>NW_024470726.1:4823204-5123204 GCF_017639515.1 Carcharodon carcharias
GAGGGAGGGGGGAGTGCAGGATAATGTACCTGTACAGGTAGGTGAGTGAGAGCGTGGGGGAGTGCAGGATAATGTACCTGTACAGGTAGGTGAGTGAGAGGGTGGGGGGAGTGCAGGATAATGTACCTGTACAGGTAGGTGAGTGAGAGGGTGGGGGGAGTGCAGGGTAATGTACCTGTACAGGTAGGTGAGTGAGAGGGAGGGGCTAGTGCAGGATAATGTACCTGTACAGGTAGGTGAGTGAAAGGGAGGGGGGAGTGCAGGATAATGTACCTGTACAGGTAGGTGAGTGAGGGGGAGGGGAGAATGCTGGATAATGTACCTGTACAGGTGAGTGAGGGGGAGGGGGGAGTGCAGGATAATGTACTTGTACAGGTGAGTGAGGGGGAGTGCAGGATGATGTGCCTGTACAGGTAGGTGAGTGAGAGGGAGGGGCTAGTGCAGGATAATGTAACTGTACAGGTAGGTGAGTGAAAGGGAGGGGGGAGTGCAGGATAATGTACCTGTATAGGGTGAGTGAGGGGGAGGGGAGAATGCTGGATAATGTACCTGTACAGGTGAGTGAGGGGGAGGGGAGAGTGCAGGATAATGTACCTGTACAGGTGAGTGAGGGGGAGGGGAGAGTGCAGGATAATGTACCTGTATAGGTGAGTGAGGGGGAGGGGAGAGTGCAGAATAATGTACCAGTACAGATGAGTGAGGGGGAGGGGAGAGTGCAGGATAATGTACCTGTACAGATGAGTGAGTGGGAGGGGAGATTGCAGGATAATGTACCTGTACAGGTGAGTGAGGGGGAGAGGGGAGTGCAGGATGATGTACCTGTACATGTGAGTGAGGCAGAGGGGGGATTGCAGGATAATGTACCTGTACATGTGATTGAGGCAGAGGGGAGAGTGCAGGATAATTTACCTGTACAGGTGAGTGAGGCAGCGGGGGGAGTGCAGGATAATGTACCTGTACAGGTAGGTGAGTGAGAGGGAGGGGGGAGTGCAGGATAATGTACCTGTACAGGTAGGTGAGTGAGAGGGAGGGGGGAGTGCAGGATAATGTACCTGTACAGGTAGGTGAGTGAGAGGGAGGGGGGAGTGCAGGATAATGTACCTGTACAGGTAGGTGAGTGAGAGGGAGGGGGGAGTGCAGGATAATGTACCTGTACAGGTAGGTGAGTGAGAGCGTGGTGGAGTGCAGGATAATGTACCTGTACAGGTAGGTGAGTGAGAGGGTGGGGGGAGTGCAGGATAATGTACCTGTACAGGTAGGTGAGTGAGAGGGTGGGGGGAGTGCAGGGTAATGTACCTGTACAGGTAGGTGAGTGAGAGGGAGGGGCTAGTGCAGGATAATGTACCTGTACAGGTAGGTGAGTGAAAGGGAGGGGGGAGTGCAGGATAATGTACCTGTACAGGTAGGTGAGTGAGGGGGAGGGGAGACTGCTGGATAATGTACCTGTACAGGTGAGTGAGAGGGAGGGGGGAGTGCAGGATAATGTACTTTTACAGGTGAGTGAGGGGGAGTGCATGATAATGTACCTGTACAGGTAGGTGAGTGAGAGGGAGGGGCTAGTGCAGGATAATGTACCTGTACAGGTAGGTGAGTGAAAGGGAGGGGGGAGTGCAGGATAATGTACCTGTACAGATGAGTGAGGGGGAGGGGAGAGTGCAGGATAATGTACCTGTATAGGTGAGTGAGGGGGAGGGGAGAGTGCAGGATAATGTACCTGTACAGGTGAGTGAGGGGGAGTGCAGGATAATGTACCTGTACAGATGAGTGAGGGGGAGGGGAGAGTGCAGGATAATGTACCTGTACAGGTGAGTGAGGGGGAGGGGAGAGTGCAGGATAATGTACCTGTACAGATGAGTGAGGGGGAGGGGAGAGTGCAGGACAATGTACCTGTACAGATGAGTGAGGGGGAGGGGAGAGTGCAGGATAATGTACCTGTACAGGTGAGTGAGGGGGAGAGGGGAGTCTAGGATGATGTACCTGTACAGGTGAATGAGGAGGGGTGCATGATAATGTACCTGTACAGGTGATGAGGTGGAGTGGGGAGTGCAGGATGATGTACCTGTACATGTGAGTGAGGCAGAGGGGGGATTGCAGGATAATGTACCTGTACATGTGATTGAGGCAGAGGGGAGAGTGCAGGATAATTTACCTGTACAGGTGAGTGAGGCAGCGGGGGGAGTGCAGGATAATTTACCTATACAGGTAGGTGAGTGAGAGGGAGGGGGGAGTGCAGGATAATGTACCTGTACAGGTAGGTGAGTGAGAGGGTGGGGGGAGTGCAGGATAATGTACCTGTACAGGTAGGTGAGTGAGAGGGAGGGGGGAGTGCAGGATAATGTACCTGTACAGGTAGGTGAGTGAGAGGGAGGGGGGAGTGCAGGATAATGTACCTGTACAGGTAGGTGAGGGAAAGGGAGGGGGGAGTGCAGGATAATGTACCTGTACATGTAGGTGGGTGAGAGGGAGGGGGGAGTGCAGGATAATGTACCTGTACAGGTAGGTGAGTGAGAGGGAGGGGGGAGTGCAGGATAATGTACCTGTACAGGTAGGTGAGTGAGAGGGAGGGGCTAGTGCAGGATAATGTACCTGTACAGGTAGGTGAGTGAAAGGGAGGGGGGAGTGCAGGATACTGTACCTGTACAGGTGAGTGAGGGGGAGGGGAGAGTGCAGGATAATGTACCTGTACAGGTGAGTGAGGGGGAGGGGAGAGTGCAGGATAATGTACCTGTACAGTTGAGTGAGGGGGAGGGGGTAGTGCAGGATAATGTACCTGTACAGATGAGTGAGGGGGAGGGGAGAGTGCAGGATAATGTACCTGTATAGGTGAGTGAGGGGGAGGGGAGAGTGCAGGATAGTGTACCTGTACAGGTGAGTGAGGCAGCAGGGGGAGTGCAGGATAATGTACCTGTACAAGTAGGTGTGTGAAAGGGAGGGGAGAGTGCAGGATAATGTACCTGTACAGGTAGGTGAGTGAAAGGGAGGGGAGAGTGTAGGATAATGTACCTGTACAGGTGAGTGAGGGGGAGGGGGTAGTGCAGGATAATGTACCTGTACAGATGAGTGAGGGGGAGGGGAGAGTGCAGGATAATGTACCTGTACAGGTGAGTGAGGGGGTGAGGGGAGTGCAGGATAATGTACCTGTACAGGTGAGTGAAAGGGAGGGGAGAGTGCAGGATAATGTACCTGTACAGGTGAGTGAGGGGGAGGGGGGAGTGCAGGATAATGTACCTGTACAGGTGAGTGAGGGGGTGAGGGGAGTGCAGGATAATGTACCTGTACAGGTGAGTGAGGGGGAGGGGAGAGTGCAGGATAATGTACCCGTACAGGTGAGTGAGGGGGAGGGGAGAGTGCAGGATAATGTACCTGTACAGGTGAGTGAGGGTGGGGGAGAGTGCAGGATAATGTACCTGTACAGGTGAGTGAGGGGAGAGTGCAGGATAATGTACCTGTACGTGTGACTGAGGGGGAGTACAGGATAATGTACCTGTACAGGTGAGTGAGGGGGAGTGCAGGATAATGTACCTGTACAGGTGAGTGAGGGGGAGGGTAGAGTGCAGGATAATGTACCTGTACAGTTGAGTGAGGGGGAGGGGAGAGTGCAGGATAATGTACCTGTACATTGCAGTGGGGTGTTCCGGTGAGCAGCAGAGCAGCAAGTGGGGTGAGCAAGTGAATGGTGAGTCTTCAATGGGCGCACAGTGATGACATCAGCTACACTGCGCAAGCGCCTGTGAGCGAATTGGGTGCCAACTTCCTGCTCCAGGGGCACAATAATGACATCATAGAATCATAGAAAATAGGAACAGGAGTAGGTCATTCAGCCCTTCGAGACTGCACTGCCATTCAAAATGAATATAACTGATCCTCTATCTCAACGCCGTACTCCCGCTCTCTCCCCATATCCTTGATGCCTTTCAAGTCTAGAAATCGATCCATTTCCTTCTTAAATACATTTAGTAACTTGGCCCCCCCAGCGTCTGTGGTAGAGAATCCCACAGGCTCATCATCCTCTGAGTGAAGAAGTTTCTCCTCATCTCAGTCCTAAATGGTCCACCCCATATACTGAGACTGTGACCCCTTGTTCTAGACCCCACCCCCAGCCAGGGGAAACAGCTTCCCTGCCTCCAGTCTTGTCCGAATTTTATGTGTTTCAATGAGGTCCCCTTTCATTCTTCTAAACTCCAGTGAATACAGGCCTAGTCGGCCCGTGAGCCTCTCCTCATACGACAATCCTGCCATCCCAGGAATCAGTCTGGTGAACCTTCGCTGCACTCCCTCTATGGCAAGTATATCCTTTCTTAGGTAAGGAGACCAAAACTGCACACAATACTCCAGATGTGGTCTCACCAAGGCCCTGTACAGCTGCAGTAAGACATCCTTGCTCCTGTACTCAAGTCCTCTCACAATGAACGCCAACATAACATTTGTCTTCTTAACTGCTTGCTGCACTTGCATACTTGCTTTCAGCGACTGGTGTACAGGGACACCCAGATCCCTTTGTACATCAACGTTTCCCAATCTATCACCATTTAAATAATACTCTGCCATTCTGTTTTTCCTACCAAAGTGGATAATTTCACACTTATCCACATTATACTGCATCTGCCATATATTTGCCCACTCACTCAACTTGTCTTAATCACTTTGAAGCCTCTTAATATCCTCCTCACCACTCACATTCCCACCAAGTTTTGTGTTGTCAGCAAACTTGGAAATATTACATTTGGTTCCCTCATCCAAATCATTGATATATATTGTTAATAGCTGGGGCCCAAGCACTGATCCCTGCGATACCCCACTAATCACCGCCTGCCACTCCGAAAAAGACCCATTCATTCCTACTCTCTGTTTCCTGCCTGCTAACCAATTCTCAATCCATGCCAATATATTGCCCCCAATCCCATGCGCTATATTTTACTAACCTCTTATGTGGGACTTTAACAAAAGCTTCCTGAAAATCCAAATACACCACATCTACTGGTTCTCCCTTATCTATTCTGCTAGTTACTTCCTCAAAAAACTCCAGTAGGTTTGTCAACATGATTTTCCTTTCATAAATCCATGTTGACTTTGTTTAATCCCGTTGATATTTTCTAAGTGTCCTGTTATCACATTCTTTATAACAGACTCCACCATTTTCCCTACCACTGATGTTAGGCTAACCAGTCTGTAATTTGCTGTTTTCTTCCTCCCACCTTTTTTAAATAGTGGGGTTACATTTGCCACCCTCCAATCTACTGGGACTGTTCCAGAATCCACACAATTTTGGAAGATGACAACCAGTGCATCCACTATTTCCATAGCCAGCTCCTTTAACATCCTGGGATGTAGATTATTCGGCCCTGGGGATTTATTGGCTTTCAGTCCCTTTAATTTCTCCAGCACTGTTTTTTCAGTAATACTAATTTCCTTCAATTCCTCCTCCTCGGTTCCCTAGTATTTCTAGGAAGTTATTTGTGTCTCTCTCAGTGAAGACAGAACTAAAGTAGTTGTTTAAATGCTCTGTCATTGTCCCTATTATAAATTCTCCCATTTCAGACTGTAAGGGACATACATTTGTCTTCACCAATCTTTTTCTTCTTACAAACTTATCGAAGCTTTTACTGTCCTCTTTTATGTTCCTTCCAAATTTACTCTCATATTCTATTTTTCCCCTCTGAATCAATCTCTTGGTCCTCCTTTTCTGGATTCTAAACTGCTCCCAATCCTCAGGCTTGCTATTTTTTCTAGCAACTTTATATGACTCCTCTTTGGATCTAATGCTATCCTTAATTTCTTTAGTTAGCCATGGTTGGGCCGCTTTTCCTATTGTGTTTTTGCGCCAGAAAAGAATGTATAACTGTTGCAATGCACACATTCGTTCCTTAAGTATCGGCCATTGTCTATCCACTGTCATGCCTTTTAATGAAGTTCCCCAAACTATCTTTGCCAACTCACTCATCATATCTTCATAGGTTCCTTTGTTAAAATTTAGGACCTTAGTTTCAGATCGGACTACTACACTATCCAACCTAATGAAGAATTCTATCCTGTTTCGGGGTGTGCATTGCACAAGACCAACTCTAGCATAGCCTGTTCCCTAGTTGGTTCCTCAACGTACTGGTCTAAAAAAACCATCTCGTTCATACACCAGGAATTCGTCCTGGTGTATGCCACAATATTATAGCTAATTTGGTTTGCCCAGTCTATATGTAGATTAAAGTTACCCAAGGTTACTGTAGCACCCTTGTTACATGCATCTCGAATTTCCTGTTTAATGCTGTCTCCTACCTTATACTACTGTTTGGAGGCCTATAGACAACTCCCACTAATGTCTTCCACCCCTTGTTGCTTCTTAGCTCCACCCAGACTGATTCTACATCTAGATTTTCTGAGCCAATATCCTCTCTCACTATCGCACTGATTTCATCCTTAACTAACAACACCACCCCACCTCCTTTTCCTTTTTGCCTGTCCATCCTAAATATCGAATACCTTTGGATATTCAGTTCCCAGCCTTGGTCACCCTGCAACCATGTCTCCGTAATCTCAATCATATCATACCGGTTTACATCTATTTACGCTGTTAATTCATCTACCCTATTGCGAATGCTCCATACATTCAGGTACAGAGCCTTTAGACTTGTCTTTTTAATATTTTTACACATTTTTTTGTTCTATGGTCCTATTTGCTGCTAGCCCTTGTTTCTTCTGACTTCCACTTTTGCTTTCTACTTTTCCCTTTCATTTCTATCTTTGTTTCCCTCTCTTGAGTCTCCTTACTCAGGTTCCAACCCCCCTGTCAATCTAGTTTAAATCCTCCCCCACAGTACAAGCGAATACCCCTGAGAGGATATTGGTCCTGGTCCTGCTGGGGTACAACCCGTCCAGTTGTACAGGCCCCACCCTTCCCCAGAATTGGTCCCAGTGCCTCAGAAATGTAAACCTCTCCTTCCTACACCACCTCTCCAGCCACGCAGTCATCCGGTCTATTCTCCTATTCCTGATCTTGCTAGCATGTGGCGCTGGGAGTAACACTGAGATTACTACCTTTGAGGTCCTGCTTTTTAATTTATTTCCTAGCTCCCTATATGCTGCTTGCAGGACCTCATCTCTCTTTTTACCTATGCTGTTAGTACCGATATGCAACCTCTGGCTGTTCATTCTCCCCCTTCAGAATTTCCTGCAGCCAGCTCAGCATCATCCTTGACCCTGGCACAAGGGAGGCAACACAGACTCCATCTGAAAAGCCTTGCACTTTTGTCTCGAAATCTGCCCAGAAACTTCAAAGGATTATGGTTTGTATAAACCATAGAACCATAGAAAAGTTACAGCACAGAAGGAGGCCAGTCAGCCCATCTTGTCCATGCCAGCCCGAGGACACCCAGGTGCCCTTTCTAATCCCACCTTCCTGCGCCCGGCCCATAGCCCTGCAGCTTACAGCACTTTAGGTGCAGATCCAGGTACCTTTTGAAAGAGTTTAAAGTTTCTGCTTCTACCACCAACTTGGGCAGCGAATTCCAGACACCCACTACCCTCTGCGTAAAAAAGTTCTTCCTCATGTCCCCCCTACACCTTCTGCCACTTATCTTGAATCTATGTCCCCTGGTTCTAGAATTCTCCATCAAGGGAAACAATTTTATCCTGTCCACTCTATCTATTCCCCTCATAATTTTATACACCACAATCAAGTCACCTCTCAGCCTTCTTTGTTCCAAGGAAAATAACCCCAACCTATCCAATCTCTCCTCGTAGCTACACTTTTCTAACCCTGGCAACATTCTTGTAAACCTCCTCTGCACTCTCTCCAGAGCTATTACGTCCTTCCTGTAATGTGGTGACCAGAACTGTACACAACACTCCAGTTGTGGCCTCACCTCAATTGTTTCTGATGAATTGTTTGCAACATAAATTTCAAAATGCTGCAATGCTAACAGGAAACTCAAAGTCTCTTTTTCGATCATTGAATATCCTCTCTGTTGTACATTCAGCTTCCGTGAAAAATACCCTATCGGTTTTTCAATTCCAGTTTCATCTTCTTGTAACACTACAGCCCCAATGCCTATTTCACTTGCATCAATCATCAACTTGAATTGCTTAGCATCATTGGGTACTGCCAACACTGGTGTCATAGTTAATACAATTTTCAACCTATTGAATGACCTCTGACACTCCAGTGTCCATTGAAACCTCTGGTTCTTTTTTAATAGTTCAGTCAGTGGAGCAACCACTCGGCTAAAATTTGATACAAATTTCCAGTAAAACCCACTCATGCCCAGAAATCTCAAAATTTCTCATTGTGTTGTATACACTGGGAAATCCACGACAGCCTTGACTTGCACATGTCTTGGGGCCACCTTACCACATCCAATGGTATGGCTCAGATACATAACTTGCGCTGTTGCAAATTCACTTTTAGCCAAGCTCATCACCAAATTAGCTTCTGGTAGTTGAGTAAATAATTCTTCCAGATGCGGTAAATGCTCCTCCCACATCTGACTGTAAACGATTAGACCATCAGTATAAACAGCACAATTGCTTAGACCTGCAATTACTTTGTTTGTCAGTCTTTGAAATGTCACAGGTGCATTCTTCATACCAAATGGCATGGCTTTAAATTTATATAGACCATTTGGTGTTACAAAAGCTGACATCTCCTTTGCTCTGTCCGACAACGGTACCTGCCAATATCCTTTTAGCAAGTCAATCTTTGTGATTAATTTTGATTGTCCCTCTTTCTCAATGCAATCCTCCAACCGTGGTATGGGATATGAATCTGCTTTTGTCACCACATTCATCTTTCGATAGTCCACACATGGTCTTTGTGTTCCATCTGGTTTCAGTACCAGCACAACAGGCGAACTGCAGTGACTGCAACTAGACTCAATTAGATCATTTTGAAGCATGAAGTCAATTTCTTTTTGTACTTGTGATAACTTTGCCAGATTTAATCTATAAGGCTGTTGCCTTATTGAAGATGATATTTCAATACATACATCATGTAAAGCTAAATGTGTCTCTCCCAACTTATTTCCACAAAATAGGTTTGTGTGACTGCAATAGCTTTTCCAAATCACTTGGACACTTGTTTGGAAGGTAACTCAATATTACATTTAAATTTTCAAGCACCCTCTCATTATCCAGTTTGATTAGAGGAAAATCAATTCAGAGTCCTGCACTTCTACCTCTTTCTCATCATCCACCATCACTAACACCTCTTTTTGTTCCTCTTCCCTGTCAAAGTATTTTTTAAGCAAATTTACATGACACACCCTCTGCTTCTTTCTTCTATCTGGAGTATTTATTAAATAACTTACTTCACTCAATTTCTTTTTAATCCTGTAAGGCCCACTAAATCTTGCATTTAATGAATCATCTAGTAGTGGTAACTAATACTAGGTGATTCACTAGTACAAAACTAGTACTTTTTCTCCAGAAACAGAACTGTGAATTTTAGCTTTATCATCTGCTTTCACTTTCATCACTTGCTGTGAGATCTTTAAATGTTCCCTTGCCAGCTCACATGCTCTGTTCAATCTCTCCCTGAAATTTGATACATAATCCAGGAGAGTAGTTTCTGAATTTTGACCCAACCAATTTCTCATGAATTAGTTTCAGTGGTCCCCTTACCTCATGACCATAATCTAGTTCAAAAGGGTTAAAGCCAGTCAATGCATTAGGAGTGTGTCTAATAGAAAATAACAAAAATGGAATTCCTGTATCCTGATCCTGTGCATAATCCTGACAGTATGCTCTTATCATAATTTTTAAAGTTTGATGCCATCTTTCCGAAGCTCCTTGTGACTCCAAACGACAAGCTGTTAACTTAAACTGTTTTATCCTCAAACAGTTCATTACTTCCTTCAACAGCGGTGACATGAAATTTGACCCCTGATCTGATTATATTTCTTTAGGCAAACCATACCTTGTAAAAAATTTAATTAACTCCTCCACAATCTTCTTAGTTATAATATTTCTTAAAGGCATCGCTTCAGGAATCCTGGTAAACACATCCATTATTGTCAATAAATACTGATTTCCACTTTTGGTCTTAGGGAGGGGATCCTACCCAATCAATCATGACCCTGGTAAAAGGTTCTTCAAATGCTGGTATTGGGATTAAAGGCACCAGCTTAATCACTGCTTGTGGTATTCCTGTTATTTGACATGTATTACAGGTTCTGCAGAATTTGAGTAGATCCTCATGCAATCATAGCCAAAAAAAAACTCTGTATCTTTTCCTGTGTTTTCCTAATTCCTAAATGTTCCCCCCCACTCCCCATTGGAATTTCATGAGCAATCCTCAGAACCTCATTCCAAACCCTAATGGAATAACAATCTGATGCACCTCCCTCCAGCTTTCATTTGCTGAAACATGACCCAACCACCATTTTCCCATCAGAATATCTTCCTGAAGATAATAACATACCAGAATACATTTTGCTTCAGTTTCTGAATATGCTTTCTGATTTAACTGTTTTAATTGTAAATAATTTTTTCTGTAACTCCACTAACCTCTTTGAGTAAATATTTCACCTGAACTGTCCTGCATTCCTTCCTCCTGAACAATGTTATCAAACACAGTGCCAGCTGATTGGATTTCGACACCTTGTTCTTGCCTTTGAACTGCCTGCTTATCTTGTTTGTCTTGTTCTTCCCAGTGAGCCTTTGATCTCATTATGACACAATCAGGAAACAATCCAGGATGTTCCTTCTGTAACACCTCTGTTAAAAACACTTCTACCGGCTGCTCAACTACCACAGGCACCACCCACATTTGTGATCCAGCTATATCATTACCCAGAATAAATTGAACCCCTGCAATGGCCAACTTTTCCACCACTCCAACTATAACTTCACCTGCCTTTCATTTGCTCTTTAAATTTACCTTCCACAATGGAATAGATTTAGCAACTCCATTAACCCCACTTATAATTACCTTCTCCTGCAACACTCCCTTTGAACAACAAAAATCACTATCCCACATCGTTAAGGATTGACTAGCCCCCGTGTCTCTGAAAATTTTAAAATCTTTACCTCCTCCACCCTGTACACATGGAAAGACTTTCCCTTCAACATACAAAACCTTTAAACATTTCTGCAACCTGCTCCCCAAAATTCTCTTGAGTAAACTGTGAACACATTCCCTTTTTTTACCTTTTACTGATTATCCCTGTTTCACCTGTACACTGGTTTCTCTTGTGCCTGAATCTCAGAACCCACAGTACTTTTACTTCCAGTGCTTTACTGTACCCCAACAATTCCTACAAATTTTCCCTGCAATCTCCAACACACTGACTTCATGTGCCCCACTTTATTACAATTAAAACACCTCAATTTTTGGATGTCACTTCTACCTTCAACACCCTCCTTTTTATTCTGAGAAAAAACTTCCTGGGGAATTCCAGCTACTCTTTCCCTTCCCTGACTACCCGCCCTCCTTTCACCATCCCACTTTTTATCCTTTTCCAATTTGAAAGGGTGACAGAAAAAAGGTTTAGCTCTATAAACTAACTCATAATCATCAGCTATCTCTGCTGTTTGTCTTACAGAATCAACCCTCTGTTCCTCTACAGGAGTTCTCACTACTGAAAGGATTGAATCTTTAAATTCTTCCAAAAGAATGACTTCCCTAAGAGCTGCATAGATTGTCTCTTTTTTAATGCCCATATCCATCAGTCAAAATTACTTTGTTTTACTCTTTCAAACTCAATATAAGTTTGCCAAGGCTGTTTTCTCATATTCCTAAATTTTTGCCTGTGGGGGCTTCAGGAGCCAACTCATATGCACTCAAAATAGCTTTTTTCACCACATCATCATTCACCAATATTTCTTCTGAAAGTGAAGCTTATACCTCAAGTGCTCTACCTAACAACTTAGACTGTAGTCATAATGTCCAGTTTTCCCAAGGCCATTTAATCTGTTTGGCTACCTTCTCAAATGAAATAAAGAATGCTTCAATATCATTTCCCTCAAACTTTGGAAGGGCTTGTACAAACTTAAACATATCCCCACTGGGTTCTACTCTGGAGATAAATCCTTCTTCACCTACTGGCATCTCTTTTCTGGCTGTCAACATTTGCAGTTGGAATCCTCTCTCTCTCTCTTTCTCTTTCCTCCTTCTCTATCTTCAAAATTTCTAATTCCCTTTAAAAAGCCATTCCTCTCTCCTTTGCTTCAAATTCAAGCTTTTTCAGTTCCTTTGCTCGTTCAAATTCAAGTGTCTTCATTTGTAACTGAAGTCTCACTGTCTCCAGCTGTGACTCACTAGTATCAGGTTTCACTTCCAACTGTAGATGCTGTGCTATACTTTTAACTATATCTGATTTCCTAGCCCCCACAGGTAACCCCAATTATAGCTTATCTGCCAATTCTGTTAACTCACTTTTGCTTATTTTCTCCAACCCAATCAGAGTTATCTCTTCTGCTCCCAGACAAATCTTAGCAATTGCCAAAGCCATCTTGCAGTCTCACCACTTTTAAAATACCTCACCAACTCCTGAATTCAAAGTACCTCTTGTACTCATAATTCCAAACCAATCAAGGAATTAGAAATACTTTTATCCCGGACGAGCCCCCAATTGTTATGACTGATGCAGTTGATAAAGCTGAGCTATTTAAAAATCCCAGAGAGAAACTTTAAACAACTGTCATAACCTATAATTTTAAGTGTTACATTTGAGATGCGACTGTAAATTCAGGAATCAGACCCCCAGTTCTCAAGGTTTTACATTAAACTAAATGAAACATTTTATTAATTTACACAGGCTAAAATATAGATACACATGGCTTCAAATTACTATTACCATACCTTTAAACAAATTCCAAACTAATTTCCATTAAGGCAACAGCAACCCATAGACTTAACCAAACACCAAGCAAAGCATTTTCACCTTACGAATTCAAAATGAAGTTCTTTTCACTTTGGTTCCTGTGGAGACAGTTGGAGGCTTACAGCTGCCTTTTGATCTCACATTGCCTCTGCCCTGCACACATAAACCTGCTGAATTTACATCTACCACCACCCTTTTAATGTAAATTCTCATTGTATCACCAGCCTCTTCTAACAAAAATACACCTTTCATGATACCAATTTTATTAGTAATATAAACATATGGCTTGATAGCTGCTAGATAGATGTCAGTTTCCACCCCATTTCTTGAATGCTCTATTCAGAAAATGCAAATGTACGCTATCTCTCTTACATATCAAAACTATTACACATCAAAGCACCCGGACTAGCTGGCTTTCATCCAGTTAAGACACACCCATAGACTAAACCTCTGTTTTTAAAGAAAAATATTTTCCAATAATATTATATACATTAATAGCTTCATGACACAGCTCTTCTGTTCTTCCTGCCAAAGTGCATAACCTCACATTTTTCCACATTATGTTCCATCTGCCAAGTTTTTGCTCACACACTCAACCTGTCTATATCCCTCTATAGACTCTTTGTATCATTCTCACCACTTGTCTTCCCAGCTATTTTTGTGTCATCTGCAAACTTGGTGATAGTACATTCACTTCCTTCATCATACTGCCATCACACATACTTTTTGCTGACACCTAATTCAACTGAATCCTTGTACACCAATCATTGTAAACAAGTGCAGGTGCAGCAAACAGTTAAGAAGGCAACTGGTATGTTGGCCTTCATTGGGAGAGGACTTGAGTACAGGAGCAAAGGTGTCTTACTGCAGCTGCACAGGGCATCAGTGAGACCACACCTGGAGTATGGTGTATGCAGTTTTGGTCTCCTTGCCTAAGAAAGGATATACTCGCCATAGAGGGAGTGCGGTGAAGGTTCACCAGACTGATTCCTGGGGATGGCAAGATTGTCGTATGAGGAGTGATTGGGCTGACTAGGCCTGTATTCACTGCAGTTTAGAAGAATGAGAGGGGATCTCATTGAAACGTTTATAATTCTGACAAGGCTGGACAGACTGGCCGCAGGTATGATGATTCCTCTGGCTAGGGCAGGGGTCTAGAACAAGGGGTCACACTTTCAGGATACGGGGTAGGCCATTTATGACTGAGATGAGGAGAAACTTCTTCACTCAGAGACTGGTGAACCTGTAGAATTCTCTACCACAAAGGGCTGTGGAGGCTAAGTCACTGCATATATTTAAGAAAATAGATAGATTTCTAGACTCTAAGGGCATCAAGGGTTATGGGGAGAGAGCGAGAGTATTGAGATAGAGGATCAGCCATGATCATATTGAATGGTGGAGCAGGCTCGAAGGGCCGAATGGCCTACTCCTGCTCCTAGTTTCCATGTTTTTATGAATGCAACAATGTGCACCTTATCCAGACACCTCCCCTCAACACCCCTCCTCTGGCTTTCTGCCCTCGCAAATATTGCTGTGTCGCACCTGCCAACCCACAGGCTGGTTGAACCCATCCATGCTGCGCCCCATTACCTGTTCAACCCGCCTACTGCCCGCCGTCCATCTCAGCGGCCCTGTAGGGTGCACCCTTCCTGAGCACGTCATCCTTTGCAACACGGATTGGGAAGCACGGGAAGTTACCGGCAAGTTCCTTGGGACAAGCACCACCTGCTGAATGGCTATCTTTAAACTTCCCCGTCAAGAGTGGTCCTTGCTGAACTGGTCCAGGACAGGCAATGTTCCATGTGCAGCCAATCTCCTCTGCAGCGTCTCAGTACAAACCCCTTATTTAAGGTTTTTGGATTTGGGACCACAGATATCTAAATAGATAGTTGACTAGTCGTAAGTAATTTTAAGACAGTTCATTAAGTTTATTAATGAGCAACAGTTTAGATATTAGCTTATTAGACAGAAAAAGTGTGTAACCCGTGAGAGTTGAGAACAGTTTACTGATCCCAGGCAGCAGAAAAATGGTTGGCACAGCATGTGTTGATCCCCTCTTCCTCCTCCTCCTCCTCATCCATTCTGAGGGAGGCTGCTGCCAGCAGGCACTGCAATGTCACCACGGCACCTCACCAGTACATGACCCCCACCAGGCCATGGTCCCCGTGCCGGAGCACTTGTTGATATAACCTTATCCTGGGGGCTGGTAGCTTACCCAGTGTCGATCATCTACCCAACCCCCTCTGACCAATGGATTCGGGACCGGTTCCCGAAATGTCGGGGTGATTGTCACCTCCCCTGTTCGTCACCCTGCATGGGGTCAGCTTTTCTCACTTTACATCATGCTTGGGGGGGGTCATATCCTGGCATTTTCTGAACAATTGCATAGATAAGGGGGTGCACAAGGAACCATCCTAACAATTTAGGAATGTCAGCATGGCAGCCTGAACTAAGACTGTTTAGAGGTCAAAGTGTTTAGAAATCCTGTTTCCAGAGGGAGACTTAATGCTGTTTAGCAAATCCTATAAAGGTTCGATATTATTCAGGAAAGACCTGTTTATTCAAGACCCCAATTTCTTATGGCCATGCACTTGTGGAGAGACACAAGCAATGCTGCACATTAATGAGGAGTGCCCCTTCTATAGACCAAGCGGCAGATTAATCGCCTTAAACTCAACAAACAAGGGGGCTATCATTAAGATTCAAGGGTTTCCATTCGCTTAATAAATACATTTGAGTAAAGTGCAAAACTGCTCATAAAACTGTTCATTAAAATTCCAAGGTTCCTTCAGTTTGAGGTTACGATTTTTTTTTCCCCCAACAGGTAAGCAAACCGATGACGGGTTAATGTTAAACAAAACCAATGAGCCTGTCTCTGATCTAGATCTCAAATTGCAGCACAGCTCCGTGTGTGTTCTTATTGAATAGGAAGCATTGTAAATGTGGTACAATGGCCCAAAACATCCCATCCGATTCAGAAATCCCCGGGCAGAATTTTACCCCCCACGGGTGGGCAGGTGCCTGACCTGATCGGGCGTAAAAATGGACGAGACATCGGGTGAGCGTCCCGATGTCATCCTGCACCCACGCGATATTTCAGTCAGTGGGCACACGCAAAAATCAGAAGCATACCCGCAGCAATTAAGAGGGCAATTAAACTTATTAACGGAGCAAAAGACTCCGATTCTCCTCATGGTTAGCGGGTGGGCAAATTGGCCAGGCGGACTTTGCATTTTTCATGGCACCTCATCCAAGGGCAGGATGAAATTATTAAATAAAATAAAAATGAAAAATCTACGGGCAGCACTTTTATCGCCTCTATGTTCAGGTGCCCGATTCTGATGCTCGGGCATTTTGTTTCTGCTTCTTAAAAACTGTATTGGAACATTCTCAGGCCTGCAGCTCCCTGAGGCAGCTCTCTGCCTTCAGGGGGCTCTCTCTCAGCTCTCACCCACGCCTGCATTAACATCCTCCAGCCTTCAGGGGGCTCTCTTTCAGTGCTCACACACACCCGCGTTAACATCGTCCAGTCTTCAGGGGGCTCTCACTCAGCGCTCGCCCACGCCCGCGTTAACAGCCTCCAGCCTTCAGGGGGCTCTCTCTCAGTGCTCACACACACCCGCGTTAACATCGTCCAGTCTTCAGGGGGCTCTCTCTCAGCGCTCACCCACACCCACGTTAACATCCTCCAGCCTTCAGGGGGCTCTCTCTCAGCGCTCACCCACGCCCGCGTTAACATCCTCCAGCCTTCAGGAGGCTCTCTCTCAGCGCTCACCCACGCCTGCGTTAACATCCTCCAGCCTTCAGGGGGCTCTCTCTCAGCGCTCACGCATGCCGGTGTTAACATCCTCCAGCCTTCAGGGGGCTCTCTCTCAGTGCTCACCCACGCCCGCGTTAACATCCTCCAGCCTTCAGGGGGCTCTCTCTCAGTGCTCACCCATGCCCGCGTTAACATTCTCCAGCCTTCAGGGGGCTCTCTCTTAGAGCTCACCCATGCCGGTGTTAACATCCTCCAGCCTTCAGGGGGCTCTCTCTTAGCGCTCACCCATGCCCGGGTTAACATCCTCCAGCCCTCCCCCCACCCCAGCAGCACTGAGATTTTCAGCATGTGCTTCATGCTGACTGGCCAATCGGGACCGAGTCCAGTTGAAGTCCGTTTACCGTCCATCCCCAGGCCCACCAATCACACCCGCCCGCCAAGCCGAGCTAAAAATTCAGGCCCCTGTGCCCAAAGCTGACTGGGCACAAAACATTTTGCATTTTGTTGACGTGTCAGTCATGAGGGCACACAAGGTGGGGGGCAGGAGGTTTAGGGGGGATGTGAGGGAAAACTTTTTTTACCCAGAGGGTGGTGACGGTCTGAAATGCGCTGCCTGGGAGGGTGGTAGAGGAGGGTTGCCTCACATCCCTTAAAAAGTACCTGGATGAGCACTTGGCACCTCATAACATTCAAGGCTACGGGACAAGTGCTGATGGTAAATGGGATTAGGTAGGTAGGTAGGTCAGGTGTTTCTCACATGTCGGTGCAGACTCGATGGGCCGAAGGTCCTCTTCTGCACTGTGTGATTCTGTGATTCTGAGCTGCCACTTTCTTATTGATCCATTCTTGGGAATGTGAGTGTTATGGCCTAGAGCAGCATTTATTGCCCATCCCTAATTGTCCTTGTTTAAGAGTCAACCACATTGCTGGTGGGTCTGGAGTCATATGTAGTCCAGACCGGGTAAGGACAGCAGATTTCCCTCCCTAACCAGGTGGGTTTTTACAACAATCGAAACAACATCATCAGACACTTTGAATCCAGATTTTTTTTAAAAACCAAACTCATGTTTCATTATCTGCTGTGGGTGAGATTTAAACCTGGTCCCCAGGGCTTTATTCTAGGTCCTCTAGACTACCAGTCCAGTGACAATACCACTACACCACCAGCTCCCCATTCACCTGCAATGTGGCAGTACCTGGAACTGAAGCATTGGTTTGCTGTGTTCCATTCACTGGAATCATAAAATTGTAGAATGACACTGCGCAGAACGCCTGTCCTATCTCGTGTCATGTCCGGCCTCTGCAAGTGCAGCCCAGTAAACACATGTCTCAGTCCTTCCTCGATAGCCCTGTGATTTATTTCTTTTCCAGGGGCACACCCAATTCTCCTTTTGAAAGCGCTGATTACACATGTGCCCGCCACACAGTTAGGCAGCGCATTCAAGATGCTAACCACTCGCTGCACGCACGACACTTCATTTCATCTCGGCATTG
This sequence comes from Carcharodon carcharias, assembly GCF_017639515.1. NCBI lineage: Eukaryota > Metazoa > Chordata > Chondrichthyes > Lamniformes > Lamnidae > Carcharodon > Carcharodon carcharias. The sequence goes on from NW_024470726.1 coordinate 4,841,271, forward strand.
TTTTTTTTTGACATTCAACTTAAATTGGTGTCCTGTCGACCCCTTTAATCACATTTTGATTTAATGTTGGTAAGTTTCCTTTCAATTTTTGTCTTTGGTTTTTGCAGTTTCCCTTTAAGGGGCTGCTTTTTAATTTGTCCCTGACTTTGCTAATTCAGTTTAATTAGTTTGGCTCAAAAGAGTTTAAATTGATGTCCTCTGGTACTCCATCCATCCGCCAATGGGAACAGTTTCTCTCTGTCTAACCTGTCCAACACTCAAGATGTTGAGCAGCCACATTAAATCTCCTGTTCACCTTCTCTTCCCTAAAGATGAGAATTATAGGGTCCCCCACTTCCCCATCTGTCTGTGTATCTGAAGTCCCTCATTACTGCAAACATCCATTTTGTTTTTAATGGGGTTCTTGTAGTTCCATTGGTTATATTCTTACCCCTGGGCCAGCAGACTGTGGGTTGAAGTCTTAGCCCTTGATATCCATGGGGATAAGACTAATGACATGGTTTGAAGGTTCGCTATTCAGCAGGAAAACACTCCCAACCCGCCACATCATTCTCAAAGGAGAAAGAAATGAGAATTTATGCGAAGCTAACATCTTGCTATAAAGCTTCAAATCCTTCCTACAGTCTGGGTCCCAGAATTATACACACTAATCCCATTGAGAATGAACCAGAGCTTTCTAACTGACTGTCATGACCTCCAGTCACGTAAGCTTTAATATTTTGAATTATTCTCACCTGCCCTTCCTTGTTCAACGATTTGTGCAAATATACTCCGCGTCTCACTCGCTCGCTCACTTTTCCAAAAGCGCGTCATCCAATTCAGGGTCGCTGGGGGTCAGAGCCTACCCGGACAGGTCATGGGTGCCAGGTGGGGGTACACCCAGGCCAGGACCCCAGTCCATCACAGGGCGCGCACACTCACTGGGGGCTAATTTACCATAGCCAATCCACCTAACCATTGTTGGTCTGTGGGTGGAAACCAGGGCACCCAGTGGAAACCCATGCAGACACGGGGAGAACGTGCAAACTCCGCACGGGCAGCGCTAACCACTGCGCCACCCGGGCCTACTTTGTAAAAATTACTTCATGGGACGTGGGTGCCATTGGCAAGGCCAGCATTTGCTGCCCACCCCTAAGTGCCCTTGAACCAAGCGTCTTGCCCTCCCCCTTTCAGAGTCAGCCGTGTGGCATTAAGCCAAGAGTCTCATATGTAGGCCAGACTGGATAAGGATGGCAGATTCCATTCCCTATAAGGCACCAGCAAACCAGAGGGGATTTTAGACAACACAATTACTGAGACTGGGGGCCAGGATTTTCCGAACCCACCCACCACTGGGATCATTCAGTCCCGCTGCAAATCAATGGATTCCCGGCTGGGGCTCCACCTCACCCGGTCCCACATCTCAACTGCTGATTTTCATTAATTACTTGAATTCCACAAGTGGCTAGGAGTGGGATTTCGAACCCATGTTATTAGTCCCTGAGTTTGCTAATCCAGCAACATTACCACTATGCCCCCCTCCATCTTACATGTTGCATGCTGTTGCCTCTCCTATTTCTTCCTTCCAGTTGTACTGGACCACTGGCTGCGTGATAAAGTTTACTTTTCTCATATCGCTTTTGCTTCTTTTGCTAATTAATTTCAACCTTGTTCTTGATCCTTCCATGAGTGGGAACGGTTTCTCCCTCCCTACTCTGTCCAGACCCCTCATGGTTTTGAGCTACCCTATCGAAACTCCCCACAGCCATCCCTTCTCCAAGGAAAACAGCCCCAACTTCTCCAATCTATCCTCATGACTGAAGCTCCTCATCCTGGAACCATTCTCATGAATCTTTTCATCACTCTCTCCAATGTCTTCACATCCTTCTGAAGTGCGGCGTCCAGAACTGGACACAATGCTCCACCTGAGGCCGAACTTATATAAGTTCAACATAACTTCCTTGCTCTCGTACTCTATACCCCTATTAATAAAGCCTAGGATACTGTATGCTTTATTAACTGCTCTCTCCACCTGTCCTGCCACCTTCCATGATTTATACACATATACACCCAGGTCCCTCTGCTCCTACCCCCGCTTTAGAGTTGCACTCTTTGGCCTCTTCTGGGCTCTGGGCTGTCATAACCGGGGGGTACCCCAAAGATGCAGTGGGGAACTGCTCCCCCTACCCCCCAACAATCACCCCTGGACTCCCCCAGGTAAGGATTGCCCAAGAAGGTCCAAGTTCCATTGGGCCATTGCTCTGCGATAGGAACCATCCAAAAATATGATTTTAAATCGCAAGCTTCGGATGGTTCTGACGTTCTTACAGTAAAAGTTACCCAGGAAACGTTAGAAGAATTAAAACCACTTCTAACTCCTGCATAATTATGCCCTTCACAAGCCACCCCTGATCCCCCACTGGACTCTCCCCATATCCAACTCTTCACTGGACCCTCCCTCACCACCTGAACCCCCTCCCAGTGACTTCCCCCCAACCACCCACCCACCCCTCAACTAACCACCACCCAGACCAAGCCCCCTGACTGACCACCCAACCCCCATTGACCATCCAAACCCATGACAGCCACCCCCCGCTCACCACCAAAACCCTTCACCTTTGACCTCCTGACCCCCCCAACCAACTACCCCTGACCAACCCGTCGACTGCCTCCCCCTACCAACACCCCTCGACTGACTGCCCAAACCCCCATCAACATCACTGACCACCCAATCCACCCCGAACACCATCTCCCCCCACTGACCACCCGACCCCCTCCTCAACCACTCGATGCCCATCCTCCCACTGCCCACCTGACCACCCCCCCCATCAACCATCCGATGCTCATCCCCCAACTGACTATCCAAACCCTTCCCCACCAACTCCTCCCCAGACCAGTCCCCCCCAAATCGATCTGCCCTACTGACTCCCCCACTGTGGCTGACCACCCAACCCCCACCAACCCCACTGACCACCCTATCCACCCCGACCACCAACCCCCAACTGACCGCCCGACCGCCCACCAACAAGCTGACCACCAACCCCCACTGACTGCCCGACTCCCCCCACCGACCATCTGACCACCAACCCCCACTGACCACCCGACTCCCCCCACCGACCAGCTGACCACCAGCCCCCACTGACTGTCCTACCCCCCAACCAGCTGACCATTAACCCCACTGACCACCCAACCCACCCCAACCACCAATCCCCACTGACCACCTGACACCTCCCCAGACAGCTGACCACCACCCTCCACTGACCACCCATTCTCCCACTGACCACCCAACCCCCTGACCAGCTGACCACCAACCCCTACTGACCACCCATGCCCTCTCCAGCCACCTGACACCCATCCTCCCACTGACCACCCGACCCACCCCCACAACCAACTCCGCCCCAGAACAGCCCCTCCAACCGACTGACCACCCAACCCCCACTGACCGCCCAACCCTCACCCCCGGACCACCCCCCACACCACCACCCCCCCCCAACTGACCACCCGACCCCACCAAACCCCAATCCTACCCACTTGCCTTACAAACGTACTTTCTCCACGGACGTTTAAGCGTACCTGCTTTGGGGCAGCCAGTGCCGTAAGTAAGGTGACATGGCTTCCTTATGTCCGACTCTTGACCGAAGGCTTCAGGGGCACGCTGCCCTACACAGTTCTCGCGCGGCAAGAGTCCGCAAGCCGGGAGAGAAAGGGCCGCCTCGGTTTTGAGCTCGGAACTAGGAGCGGAGAGGCAAGCCGGCTCTGATTGCCAGTCCGTGGAAGTTCAGACCATACTCGCCCCCCCCCTCCGTGCTCTCTCAGCCTGTCCTGCCCCCTTCAGTGACATATGCACATGTACACCCAGGCCCCTCTGCTCCTGCACCCCCTTTATTTTATGTTGTCTCTCCCTGTTGTTCCTGCCAAAATGAATGGCTTGACATCTCTCCACATTGAACGTCACCTGCCACCTGTTTGCCCATTCTGCCAACTTGTCTATGTCTTTTTGGAGTTCTGCACTATCCTCTTCACAATAGGCAACTGCAGTTGGATTGCTGTCCTGCTCCTACTTATTGACGTCAAAATGCAGCCGCATGTTTCTCTCCTGACCTTCGAACTCAGGCTGTGAGAGAAAAGCCCAATGCAACTGTCCAGGATACCTTCGGTCCAAAGTAGGAGAATGGCGCAAAAGGAAGGCACAGAGGAGGTATGTTTAAAGGTCCAGCCACATTGAGAAGCTCGGAAGAAGGTAAGTGGTTAAGTTAAGCAGGCAGGATGGGTGGGTAGAGGGGTGGGGGCAGGGTAGGTTGGCGCAGGCAATTAGGATGGCCGGTGGGGTAGTGCATGGGTAAGGTGGTCAGGGGGTGTCCAGTGGTCAGTGGAGATGGGTCCATGGTCATTGTGGAGGGTCCGGCTGTCAGTGGGGGCATCAGGTGGTTGGGGTGGGGTGTTCGGGTGATCAGTGGCGGTGGAGGGGTCATTAGTCAGTTGGGGGGGGAGGGGTTGGGTCGGGTGTCAATGGAGGGTTGGGTGGTCAGTAGAGGGGGTTGGGTAGTCAGTGAGGGGGGATCAAGTGGCCAGTATGGGTGGTTGGGTGGTCAGTGGGGGCGTTGGATGGTCAGCGGGGGGTATCAGTGGGGGAATCGGGTAGTCAGTGGAGGGTGTCAGATGGTCAGTACATGGGGGTCAGTAGGGAGTTGGGTGGTCAGTAAGGGGGTGCTCGGGTGGTCAGTATGAGGGGTCGGGCAGTCGGTGAGGGGGTTCAGCTGGTCAGTGGGAGGATGGGTCAGCTCGGGTGGTCAGTAGAGGGGTTCAGACGATCAGTGGGAGAGCATTGGGTGGTCAGTGGGGTGGGTCCAGTGGCTATTGGACGATCGGGAGGTTGGGTGATCACGGTGGAGTCGGTGGTCAGAGGGGTGTGGCCCAGGATGTGTTTGGGTGGTTGCGGGGGGGTGAGGTGGTGTGGGGAAGTCGGTGGGGAGTGGTCAGGTGGTCGGAAGGGGTTCAGATGGTCAGAGGGTGGTCAGTGAGGGTGGGTATGAGGGTAGCGGTGGTGGTGGGCAAGGTAGTCGGGGTGTGGAGGCTGGTGGGGGGTCCAGTAGGGGTCGGGGGTTATCAGTCCGACAATTACTCAGGACTTTGAAGTGATTTTAATTCTTCTAACCTTTCCTGGGTAGCTGTTACAGCCGGGCAGCTGGAACTATTTGAACTTCCTGGGCAGTTGTGGTGCAGTCCTTACGTGGGGACTTGCAGTGGTAGTGGGGTGTCTCACCCTGACTCCCCACAAGGCCATATTTGGGATGTACCTCCCCACCCCACCCCTGCCCCAGGTATGTCACCCTGAAGATCAGAAGTTATGAGCCAGGGTTCCCAAGTTTTGATTCATCCACAAATTTTGAAATCGTGCCCTGTACACCTAGGGGAACACAGGGAAACTGCATTACAAACCTTACTCCAGCCAGAAAACCACCCATTAATCACTACCAACTCTTCCCCGTCATTTAAGCCAATTTCAGATCCATGGTCCTCACTTTCCCTTTTATTCCCTGAACTCCCTTTTCTCGCAAGTCTGCCGAGTGGCACTCTTGTCAAATGCTTTTTGGAAGCTTACATCAACAGCATTGCCCTCATCAACCCTCTCCGTTACCTCTTCAAAAGATTTCAGCAAGTTAGTTACACACGATTTTCCCTTAAGAAATCCATGTCGGCGTTCCTTAATTAGCTCGCTTTTGTCCATGTGACTATTGATTTTGTCCCTTATTATTGGTTCTATATGTTTCCCCACCATCAGAGTTAAACTGACTGGGCTGTAGCTCCTGGGCTTATCTTTACACCCCTTTTTGAACAAGGGTGCAACATTTGCAACTCTCCCATCCTCTGGCGCCATCCCTGAGTCGAAGGAAGACTGAAAATTCATGGTCAGTGCCTCCGCCCTCACTTTCCTCAGTATCCCTGGATGCATCTCATCCGGTCCTGGCGCCTTATCAACTATTAAGTGCAGACAGTCTATCCGTCACCTCCTCTTTGTCAATTTTAATCGCTTGTGGAGCCTGAAATACCTCTCCTTTCACCACAGTCAGTGTGGAATCTTCTTCCTTGGTGAAGAGAGGTTGAAAGTATGAATTTATTACCTCAGCTATGTCACCTACCTCCAAATCCACTTTATGGTCCCTAATCGGATCTATTCCTCCTTTTACCAGCCTTTGACTATTCATATGCGGGAAGAAGACTTTGGGACAAAAACAAATAGATGGGAAAACTCAGCAGGTCTGACAGCATCTGCGGAGAGGGATACAGTTGACGTTTCGAGTCTGTATGACTCTCCACCAGAACTAAGGAAAGATAAAAAAGAGGTGAAATATAAGCTGGTTTAAGGGGGGAGGTGGGATAGGTAGAGTTGGATAGAGGGCCAGAGATAGGTGGAGATAACCAAAAGATGTCATAGACAAAAGGACAAAGAGGTGTTGATGGTGGTGATATTATCTAAGAAATGTGCTCATGAGACTTTGGGATGTCATTTCATATAAGCCAGCCTCTTTTCATACTATTATTATCTTTCTCACCTCCCCTCTGAACCCTCTAGATTCAGTCTGGTTCTCAGTTGTATTTTCCATGTGCCATCTCTTAGTTATCTTCATTCCTACCTCTTCTGTCATCCAGGGAGTTCTGGGCCAGGATTTTACATTCAGCGTGTGACACACTGGCGCGTAAAATGACGCGCGATGACATCGGGCGCGCACCCTGACCTCATCGCGCTGTTTGGCGGCGTTTCATTCAGCCAGCGCGCGCCGGAGTCGGCTGCGCGCCTGCCGATAATTAATAGGCCTATTCAGGCCATCAACCAGGGAATAAAGCTGAATTTCAGGCTGTCTGTCCAATGTTACGGTTGCCGGGCAGGCGAAAAGGCCAAGCGGCCTTTACGTTTTTTTTTAGGAAACCTCATCCACGGGCGGGATGAGGCTTCCTAAAGCTTTTACGAATTAAATAAAAACTTTTTCTGAAAAATACAAACATGCCCCAGCACGTAGGATGCAGTCACCTGAGGATACATGCTTCAGTAAGTTTTTATTGCATTTATTTCTTTTTTTTTAAAAAGCCCTTCAATCTCTGTGAGGCAGCTCCGTAAATTTGAATTCAATAAATATCCGGAATTGAAAGTCTATTGATGACCATGAAACCATTGTCGATTGTCATAAAAACAAAACTCATCTGGTTCAGCCAATGTCCTTTAGGGAAGAAAATCTGCTGCTTTCAACTGGTCTGGCCTACATGTGACTCCAGACCCACTGGAATGGGGCCGCCGCATAAAAATGCCCTCTGAACAAGGGCAATTAGGGATGGGCAATAAATGCTCGCCTAGTCAGTGATGCCCACATCCCATGGACCATTAAAAACAAATGTTAGGAGCTGACTTGATTGAAATCTTTAATGACCCTGAGGGGTGTTGATAGGGTGGATGTGCAGAGGATGTTACTGTTAAGGGGATCGCTGTTTAGAAATAAGGGGTCGCTCATTTAAAACAGAGAAGAGGCGAAACCCTCTCACTCAGAGGGTTGTGAGCCTTTGGAACTCTTCCTGAATAGATGGTGGAAGCAGAGTCTTTGAATACTTTTAAGGCAGAGGTGGATAGATTCTTGGTAAACAAGGGAGTGATAGGTTATCGGCGGTAGGTGGGATTTCAGGTTTCAGGTTACTATCAGATCAGCCATGACTTTATGAAATGGTAGAGCTCGAGGGGCTGAATGGCCTACTCCTGCTCCTTGTTCGTATTATTACCACTATCCCAGTCTATATTCGAGAATTTTTTTTTTATTCATCAATGCGATGTGGGCTTCGCTGGCTGGGCCAGCATTTATTGCCCATCCCTAGTTGCCCTTGAGAAGGTGGTGGTGAGCTGCCTTCTTGAACCGCTGCAGTCCCTGTGGTGTAGGTACATCCACAGTGCTGTTAGAAGGGGGGTTCCAGGATTTTGACCCAGTGACAGTGAAGGAACGGCCGATATATTTCCAAGTCAGGATGCTGAGTGACTTGGAGGGGAAATCCAATGTGGTGTTCCCATGTGTCTGCTGCCCTTATCCTTCTAGATGGTAGTGGTCATGGGTTTGGAAGGTGCTGTCAAAGGAGCCTTGGTAGATTCCTACAGTGCATCTTATAGATGGTCATACTGCTGCTACTGTGTGTCGGTGGTGGAGGGAATGAATGTTTGTAGATGTGGTGGCAATCAAGCGGGGCTGCTTTGTCCTGGATGGTGTCGCGCTTCTTAACTGTTATGGGAGCTGCACTCATCCAGGCAAGTGGGGAGTATTCAATCACACTCCTGACTTGTGCTTGTAGATGGTGGACAGGCTTTGGGGAGTCAGGAGTTGAGTTACTTGTCGCAGGATTCCTAGCCTCTGACCTGCCCTTGTAGCTGTACTATTTATATGGCCAGTCCAGTTCAGTTTCTGGTCCATGGTAACCCCCAGGATGTTGATAGTGGGGGATTCAATGATGGTAATGCCATTGAACATCAAGGGGCGATGGTTAGATTCTCTCTTGTTGGAGATGGTCATTGCCTGGCACTTGTGTGGCACGGATGTTACTTGCCATTGGATATTTCCCAGGTCTTGCTGTATTTGGACATGCTCTTCAGTATCTGAGGAGTCGCGAATGGTGCTGAACATTGTGCAATCATCAGCGAACATCCCTACTTCCGACCTTATGATGGGAGGAAGGGCATTGATGAAGCAGCTGAAGATGGTTGGGCTGAGGACACTGATTAAAGTCACCCATGATAATTACTTTTGAGGTGGTGTATTATTAGTTTTCAGGACTGGATTAGTTTGAGAACAGCTACATTTTCCTTTCATAGCTTCTGATGCTCTATCAGTTGAAGGACCGCATTAGCTGTATGATCAGTTTGGGTGGAAGCGACAGGATTTATCAGAGGGGCTGTGTCCGTTGGATGTTCCTTATCATTTGAATGCCCTGCGCATGTTGGAGGGTCTGTATTGGTTGTAAATTTTGTCTTGGTTGGGGATGGTCTGTTTCAGTCAGAGGCTGTGTACTGGTTGGTCAGTCTTGGCTGAAAGAGTTGTGTCTGTTGGAGGAGCTGCATCATTGGAATTTTCACACCAGTTGCAGGGCTGTATTGGTTGGAGGGGATGTATGACTTGAGGTGTTCTCCTGACTTAAGGTGCTGTTTTCCTTTGAGGTGCTGTGCTACTGAAGCGCTGCATTGGTTAGTTGATTCGAATTGGTTTCAGGTGTTGTATTAGTTGAATTGTGCAATGCATTGCTACACAAAAGAATCACTTAAAACAAAGGCCCAATTTAGTGAGTGCCAGTCACATTCCCCAAGCATAGTAAAATAACCCTGAAAGGGAAAGCCTCACAATTGGAAATTAATTGCTGGATGGTCAGGGCAGAGCGGAGGACATATCCGAAACATCAAGATGTCAAGACACGGTGTTGTAGGTTAACTCTGTATCTCTCTCCGCAGATGCTGTCAGACCTGCTGAGCTTTTCCAGCATTTTCTGTTCTTATCAAGAGATGGCGTTCGAATCAACAACTCCAGTGATGGGAGATCACAACTTATGTGTTTTTGTTATTTTTAGCTTGACTCCTTTCCCATTTCAGTCTCAGTGCTAAACACAGCAGGGAATTATCTCAGTGTCGTAAGCCCTTCGTTTGAATGTGTAGGTACTGAACTGAACGATGTTGCAACCTTTCTTTCCCCCCTGGGGATCAGCTAAGGTTTAAATTAAAGGATCAGGGAATGCACTGGCTCAGAGTTTAATACAGAGAGATTGCTGACAGCACCAAGGGACAGATCACTTCCCATAGAAAATGTTTCAGCCAATAGACAGTATCATGAAAATATATTACACACTCCTGGCCATCCTTGGCGTTCCAGGTGAGTGGCTATGACCTCTGGAGTTGTTCAACTCTGTGTGAACTGGTTCCTGGTTTCACTCGGTGACTGATGATGTTACGTGTTATTCTTGGGGTCACCCTTATACAGATAAGTGGCATCGTTGTAATGAATAGAAGCTCCAAGTATTAACTCTTCTTTGTAATCCTTCTCCTCCTATCGAAAGATATATTTCTGTTTATTTCTCAAAGATTTGACGCAAAGTCAGGGACCGCCTTCCCCTCAGTGCTGGCAACTGTTGGTCGACATCGGTACGGGAATTGTCAGTCATTGTAGAACTTCCCCAAGTGTGCGTTACAAACCAGAGTGACTCTGGTGAGCATGGTTGTCTCTCTGTCGGTAGGATTATACTCATTGTGGGCCATTAGCTAGAATGAAGCTATTTTTCCGGGCAACGTAACTTATCTCATCACTCTATGGAGCTATTCCCATGTTTTACGAATGCATCCAATTGCAAAAGGTGATGGGGGGTGGGGGGTGGGGTGTTGGGGGTGGTGGGGGATATTGGGTGGTGATGTGGGGGGCACTTCGACTGTTTGTTGAAGATGTTTGGTTACAGTATTTTGAATACCGGTGGAAACGAAAGCAAGTTACTGCTTGGAAAAAGTGACATGTCAAAGCTTTTTGTCTTACACTCAGGGCACTTTGCAAGAATACCAATATAAGGGGAAAACAACAATTTATACTGTATGAGAAGAGAGTGCTGATTGGTTGGCAAGCGGACTCGAATTGGTAGAAGCGTTGCCTTGGAGAAAGTGTCAGTCATCATCACTGCTGCATTTTCCATGGCAACACCTCTACCAATCAGAGTCCACTTGCCAACCAATCAGCACTCTTTTCACATGCAGCATAAATTGTTGCTTTCCCCTTTATATTGATATTCTTGTGAGGTGTCCTGATTAGTGCAAGATGGAAAGCTTTAAAGTGTCCATTTTTTTCAGCGATACTCAAGTGCTGTACGACTAAATGACTATTTAAAAACTAGTTAACCAATAAAGAAAAGCTAATTAAACCAATGAATAGACCTTTAAAGAGCGCTGTAAGTAAAAGAAAATTCAACGGAGCCATACGTAATTAAATGAGAATGTCATTTTGGGGGCTGAAAATGCACTCCAGCCCCTGGAGTGCCCACTGGTCATGTAAGGCCTGAAGCGAGGCCATGGATACCACGTGCCCCCTTTCCAAGCACACCCAGCTGCAAACAGAAGAGGGGCACAGTTTGGATGGACGAAGATGTTTGTTATAAGTGTGTAAAGTGAAATGTATTGATATTACTCTGTTTCCTATTGAACGGCACCAACAGAAACAGTTATTTACTATTTACAGACAGGTAAGAAGCAGGGCAGCACTGCTACCTCATTTAAGTTCTCAGTATAATGACTTGTTCCCAGTCCGAGTGTAAGTATTGTACAAGTGTTAGTTGTTTTGGTGTTGCTTAATCCTCATCCTCAAATAGAGTCCTGGGGAGCTCTGTGTTGTGGCACAGCAGATGGTAAATGCCGAGCTATTCAAATCCCAGAGGGAAACTGGAAAAACTGCCAGAACCATTTTACAGTTTGTATTTATTTGGAGATGTGTGCCTTGAATTCAGTAGTAATAAGACCACCAAGTCTTATGGGTTTCTTACAAAACTAAATTAAACTTTATTAATAAAAAAAAGGATTGAGTTTAAGCACATACATAGGTTTACAAATGACTAATTTGATAACTCCTAGCTCCCCTAGTTAATCTAACTCCCAGTTACACCTCCATTAAGGCAACAGTAAAACACATAGATTTTTAAAAGACCCAGGCAAAGAAACATGATATGCTGAACAGTCGAGTTCAAAGTGAGTTTTCTTCACTTCAGTTCTTGAAGACAGCAACTTGAGGCTTAGAGGCTGGAGGCTTTTCAAGCTTGTTGGATCTTAGAATTCCTTTTCTTACACACAATCTCATCTCCTTTGTACAGGTTTCTCCCTTTTTAATGTAAATCCCATTGTCCCAATAAGTCTTTTCAACTCTACTTTTCTAATAATAAAAATCTTTCAGAGTACCAATTTTATCAGTAAGCTTTGGGAAAAGTAAACACATTGTTTGGCTTCTTCTGGCTAAGTGTAACATTTCACCACCTCTTTTGAAATTCAAATTACTCTGGCTTATCTAAAAATGCAAATGTCCCCTTTACACACCACGTTCTAAAACTTCAGCCATGTTTGCCTAGTTAACATTTCAAACCTAGATTCTCTTTTGATATATCAAAGCCTTCAGATCAGCTGTCTTTAATTTAATTAAGTTCCCCGTACCACCACCGCCCCCCCCCCAATCATGCACGCGTGCACACACACACACACACACACACAAACACAATTCCTGCTTTACAATAAATTCCAATAACACTATGAAAATTATTATATTTCCCTGACACTGTGAGTCATGGATGCAGTGTATTATTATCTTTTTTGGCATAGGATGATACTGAATTGTGGCTATTGAACTGATCCCTTCTGTAGCTGAAAAATATTTTGACAGTTTTATCATTATGTATCATTCAGCGTGTCTACACGTGTCACCTGAGAAATATCAGCACTTTGCTCAGTGAAATGGGAGACAGCAAGGTACATACACACGGGCTCCCTTAATACTGGGATTAGAGCAAGGGTAGTAAATAACGCTTGGGAACTGTTAATAATGAAATGAATAGTGCATTTCTCTCAGTTCTGGCATAATCCTAGTTAAAATAATTAATCTTCTCTTACACAATTGCATCTTCTAATTGCATCTTCTCTTTGTAATGGGGAAACCAGATGGTATACAAAATGTGAAGTGTTGTGTAACCAATGTTCCATATTAGCACAGCATCGGCTTATCAGTTCTATCCCTCTATAAATAACTTTAAAAATTCATTGATGGGATGTGGGCATCACTAGCTGGCCAGCATTTACTGCCCATCCCTAATTGCCCTTGAGAAAGTGATGGTGAGCTGCCTTCTTGAACAACTGCAGTCCCTGTGGTGTAGGTACACCCACTGTGCTGTTAGGGAGGGAGTTCTGGGATTTTGACCCAGCAACAGTGAAGGAACGGCCGATATATTTCCAAGTCAGGATGGTGAGTGGCTCGGAGGGGAACTTCCAGGTGGTGGTGTTCCCCATGTGTCTGCTGCCCTTGTCCTTCTAGATGGTAGCGGTCGTGGGTTTGGAAGGTGCTGTCTAAGGAGCCTCGGTGAGTTGCTGCAGTGCATCTTGTAGATGGTACACACACTGCTGCTACTGTGCGTCGGTGGTGGAGGGAGTGAATGTTTGTGGATGTGGTGCCAATCAAGCGGGGCTGCTTTGTCCTGGATGGTGTCAAGCTTCTTGCATGTTGTGGGAGCTGCGCACATCCAGGCAAGTGGGGAGTATTCCATCACACTCCTGACTTGTGCCTTGTAGATGGTGGGCAAGCTTTGGGGAGTCAGGAGATGTGTTACTTGTCACAGGATTCCTAGCTTCTGACCTGCCCTTGTAGCCACAGTATTTATATGGCTAGTCCAGTTCAGTTTCTGGTCAATGGCAACCCCCAGGATGTTGATAGTGGGGGATTCAGTGATGGTAATGCCATTGAACATCAAGGGGCAATGATTGGGTTCTCGCTTGTTGGAGATGGTCATTGACACTTGAATGTTACTTGCCACTTGTCAGCCCAAGCCTGGATATTGTCCAGGTCTTGCTGCATTTGGACTTGGACTGCTTCAGAATCTGAGGATGCTGCGGATTGGACGATTGCTTGGCTGAACCTCCGCTGTTCAGCCTGCCAGCGTGAAGCTAATATTTGTCACTTGAATTCTACATCTCACTTCAACCCTTCTATCCTGTAACTCCCACATCCCCCCCACTTCAGCCGAACCAGGAGCAGTCCTGTATTTTATCTTTTGGCAAATACGCATTTGTAACTAAAAGAAAATTTAAAGGAACATTTCATGACTAAGTGAGAATGTCATTTTGGAGGCTGATAATGCACTTCAGCCCCAGTCACGGGAGGCATGAAGCCACCACATGGTCCCTCTCCAAGGATTCAACATTGAGACGAAAAATAAACACTACAGATAAAACCACGTCTCCAATTTTCTCAGGCAGCCTTTTATTAATGGAGCATAACTGCACCAGAGTCACTGAAAGTGAAGGAAGAAGGCCTGGTCTTCTGGGATGCAATCGCATAGGGTACAACCCCAGGTGCCTGATCCTGGAGGTCCAGCTCCGGGATGATTCGCACCCGGAAGAGTTCGTGGGGCTCAGTTCCAGGGGTCTGATCCTTGGGCTCACATTCTGGAGGGTTGATCCCTGGGGTTCAAATCCCGGAAGGTGTGATCACGGGCCTCTTATCCCGAGTGTCTGATCCGGGGGGGCTTCCAAGCCTTACAAAGTTGGATCCCAGCTTTCCAATCCTGATTGAGGTGATCTGATGCTGGGAGGACCTGATCCTGAGGTCTTGGGATCCTGGGTGATCGGACAGTGATGGGTTTTGCAGTGGACGGAGGGTCCCAATGAGAAGATGTCTGAGCTGGTGTTGGGACTCACTGGGGAGTCCAGTACCTGAGGTTCCAATCCTGGTGAATTCTGATACTGGTTGTGTTTAGACAGGGGGAATCCGATCCTGGAGATTCCAATTGGGTGGGGTTTGCAGTCCTGTGATGCAATTCCAGTGGGGTGTGATCGTGGGGCTTCTGGTTCTGGGGGTTCTGAGCACACCGGGATATCCGATTCCAAGGATGTGGGGCTGAGGATGGGAATTTGGCAGGATCCTGAAATCCTGATCCCAGGCAGTTGTCCACTTCCAGAATGGGGAAAATCGCATAGGGTTCATGCATGGTCCAATCCCATTGGATTTGACCCTGTGGGGACTGATCCCACTTGGGTCTGACACCTTGGGTTCCAATCCCAAAGCTGGTCCAGTCCTGGGGCTGGTGTAATCCCAGGACTGGTCTGATTCTGGGTCCATTCCTAGGTGGGTGTACATCCCACAGTGGTCAGATCCCACAAAGCCAATCCTGTGAAGACCAATCCTGTGTTGGTTGGTCCAGTCAGATTAGGCTTTGTTCCAAGGAGGGTTGCAACCCGGGGTCCAGTTCAGTTTTGAAGCTTGATCCTGGGTGGGCTTGGATCCCAGCGGGTCTGATCCCTGGATGGTCCTGGTCCTGGGAGCATGCTGATCCCAAGTGCCTGATCCCAGGGATCTAATCCACGGTGCCTTATCCCAAGAGCCTGATCCCAGAGATCTAATCCGGAGTGCTTTATCATCAATCCCAATTTTTGTGTGATAAAGGAACAAACAGGGAAACTAATGGGCGGGACACAGTTAACCATGTAAAATAGATTAGATTTGAGACTTGCTGTCTCATTGACATATTTAAAATGCCAATCCGCCTCCTCAGAGCAGTTGCCTGACTACCCCTGTCCCAACTCCATTAAACACAGGTTGGAGGCAGGGTTGAATTGAGTGTGCATTTTTTTTAGATTTTAACCTCTCATCCGACCCCAGCCCGCCCATTTTTTGTGATGAAATTGCTGTCTGGTGCAAAGGCAAGAATGTTTCATCAGTAACTTCCAGTCTATTTTAATGTTCTCTCTCTTATAGTTACTTTAGTGGCAATTGTGATCCTGTCCCAGGGAAAGTGCAACCTCTCTACATGTAACACTGGTTACTTGCTGGCCATGGAAATGGCGGATCTACTGGTCATTATCACTGAGGTCATTCTGTTACGGATCAATTTTTATTATTTCCCAATATCTTTCCTTCTCATTACCCCTGTAGTGTAATATAAGTGCTGACTGGTAGAGCCACAGCCTGCTCTGTCTGGTTCACCATCACTTTCTCCTTTGAATGATTTGTGGTCATTTGTTTCCAGAAGCTGAGGACAAAATATTGCATGGAGAAAACTGCAGCTGTGGTCCTGGCAACAGCTGGCATTTTGCTCTGTTTAAAAAACATCCCTTTCTACTTTACAACTGATCCTGGCGAGGTCATCAATCATGCACTTTGGTACTGCAATTTCAAACCAAGCTATTATATTCAGCCTGGATTGTGATCCTGTCCCGGGGAAAGTGCGGCCTCTCCACATGTAACACTGGTTACTTGGTGGCCATGGCAATGGCGGATCTACTGGTCATTATCACTGAGGTCATTCTGCTATGGATCAATTTTTATTATTTCCCAAGCTCTTTCCTCAACCTTAACATTTTTTGGGGATTTGACTGGTTTGATACGGTTTAACCCCATTGCTCCCTTTCACTTTAATTCTTTGCTCAACATGCTGACAGTCAGACACATTATAGTTGTCAGTAAAGTCCATGAGGGACTAAGATGTCAGGGCAAGAGGGAGAATCACAGTGACCCAGAGATGGGGAGCAGAAAGATGGCTGCGATTTTACTCTTCACCATCTTTGGCAGCTTCATACTTCTCTGGCTGGTAAATGTTATAGAATTCTTATATTATAATATTACAGTAACAGATCCCATGGATTACAATGATTCTGAATATACATTTGAATAAGCCAGATTGATCCTGTGGAGTTTAGGTTGCTGCGCAAACACGCTTATTTATGGGTTTACTCAGTCCAAGTTCAGAGAGCAGTTCAGGAGCCTGGTGAAATATCCAGGAACCTCCACTATTCAATTAATTAATATACTAAAGAACTGAGGCAGCTCAGAGATGGGTTTCAGTGTTTCCATCTCATGAATGTAAGATTTATCCCCAGAATCCTGCTAACTGGAGGACATCAGGAATAGGTGGGGAGGATCAGTCCCTCCCTCTCTCCTTCCCACCCACACTCCTGTGACAGACTGGGAAAGCAGGGTTTTCACATCTGGACTTACACATCTGGCAACCAGGCATTACCTGTAAAGAGGGGGAGCACAGGAGCCTACAGCTCTGGCGACAGGGCTTGGCAGTTGCCTAGATGGGCAAAGATGAGTCTCTTCTTACGCCCCCCCCCCCCATGTCACCTGATCTTGCTAACTGTTCCTGCTCCTCGGGTTCTGTCCCCCTAACTTATATAGCTGCAGTCCTCCACCCTGTCCTCATACAACCCATGCTTAACCCCACGGATCTTTCAAAGTACCATTCCATCTCCAACCTCTCTTTCCTCTTCCAATTCTCTAACGTGTTGTGTCAAAGATTTGGTGAGACAGTGTAGAGGGAGCATGACTCTGTATCTAACCCATGCTACACCTGCCCTGGGATAGTTTAATGGGACTGTGTCAAGTGAGCTTTACCCTGCATCAATCACACAGAGACACAAAGAAACACACACACAGAAACACACCCATACTACAAAGAGGCACATACACACAGGGTGACAAAGAGACACGCTCCCACATAATGACAGCCACATGCATGGACCCACACAGAGACACATAGATAGACACATGGATAGACACATAGGCTCACACACACTCACATACGGAATGTGGAGTCAAGATACATTTGGGAACAGCATCAGTGACTATCCACACTGACATACACAAAATAGAAGACAGAATCTCACTAAGAGAAAGAACGTTCCCTATCCAATGCTGTGTTGGGGTTAGTGTGAATGTTTTGGATAGAGTGTGGGATCTGTGTTCGACATCACAGTATCACAGGATTGTTATGGCACAGAAGGAAGCCATTCAGCCCATCATGCCTGTGCTGGCTCTCCAAATGACCAATGCACCTTCTCCCCATAACTCTGCACATTCTTCCTTTTCAGAAAAGAATCCAATCCCACTCCCCTCCCCCCACCAAATGCCTTGATTGAATCTACCTCCCCCCATACTCTCAGACAGAATATTGAGAGCTTAACAACTGGCTGTGTGGAAAAAACCTCCTCCTGTCTCCACCACTTCTATCAGCCAATTGCCTTATATCTCTGCCATCTCAGTCTCGATTCTTCCACCAATAGGGCCTGTTTTTATTCCCTATCTGCTCTCTTCAGACCCCTCATGATTTTGAATACTTCTACCCAATCTCTTCTCAGTCTTCTCTTCCCCAAGGAAAACAGTCCCCAATTCTCCGATCTATTTATGTAATTGAAGTTCCTCACCCCTGGAACCATTCTTTTGAATCTTTTCTGCACCCTCTCTAATACCTAATTTGCAGCACCCAGAACTTGATGCAGCTCTGTAGTTGTTGCTGAACCAGTGTTTCATATGAACTAAACATAACCTCCTTGCTCTTGTACTCTATGCCCCTATTAATACAGCCCAGGGTACATTATTAACCATGATCTCAACTTGATATGTTCCCAGAACAGTTCATGGGTCATTGAACAACTCTTCTTCAGTGAGTCAGTTTTGAGGGAGTGTGCAGCCAAGAGGTGCCACAGAGACAGAGGGACACAACAGGGCCCAATTAAGTTAAATTAAACAAACAGCTGCAGTAAGCAGACTGACTCTGTACTGTGGTCCATTGGGGCAAAGGAGGGTGCCCCTTTGGAGCAGTGGTGTTCTGCTTGGCACAGCCAGAGATCTGAAAGTGTGCTTGTAAGCTGTGTGAGTGCATTCGAGAATCCATGGATAAACTTTTAGAGAGAATCCCAAGGCAGGATCTTCAAAGGTGCAGATTGGAAACCCTCATTCAGTGATATTGGTTGATTAAGGTCTGGGTAGGTGCTTGAGAAATCCATGGACACAGTCTTGGTTGCATCTGTCATTTACTCTGCAGTATGGTGTGTTCAACCACAGTTTGTCTGTTAATTCACATGTACCTCATACTACCCTGAATGTTAGAGTATAAGATACATACTGTAAATTGCTTTATCTTTCTGAACTTGTGTAATAAATTTTGTTTCTGTTTGTTCAAAAAACCCGTGGAATCTCGTGACTTTATTCCAAAAGCAGATGTCTTGAATCTTAACCCTTACCTACTTTAAACAAAATGTTATTGGTCCCTAATCAGGTCTCCACCCACGTCCTAGGGCCTGCACAAGGACCATAATGCTCTTTGCAAAATAATGTTGAAGCTTTAAATGTGGCAAAGACACAGACCCGTTGGCACACATTCATTTTGTTTGCGTATCTTGGCGCTCTTTTCTGCCCTGGTGAATGGTGTTGGGTGTTTGAAGGATTTGCAGGGTCAATAACAGTCTATCTAATAGCGCCCTAAACACCATTTCAGTGGCTAGTAAGTCTATTTTTTATTCATTCATGGGATGTGGGCATCGCTGGCTAGACCATCATTTATTGCCCATCCCTAATTGCCCTGGAGAAGGTGGTGGTGAGCTGCCTCCTTGAGCCGCTGCAGTCCATGTGGGGTAGGTACACCCATGGTGCTGTTAGGGAGGGAGTTCCAGGATTTTGGCCCAGTGACAGTGAAGGAACGGCGATATATTTTCAAGTCAGGATGGTGAGTGGCTCAGAGGGGAACTTGCAGTTGGTGGTGTTCCCCATGTGTCTGCTGCCCTTGTCCTTCTAGATGGTAGCGATCGTGGGTTTGGAAGGTGCTAAGGAGGCTTGGTGAGTGGGGTTTAAAAGCTTGCCTTTCAGTACATTGGGAGATGTTCCACCAACTGAACCACAAGATCAGCGGCAGGGTGACACTCACTGTCAGAAGAAATCTCCCTCGACCTTATCCCATCAACACTCCCACTTCTCGCATATTGGCGAGTCAGTGGAGAATGGGGTCACTGGAAAATGCTGACAAGTGAGGCATAATTTTTAAATAACGTAAGATCCCAATGTTTGTTGGGGGGAGCGGGGGAGATGGAAAGAACTGTCAAGCTGTTCTAACAGCTTAGTTCAGGAAGTATTCTGACCTCTGGCTTGGAATTTTAGAGAAATATTTTTGTCTGCTCAACTATATACGACAATGTCAAAGATAAAGAATGGTGTTATGTTAACTATGTTTAATGGACAAAAATATCATGCATAAGGGACAGGTAAGTTTACAGTACAGTAATAGACAATAATGAACTAATGGTAAACTAATCAGGCCGATGATAAAACGGTAGTAAACTGATCAGACTGGTTAGGATAAGGTTTCACCCTACTCGAAGGTAGATTAACCAGTCACCTAATACGGCACAAGACTGGTCTCAGAAAGGGGATAAGAAGAGACTTGTGACCCTTAACACACAACCAAGAGAAGAGGAGATAAACTATGGTACACAAGAACACAGCAGCAATAAGGACAGAGGAGGCAGCACCCCGATCAACTGGAGAGTCCGGAGTGCAGAGTGTGACTACTGCCTCGCAAAGCGTCATTTTGTTACACTACTTGTGCCTCTATTTAATCAACTTATGACTGTCTGTACCAAATGCCTCGTACCCAGAGTGGTCAGTGACTAGTCAGAACTAAAGGTCCCAGAAGTTGACTTGAACCCATAAGAGAGAAGATAGACAGACAGCAGGTAACAAATGAATGTAATGTAAGGAATGCAAAGACAGGTTTGGAATTCATGCATATAACCGGATAAAGTGTGGTGAAAAAGACTGGGGAGGTATGAGTACAAATAGCCACGTCCGGCTTTGTAGTAGCGAAAAGAGGTGTTCAGGAGGGGTGTTACAACCAGGATGGGAAAAATGCGCAGGTTATTTAGCCACACTACTCGGCAGGTCATAACATTAGTTTAAAAGTTTAATTTACTCACCAAAGTAACACTCGGGCCACACAAGTGCCAGACAATGACCATCTCCGACAAGAGGGAATCCAACCATCACCCCTTGATGTTCAATGGCATTACCATCACCCCTTGATGTTCAATGGCATTACCATCACTGAATCCTCCACTATCAACGTCCTGGGGATTACCATTGACTAGAAACTGAACTGGACCAGCCATATAAATACTGTGGTTACAACAGCAGGTCAGAGGCTAGGAATCCTGCAACAAGTAACTCACCTTCTGACTCCTCAAAGCCTGTTCACCATCTACAAGGTATAAGTCAGGAATGTGATGGAATACTCCCCATTTGCCTGGGTGAGTGCAGCTCCCACAACACTCAAGAAGCTTGACACTGTCCAGGACAAAGAAGCCCACTTGATTTGCACCACATCTATAAACATTCACTCCCTCCACCACCGATGCACAGTGGCAGCAGTGTGTACCATCTACACAGTGCACTGCAGGAATTCACCAAGGCTCCTTAGACAGCACCTTCCAAACCCATGACCACTATCATCTAGAAGGACAAGGGCAGCAGATAGATGGGAACACCACCAACTGGAAGTTTCCTTCCAAGTCACTCACCATACTGACTTGGAAATATGTCAATGTTCCTTCACTGTTGCTGGGTTAAAATCCTGGAACTCCCTTCCTAGCAGCGCTGTGGATGTAACTACACCACAGGGACTGCAGCGGCTCAAGAAGGCAGCTCACCACCACCTTCCCAAGGGCAACTAGGGATGGGCAATAAATGCTGGCCCAGCCAGCGATGCCCACATCCCATGAATGAATTTTAAAAAATCAGAGAAGCCAATTCACTGCTGGTACCCAGAATAAAAGAGGCTTTAGCCAGGCTTCTTTCAATAAACTCCGAATGATTGAACTTTTACAAAACAAAAACTTCTTTTTAAACATTTTGCAAGAACTGGTTAATACACAATTGTAATCTGGAAGTATAACTATCAATTGCTTCTTAAAAAATTCCCTAGCACACACACAGACACACACACCGACAAACAAAGGACACACAACTAGCCCCTGCAGAGGTGGGCATTTGGAAAAAATGTTATAAGAAAAGGATAAGGTTTGAAGGGGGAGGCAGTGACGTAGTGGTATTGTCACTGGTCTAGCAATCTAGAGACCCAGGGTAATGCTCTGGGGACCTGGATTCCAATCCTACCATGGCAGATGTGATATTTGAATTCAATTTTTAAAAATCTGGAATTAAAATCCAACGATTACCATGAAAACATTGTCGATTGTTATAAAACCCCATCTGGTTCACTAATGTCCTTTAGATGCCAGACCTACAGCAATGTGGTTGACTCTGAGATGGCCTAGCAAGCCACTCAGCTCTCAAGGGCAATCAGGGATTGGCAGCAAATGCTGGCTTAGCCAGCAAAGCCCCCATCCCATGAATGAATAAAAAAAAAATCTGGACTCCCTTGTGTGAAGTCCCAGGAGATGACTGGAGGTTCTCACCAATGGAACTTTGGTGTGGAGGGGCATTTAAACCTGGGCCAATTCTTCCTGTCTCAGCTTTGTAGGTTCAAAGTTCAGATAGGTTACACTCAGATGAGGGTTCTCTGGCTACAGGTTTATAACCACACACAGAATTTCAGCCAAGGCAGAGAGAGAGTCAGTTAAGGTAGCCTCCCTACTCAGCTTATTCCCCAACAACTTAGTTCACAAAACAATAGGTTAAAAATTTAAAGCTTCTCTCTGCCATGTGATTTCCAGTAAATCCCTGGACTGCGCCTTTTTCCAGGTGCTTTTCCACCCATCAATTAAAATGATTGCAGTTCAAAACAAATAAACAGATCTTTCTCAAGTCCCATGTTGGTCAGGTGACTTAATGGAAAAGGCATGCTTGGTGACAGTTCCAAGGTGAACTTACAACCCTTAATATTAAAAAAAAACTCTAGGTCAGTATCCATATGTCCAGATATAGCAATTTTACCACATTTTAAAAGAAAAATCCAGTTTATGAAGATTTTCCTAACAGGGGTGAGGGCAGAATCCATTTGGTTAGAGTTGAGAAGTAAAGTGGGATGATCATGCTACTAGGGGTATTCTATTGGCCTCCATGTAATTAGCGAGAGATAGAGGAGCAAATCTGAAGAGAGATCAAAGTGATGTGCAAGAGCCCCAGTTTGCTGATATCGTGGGACTTTACTTTCCCAAATATGGATCGCTGTAAAGTTTCAGCAAAAGGAAAGGATCAGAGGAATTTTAGAAAAGTGTTTAGGGGACCTTCCTTGACTAGAAGGTTCTTGGTCCAAATAGGAATCTGAGTGGTAGAGAGAGGCACATGGGAGAGGCAATTTCAGAATTCACAGATAACACCTAACTTGCAGTTGGGGGAACGAGGAGGGTAGTGGTAAACATCAAAAGCACATAAACAGGTTGGTGGAATGGGCGTCTTACATGAATGAGAACAATGCCTGGTATAGGTACACATAGGAAATAAGTATCTACAGTCAGGGACATCTGTTTAGCATGTAAACTGACCAGGTTAGAATTGAGTAATGG
Organism: Carcharodon carcharias; assembly: GCF_017639515.1. Taxonomy (NCBI): domain Eukaryota; kingdom Metazoa; phylum Chordata; class Chondrichthyes; order Lamniformes; family Lamnidae; genus Carcharodon; species Carcharodon carcharias. Next base: position 4,864,285 of record NW_024470726.1, read on the forward strand.
TATGTGTGCATGACTAAAGGTGTATGTAAGGAGTGAACACTTGTGACTCCTAGGTTAATCCTTTCAGTATATATGCATCCTGATTGTGCAGTCTAGGCTGCCTCCTAGATTCAATCACCCACTCCCTGGCCTTGCCCTTTCCCCTAGTAACTGTATTGTCTCATTCCTTATCCTGTCCAGAGTACATTTGCTCTCTTCTTGCATTTTCTTTGCACTAAAAGTCACTTCTAACTAAAATAATTAGTTGTGGTGCTACTCAATAAACCACCAGGAGACCCAGGTACAGGTTGCAATTGTTTATTCAAACATGTGCAGGGAGACTCTACCTTAGGCTGTCTAAGACAAAGCTCTAAAAGACCACAAGTGTTCACTCCTTATATACACCTTCAGTTATATACACATACCATTACTCAATTCTAATCTGGTCAGTTTACATGCTAAACAGATGTCTCTGGTTGTAGTTACTTATACCATGTATTGTTCTCATCCATGCAAGGCCTCCCATATCTTTCTGATAGTGCAGCCTAGGCTGTCTCCTAGTTTCAATCACTCACTCCCCGGCCTTGCCCTTTTCCCTAGTAACTGGTTTGTCGCATTCCTTATCCTTTCCGGAGTACATCTGCTAATCTTCAGTTCTGCTCTCTTCTGCTTGCATTTTCTTTGTACTAAAAGTCACTTCTAACTAAAATCGTTTAACCCTTTCAGTATATTTGCATAAATTGCTGAGGTAGCAGGATGAGTTGAAAAAGCGGCAAGTAAGACAAGGGATAACAGGCTTTAGAAAGTTGGCATTGAATAGAATAGAAAGGAAGCTATGAAAAGAGAGTACAGCTACCTTTTCCTTTTTTTCATAAATGTCTTTAAGTAGTACCAAGTCCAGGGGAACAGAGTGCTTAAATTGGGCAAGTTGGCAATGACTGAATTTTAATGGCTATTCTTTTTCTGAAAACTAGTCAATTTTACGCTTGGCTTTAACATTAGTTTTTGTTGCTGTTCGCTTTTGGTCAAAGCCAGTGATAAACAATCTCCCTTCTTGGGGATGCTGCACTTCTGTTTGATGAGTTAGCTAATTCGTGCTGGTTTCCTTGCCAGCAGGGCCTGAATCGAGTCTCTTGGATTCCAGCTAGTATAAGCATAGAAGATTTTGCTATCACACGATGAAAGAAGCAAGATGGTCCAGCTGGACTGAGTACTGAGACACAGAGTGCTTACTGCGGGGAAGTTGGTAAGTGAGGCAGTTTGGTGCAATGAGGGAGGAGGGCCTGTCTGGTCTTTTAGAAAATGTGGAGGGATCCGACAGAGGGAGCAAAGAGAGAGAGAGAGAGACATACGAGCTGAAGCACAAATTTCCTGAGTAGGCAGAGGATGGGTTTTAAGGTTTGTTTTCATGATTTAAGGTTTTGTTTCCTCTAATTGGATAAGTAACTTAAACTGGTACTTGAGAGACCTAAGTATTGTATTAAGTATATAGTTTTATTAATTAAACCACTTAACTTAATATAAATACTTGTTCAGCAATATTTCTAGACTTGAAACATAATTAGTTAAATAAAGCCCCTCAAAATGGTAGGAGCCCTAACAAAACTGGAGTCAATGGGAATCAGGGGGAAAACTCTCTGCTGTTTGGAGTTATAGCTAGCACAAAGGAAGATAGTTGTGGTTGTTGGAGGTCAATCATCCCAGGGCATCATTGCTGGTGTTCCTGAGTGTAGTTTCCAAGGCCCAACCACCTTCAGCTGCTTCATCAATAACCATCCTTCTATCAAGAGGTCTGAAATGTGGATGTTTGTTGATGATTGCACAATGTTCAGCACCATTCATGACTCCTCAGTTACTGAAGCAGTCCGTGTACATATGCAGCAAGACATGGGCAACATTCAGGCTTGGGCTGAGAAATGGCAAGTAACATTCACGCCACACAAGTGCCAGGCAATGTTCATCTTCAACAAAAGAGAATCCAATCAACTCCCCTTGACTAACAACAGCATTACCATCACTGAAATCCCCACTATCAACATCCTGGAGGTTATCGTTGACCAGAAACTGAACTGGACCAACAATATAATTACTGTGGCTACTAGAGCAGGTCAGAGTCTGGGAACCCTGTGGTGAGTAATTCACCTCCTGACTCCCCAAAGCCTGCCCACCATCTACAAGGCACATGTCAGGAGTGTGATGGAATACTCCCCACTTGCCTGGATGAGTGCGGCTCCAACAACAATCAAGAAGCCAACACCATCCAGGAAAAAGCAGCCCCGCTTGATTGACACCACATCCACCATCATAAGCATTCACTCCCTATATAATGGCAACAGTGTGTGTACCATCTACAAGATAGGTTGCAGCAACTCACCAAGGCTCCTTTGACAGTACCTTCCAAACCCACAACCTCTGCCATCTAGAAAGATAAGGGCAGCAAATTCATGTGAACACCACAAACTTCAAGTTACCCATCAAGCCACACACAATTCTGACTTCCAAACATATTGTCGTTCCTTCACTGTCACTGGGGCCAAGATCCTGGAACTCCCTCCCTAACAGCACTGTGGGTGTACCTACACTACACAGACGGCAGCGGCTCAAGAAGAAGGCCCACGATCACCTTCTCAAGGGGCAATTAGGGATGGTCAATAAATGCTGGCCTAGCCAGCGACGCCCACATCCCATGAAAGAATAAAAAATATGGGATCAGAGAGTTGAATGGGTGGTTCAATGGGATACTTGGGTATCCAACCATGGGGAACTGGAACCAGTGCTGAAGAAAGATGGCTGTGCAGCTGGGAAGGTCTGCACCTAAACTGTGCTAGGGCCATCATCCTGGTCAATCACATATCCAGGGCTGTAGAGAGGGTTTTAAGCTAAATGGTATGAGAGTAAATGATTATGTGGGTTGAGTTTAGAAAAGCTAAACAGAAAGGGCATGGCATTCGTGCAGAGTAGCGATACAAATAATAATAACAAGAGTGTGGTGGGAAGGTACATGATGGGAAGTGCAAAAACGTTCAGAGAAGGTAAAAAAATGTGAGAGGCCAGAATTAAAAGCTCTTTCCAAAAGCACACAGAAGTCATAATAATGTGGCTGAAAAGATGGCACAAATATAAATAAACATGTATGAAATGATAGCCAGAGACAAGATTGCCAGTTGTGAACATACGAACATGGAGCAGGAATAGGCCATTCGGCCCCTCAAGCCTGCTCCACCATTCAATAAGATCATGGCTGATCTGAGTGTGACCTCAACTCCACATCCTCACCTACCCCGATAACCTTTCACCCCCCTGATAACCAAGACTCTATCCAGCTCTGCCTTAAAAATACTCAAAGACTCTACTTCCACCACCTTTTGAGGGAGAGAGTTCCAAAAACTCACAACCTTCAGAGAAATATTTTTTAATCTCTGTCTTAAATGTGTGACCCCTTATTTTTAAGTCCTGACCCCTAGTTCTCGATTCTCCCACAAGAGGAAACATCCTCTCCATGTCCACCCTGTCAAATACCCTGAGGATCGCAAAGGCTTTGATCAAGTCATCTCTTACTCTTCTAATATTGTAATATTCCAAAATTCCAGAAATGTCCTAGCAGATTGGAAAACCACAAATGAGAAACGTCCAATCAAGAAAGGAGTGAGACAGAAAGTGTGAAACTTTGGGCTTTGTTAGTCTGAAATCTGTCATTGGGAAAATGCTAGATTCCACCAATAAGGAAGTAATTGCAAGACATTTAGAAAATCATAATTGGGTGAATTAAAAACCACGTTTGACTAATTCATTAAGAGTTCTTTGCAGAACTAATGAGCAAGGTGAATAAAGGAGAACCTGTAGATGTGATGTACATGGGTTTCCAAACGGGATTGGATAAGCTGCCACGTCATAAGTTACTTCACAAAATATGAGCTCATGGTGTAGATGGCAACATATTAGCATGGATAGAGGATTAGGGTTAGCGTACAGGAACAGAAAGTAGGAATAAATGGGTCATTTTTGGGTTGGCAAGCTGCAACTAGTGCAGTGCTACAGGGATCGGTCCTGGGGTCTCAGCTGTTTATCTGTATCGATGACTTGGATGAAGAGACTGAAAATAAGGGGAGGTGGTGACGTAGTGGTATGGTCACTAGACTAGTAATCCAGAGACCTAGGGTAATGTTCTGGGGACCTGGTTCGAATCGAATTTGAATTCAATAAAAATCTGCAAATAAAAGTCTAATGATGACCACTGTCGATTGTCGTTAAAAACCCATCTGGTTCCTTAATGTCCTTTAGGGAAGGAAATCTGCCCTCCTTACCCAGCCTACATGTGACTCCAGACCCACAGCAATGTGGTTGACTCTTAAATACTCTCTGAACAAGGGGCATTTAGGGATGGGCAATAAATGCCGGCCCAGCCAGTGACACCCACATCCCATGAAAGAAATTTTTTTTAAAAAAAGCAAAGTTTGCAGAGGACACAAAGATCAGAAGGAAAGTAGGTTGTCAAGAGCACACGAGGAGTCTGCAGAGGGACTTAAGTAGGTTAAGTGAATGGGCAGCCAGCAATTATGAAGGCAAATAGATTTTGGCTATAGAAGTGTTGCTATAGCTGTACAGGGCCTCAGTGAGACTACTTTGTACAGTTTTGGTCTCCTTACTTCAGAAAGGATATCATTGCATTTGAAGATTCACTCGACTGATTCCTGGGGTGAAGGGATTATCTTATGAGGATATGTTGAGTAGGAGTACAGTTTAGAAGAATGAAAGATTATCTTATTGAAACATGTAAGACCCTTGGGGGACTTGACAGGGTTGGCGCTGAGAAGATGTCCCCCCTTGTTGGGGAGTGCAGAACTTGGGGACACCGTTTAAATTATAGGGTCCTCCCACTTAAGGCTGAGATGAGGAGAAACTTGTCTCTCTCAGTGGGATGTTAGTCTATGGAATTCTCTCACCCAGGGAGCAGTGGAGGCTGGGTCATTGAATATATTCACGGCTGAGTTAGACAGATTTTTGATCGACAAGGGAGTCAAGTGTTATGGGGGGGGTAGGCGGGGAAGTGGAGTTGAGGCCATAATCAGATCAGCCAAGATCTTATTCAATAGCCCATTCCTAATTGCCCTTGTTCAGAGGGCATTTAAGAGTCAACCACATTGCTGTGGGTCTGGAATCACATGTAAGCCAGACCAGGTAAGGACATCAGATTTCCTTCCCTAAAGGACATTAAGGAACCAGATGGGTTTTTACGACAATCGACAGTGGTTTCATGGTCATCATTAGACTTTTAATTGCAGATTTTTATTGAATTCAAATTTGATTCGAACCCAAGTCCCCAGTACATCAGTAGCTTTGAATTATAACTTGGAATTCATCACAAGCAAAGAAATCAGTCTTCAGGTTTGCAAATATTTTGAAACAGCAGTACGTGGCCAGACAATGCTCCAGATGGGGGGAGTGTAGGAGATAAAAATCATAAGTGAACTTACTGGGGTGGTTTCAGATATTACAGATGTAATAGCCATTTGCAAGTTTTACGACAATGGTTGAGACACCTTGGGGGGGTGGGAATCGATACGTTTAGCAACGCGGTTTCACGAGGGTTACAAAGGAAAAGAAGATGCCACGTGAGAAACTGTTGCTGGAGCAATTCGGGAAAAGTCTCAAAACGCTGGTTTAAAACGACCAGACATTTCCTTGTGACATGAGCTCCAATTTGACCTGCCCAATGATAATACCAGGTGTTTGCCCGTTGTATATCTGAATGTCCGACATGAATCATAGGGCAGAATTTTCACCATGTCGGGCGGGCTGGTCGGGAGCAGGAGCGGGCTACCTGTGCGGGCGGTGGAAGAGGGAGAGTCGGAGCCTGTGCTCTTTCACACATGCGCACAAGAGAGCGCAGAAACCTCGACGCACGGAGCTGCCTCAGGGAGATTAAGTACATGTTGAAACTTTTGAATAAAGATACGTAAAAATTATTTACACGTGTCCCCTCACGTGACAGTGACACCTGAGGTGGGACATGTTTACGAATTGTGGAAAAATGATTTATTTATTTAATAAAGCCTTCAGGGAACCTCATCCCACCCGTGGATGAGGTTTCCTGAAAAACGCAAAGGCCTCTTAAGCGTCAATCAGTACTTTAATTGTTTTTTTAATGGCCTTAACAGTGCGGCCACCGAGTGAAAGATCTAAATGACGCGCGATGACATTGGGACGCACGCCCGACATTACCGTGTGTCATTTTACGCATCGGCTTGTCGGACCTGCCCCTGCACGCCAACGTCAAAATTCTGGCTATAAAGATCATCGATGCCACCATTGCTTAGTGTCGCTCCCAAAGTTCAAGTTTCTAGTATTTAAGACACCACGTAATATGAATGCAAAACGTTAATTGAAAGAGTTTTTTTTTTGCTTTTAAGTTCTTTGTCTAGTCAGCATGCATGGATGATGCTGGTCAATCAAAAAGTACCGGTTCTGCATTTTCAACTAATTAGGAAGCTCCCGGGTGATCTCGTGGCGATGTGGGTGCTGAGGGCTCAGGAATCGAGGGAGCGGCACTGAGGGAACACGGTGCAGGACAGTGGGAGGCTGGGATCGGAGGCAGGGCAGCCTGAGGGTAACAACTACCCGTGAGTAATTGATTTTCGAAAGTAGATTGTGTGTGCGGTGTGTACATGAGTTGGTGGAGGGGGCACTGGCAGGATGAAGGCTTACTAAGGGCAACGAATACCCTTGCGCCAACCCTGGCCCTTTGACCTGACCGGACTTCACTACCGTACCCAGCCTGCCACCTATCTTCCTATCCGCCCTGCTCCCTGTCACCAGTGGGGTCTGAAATCCGGGCCAGAAATAAGGAGTTCTGGCGCAGGGCAAATAAAATAGGAGCAGAGTGACAATCGGATCGTGATTGACATTCCACTGATTATTCAGCCCATTAAAAGGACACGACAGACTGTGAGTTAACACGAAGCTGATTCATTTGACAACCGTGCAGAATGTTAACCCCTATAACTAGGCTGGGGATCAACAGCAGCAGAAACAGACCTCAACTGCTAGACGGAACATGGATCGGTTCTCCATGTGATTAACAACAGAGTCCAGTCTCCGCAGTTAGTTATGAACTCGCTGGTGTCGCCACAGATTGGACGAACGTGTGAATCCCTTCCCACATGTGGAGCAAGCGAACGGCCTCACCCCGGTGTGAGTGTGCTGGTGCATGGTGAGCTGAGATGATCGCCTGAACCCAGCCCCGCACTGGGAGCACCTGAACGGCCTCTCGTCGGTGTGAATGCGTTGATGGGACATCAGATCCCCGGAACTTTTGTAGCACTTCCCACAGTCTGGGCACGGAAAGGGCCTCTCCTCGCTGTGAACCCGCTGATGCTTCAGCAGGTTGGATGAGTTTGTGAATCCCTTCCCACAGGCGGAGCAGGTGAACGGCCTCTCCCCATTGTGAACTCGCTGGTGTTGCAACAGGCTGGACGATCCCCTGAACCTCTTCCCGCATTGAGGGCAGCCAAACGGTGAATACCCGGTGTGAATACGCTGGTGCTCCCTCAGTGCTGAAGGGCTTTTATAGCACTTCTCACAGTCTGGGCATTTGAAGCCTCTTTCGTCGGTGTGAATGCGCTGGTGCCTCAGCAGGGTAGTGAAATGAGTGAATTCCTTCTCACACACAGGGCACGTGAATAGGCTCTCCTTAGCATGAATGCACCGACCACTTTCCGGCTCAAGTGAGTCACTGAATTCCTTCCCACATTTGCAGGGCTTCCCCCTGGTGTGGCTGCGCTCATGATTCATCAGGCCAGATAATCGGCTGTAGCCTCGCCCGCACAGGGAGCACTTGTACGGTTTCTCCGCAATGCCAATGGTGCTTTTTGCTTCCATGCTCAAAGGGTGGTGGTACTCTGTTCAAAAATCCTCCCCTTCTAATAGCCTGTAAACCAGACAAAGGCAGTGAGAGAGAGAAGCCACAAAAGGTCATAGGCAATTGTGGGGCCAGCACTAGGAAAATGTGACCATGAAATGTATGGTTAAAAACCTAACTGATTCATTAATGTCCTTCAGGAGAAGGAACCTGCAAACTAGTCTGAACATGCACAAGACTCTGGTATCTATGGAAAGGGAAAGTTTATACGATTGCAACTTGACCAGGCTTCTTAGATACAGCCTTCCGTACTCTGGCCTCCACCACCTAGACTGACAAGAGCGGAAGGTGGGCAAGAACGTTACCATCGGGTTCTGAAGATGGCATATTGGACTCGAAACGTTGACTCTGTTTCTCTCTCCACAGATGCTGCCAAATTTCTGCAGCACTTTCTGCTTTTATTTCAGGTCCTCAGCATCTGCAGTATTTTGCTGGTATCAAATGATCATCGCCATGTCCCTCTGTGAGCATGACTTATGCAGGAAGAATAGAAAAATCGAGTATTATTTAAATGCAGAGAGGCTGCAGAATGCTGCGGTACAGGGAGACCTGGCTGTCTCTGTACACAAAAAGTCAGCAGGCAGCTATAAGTAGTAATTAATAACATAAGAAATAGGAACCGGAGTAGACCATCTGGCCCCTCGAGCCTGCTCCGCTATTTAATAAGATTTTGATTTCCACATTCCCATGTAACCCCGATAACCTTTGATTCCCTTACCAAACGAGAATCTATCTAACTCCGCCTTAAAAATATTCACTGACCCCGCCTCCACTGTCTTCTGGGGCAGGGAGTTCCAAAGTCTCAACCCTCTGAGAGAAAAAAATTCTCATCTCTGTCCTAAAAGGGTGACCCCTAATTTTAAAACAGTGCCCCCTAGCTCTGGACTCACCCACAAGCAGAAACATCCTTTTGACATCCACCTTGTCAAGGCTGTTCAGGATCTTGTAAACTTCAATCAAATCACCCCTCACTCTTCTAAACTCCAGAGGAAACAAGCCCAGTCTGTCCAACCTTTCCTCACAAGATAATTAGGAAAGCAAATGGAATGTTGGCCTTTATTGTAAGGGGGGGTGGAGTATGAAAGTCAGGAAGTCTTGCTACAACTGTACAGGACACTGGTGAGACCACACCTAGAGCAATGTGTGCAGTTTTGATTCCGTTACTTAAGGGGGGGACATAACTGCATTGGAAGCGGTTCAGAGGAGGTTAGCTCGGCTGATTCCTGGGATGAAGGGCTTTGTCTTATGAAGAAGAGTTGAGCAGGTTACGCCAGTACTCATTGGAGTTTAGAAGAATGAGAGGCAATTTAATTGAAACTTATAAAATTCTGAGGGGATAAAAGCAAAATACTGCGGATGCTGGAAACCTGAAATAAAAACAGAAAACGCTGGAAAAGCTCAGCAGGTCTGACAGCATCTGAGGAGGAAGAAACATAGTTAACGTTTCGAGTCAGCTCTGAAGGGGAGTTACACGGACTCGGAACACAAACCCTGTTTTTCCTCTCTCCACAGATGCTGCCGGACCTGCTAAGATTCTGAGGGGGCTTGACAGGGTGGGTGCTGAGATGATGTTTCCCCTCGTGGGGGAATCTAGAACGAGGGGGGACACAGTTTCAGAATAAGGGGCCTACCGTTTAAGTAGAATTGAGGAGGAATTTCTTCCTTCAGAGGGTCACTCATCTGTGGAATTCTCTTCCCCCAGAGAGCAGTGGCGACCGGGTCACTGAATATATTCAAGGCTGAGTTGGACAGATTTTTGATTGAGAAGGGAGTGAAGATTATGGGGGGCAGGCAGGAAAGTGGAACTAATGCTGCTTCAAATCAGCCACGATCTTATTGTCTGGTGGAGCAGGCTCCTGCTTCGTATGTTTTATATATCACTGTTTCTTCATAGCTGTTGGATGAAAATATTGGATATCCTTGTGTTGTGGGAGTACCTTCACTGTACTGGCCAATAAAGAAGGGCGAGCATTACCTTCTCCAGGGGAGAGCTGGGGATTGCTCGTGACAACCATACCCCAAAATATGAACAGGAAATGAATCTACAGGTAAAATGCATTGAACGCCTCTACAGAAATGCATGTGTCTAAGACAGAGCTCTTTTCCCATTGAACGGGCAGGCTAAGATTGACTGCCGCTGCCAATGTCTATGCTGATTCAAACCAACTCGTGATTGGTCTGCCAGACTCAGCTCTGTGAGCAACGTCTGCAAAAGCAAAATAACTGCGGAGGCCGCGAATCTGAGATAAACAGAGAAAATTCTGGCAAGGCTCAACAGGTCAGGCAGCGTCGGCGGAGCGTGAAATGGAGTCAACGTTTCAGGTCAACGAACTGTTGTTGAACAGGGCCTGTTGCTCATGGAATTCTGGCCTCTTGAGAGTTTGTGTTTTGAACTGCTCCACCATTGGCGGCTGTGCCTTCATCTGTCAAGGCCCTAAGCTCTGGAACTCCCTCCCTAAACCTGTCCACCTCTCGAGCTCTCTTTCCTCCTTAAAGACACTCCTTAAAACCAACCTCTTTTGACCACGCTTGCCATCAATGTTGCTTTGTAGCTACAGGTTATCGGGGGTAGGCAGAATGTGGTGTTGAGGCCACAATCAAATCAGCCATGGTCTTATTAAATGCCGGAGCAGGCTTGAGGGGCTGAATGGCCTTCTCCCGCTCCTAATTCGTATATGGTATAACACTCCCGAGACATCCCTTGGAACGTTTTATGACATAAAGAACACCATATAAATTCAAGTTGATATTCCTGACTTGAACCTATACCACTGTTGCTTCATCATAGAATCACAGAATTGTTACGGTGCAGAAGGAGGCCATTTGGCCCATCGTGTCTGCACCGGCTCTCTGAGCATTTTAACTTAGTGCCAATCTCCTGCCTTTTCCCGTTACCCTGCACATCATTTCTATTTAAATAACCATCCAATGTTCTCTTGAATGCCTCAATTGAACCTGCCTCCACCACTCTCCCAGGCAGCGAATTCCAAACCCTAACTACTCGCTGTGTGAAAAAGTTTTTTCTCACCTCGCATTTGCTTCTTTTGCAAAACGCTTTAAAACTCTGCCCTCTGGTTCTCGATCTGTTTCCGAGAGGGAACAGTTTCTCCCTATCTTCTCTGCCCAGGCCCCTCATGATTTTGAAAACTTCTATCAAGTCTCCTCTTAGCCTTCTCCTCTCCAAGGAAAACAGTCCCAACGTCTCCAATCTTTCCTCATAACTGAAGTGTCTCATCCCTGGAACCATTCTCATAAACCTCTTCTGCACTCTCTCCAATGCTTTCACATCCTTCCTATGGTGTGGCGCCTGGAACTGTACACAATACTCCAGTTGAGGTCTAACCAGTGTCATATATAAGTTCATCATAACCTCCCTGCTCTTGTACTCTATGCCCCTATTAATGAAGCCTATAATACTATATGCTTTAGAAAGAGCTCTATATATATGTATTATATATATATATATATATATATATATATATATTTATTTATATATTTGACGGGGTTTAAATCCTGTAATTCTTTACTTAACACCATTGTGTGAATAATTTCATCACACAGACTGCAGTGGTTCAAGAAAGCCTACTGTCACTTTCACAACCAGAGACTGGGGATTAGCACATTATGCTAGTTTTGCTAGTGCTGTCTACAATCCCCAACTAATAAATTAAAAGTATTTGCAAATGTGAAATGGATTAAAAGCTTCGACAGAAATACTTGCTCCTGAAACAATCCCCTTTTAGACTGTACCAGAATCACAGCTTTATTACAGCACAGAATGTGGCCATTCAGCCCATCGTGTCTGTACATCGTCCCCTGACTTCTCCTGGTAGCCCTGCGCATCCTTCATTTTCAGATAGCAAACCAATTCCTTCTTGAAAGCTTCGATTGAACCTGTCTCTGCCACACGCTCAGGCAGCAAATCCTGGGTGTTAACCACTCGCTGTATGAAAAAGTTCCTCCCCATTGCTTCTAATGCCAATTACATTAAATCCGTGCTTCTCGTTCTCAATCCTCCCGCCAGTGGGAACAGTACTCTGTCCAGACCCCTCATGATTTTGAACACCTCCATCAAGGGAGGTGGTGGCATAGTGGCATTGTTACTGGACTAGTAATCCAGAGACCCAGGGTAGTGTTCTGGGGACCTGGGTTCAAATCCCACCACAGCATAAAAATCTGGAATTTAAATAAAGTCTGATTTATGACTATGAAACCATTGTCCATTAGTGAAGGAAATTACCTGGTCTGGCCTACATGTGACTCCAGACCAAAAGCAATATGGTTGACTCTTAAGTGCCCTCTAGACAAGAGCAACTAGGGATGGGCAATAAATGCTGGTGTAGCCAGTGATGCTCACATGAATAAAAAGACAATCTCTCAGCCTTCCCTCCTCCAAGGAGAACAGTCCCAATTTCTCCAATCTATCTAAGCAACCGAAGTTCCTCATCCTGAATGAATCTTTTCTGCACTCTCTCCTAAAGTGTGGTGGCCAGAACTGGACACAATACTCTAGTTGAGGACAAAACAGTATTTTATACAGGTTTAACATAGTTTCCATTCTCTTGTATCCTACAATACTCTTTGCTTTATTAACCGCACTGTCAGCCTGTCCTGCCACCTTCAGTGACTTACTTACATATACACCTAGGTCCTGCATCCTCTTTAGAATTGTGGCCTTTCTTTTAAATTGGCTCTCCATGTTCTTCCTACCAAAATGAATCATTTCACATTTCTCTGCATTGAACTTCCTCCGCCATTTGTCCGCCCATTCCATCAACTTGTCTATGTCTCTTTGAAGTTCTACACTATCCTCCTCACAGTTCACAATGCTTCCAAGTTCCGTATCATCCGCAAATTTTGAACTTGTGCCCTGCACACCAAGGTGCAGATCATTAATATAAATGAGGAACAGCAAGGGTCCCAACACTGACTCCTGGGGAACTCCACTGCAAACCTTCCTCCAGCCCAAAACACATCTATTTACCAGTACTCTCTGTTTCCTGTCACTCAGCCAATTTTGTGCCCATGCCACTACTGCCCCATGAGCTACAACTTTCCTCACAAGTCTGTTATGCAGCACTATCTCAAACGCCTTTTGGAAGTCCATGTACACCACATCAACAGCATTGCTCTCATCAACCCTCTCTGTTACCTCTTCAAAAAACTCAAGCAAATTAGTTAAACACAATATGTCCTTAACTAATCTGCGCTGGCATTCCTTAATTAACCTGCATTTGCCCAAATGGCTATTATTGTTTTTTTTTATCATGGGCATCACTGCCTAGGCCAGCATTTATTACCCATCCCTAATTACCCTTGCCCAGAGGGCATTTTTAAGAGTCAACCACATTTCTGTGGGTCTGGAGTCACATCTAGGCCACACCAGGTGCCAACAGCAGATTTCCTTCCCTAAAGGACATTAGTGAACCAGATGGGTTTTTATGACAATCGACAATGGATTCATAATCATTAAGACTTTTTAAAAAAATTCTAGATATTTATTGAATTCAAATTCCACCATCTGCTGTGGTGGGATTCTAACCCAGGTCCCCAAGAGCATTACCCTGGGTCTCTGGATTACCAGTCCAGTGACAATACCACTACACCACCACCTCCCTATAATTTTGTCCCAAATTATTGCTTCTAGAATCTTTCCCAGCACCAAAGTTAAACTGACTAGCCTGTAATTGCTGGGCTTACCTTTAAACCCTTTTTTGAACAAGGGTGTAAGATTTGCAATTCTCCAATCCTCTGACACCAACCCTGAGTCTAAGGAAGACTAAAATTATGGCCAGTGGCTTCGGAATTTTCACTCTTACTTCCTGTGGTACCTTGGATATATCCTTGGTGCCTTATCAGTAATAGATGCCATATGCAATACCTCCTCCTTATCAATTTTAAATCGTTCTAGTGTGTTAATTGCATCCTCTTTCACCACAACCTGGGAAGCATTCTCTTCACTGGTAAAGACAGATGCAAAATAATAATTTCACACTCCAGCTATGCTCTCTGCCTCCATGCCTTTATCCCCATTTTAATATGGAACATATAAAATAGGAGCAGAAGTAGGCCATTCGGTCCCTCGAACCTGCTTTGCCATTCAATAAGATCATGGCTGACCTGTTTGTATTCCACATTTCCATCTACCCCCAATAACCTTTGATTCCCTTGCCTAACAAGAATCTATCCATATAATCTATCCACGATGTCGTCAGACCTGCTGAGTTTTTACAGGTATTTTTATTTTTGTTAAGAATCTATCCACCTCTGCCTTAAAGATATTCAATGACCCCTGTCTCCACTGCCTTCTGAGGCAGAGTTCCAAAGTCTCACAACCCACTGAAGGAAAAAATATTCTTCTCATCTCTGTCCTAAAGCACGACCCCTAATTTTAAAAGTGGCCCATAGTTCTGGACTCACCCACAAGAGGAAATATCATTTCCACATCTACCTGGTCAAGGCTATTCAGGATCTTATATTTTTGGTCCCTAATCGACCCTAATCTTCCTTTTACCATCCTTTTCCTATTTATATGCCTGTAGAATCTTTTGGATTCCCTCTTATGTTATCTGCCAATCTCTTTGCCGGCCCTGTTGTTGCTTCTCTTATTTGCTTTTTTACATCCCCTCCGAAACTTCTCAGTTGTATTATCCTCCTGACATCTATCAAAAGCGCACTTTTCGTCTTCATCTTCATCTCTAAAAATGGAATAATTAATGAATTTAGAATCTGTCACCGGCATGGTTGGATTTCAATCTGTGTCCCCAGGGCCTCTACTTTAACATTACCACTATGCCACAGGCTCTCCTATATGACAATGTCTGTTCAACACCATACTCTCCCTTGAGAAGCTCCTTCTTTTGACAATCCCACGTTGGAAATTGTTAGGCCCAACTCGAGGTTAAATCCTGCAACTTCTCTTTCTGAGCTCCAGCTCAAACTGATGCAACAACAAAAATGACCCACAAGCCAGGGATCAACTTCCTCAACTGACCTCCACTCTAGTGCAAACCGGTTCTTAACTGGTCCGTCTATGTGTCTTCTATTCGTTTTTGCACTTTCCCTCTGAACCTTCTATGTTGCCAAGCCTGCATTGAAACAAAAGCAAAATACTTGAATACATGCTTGAACCCTGCCATAAAAAAGACAAAATACTGGAAATGGGCAGCATTTGTGGAGAAGGAGACATAAGTAAACGTTTCAGCTCGCTGA
The DNA here is from genome assembly GCF_017639515.1 of Carcharodon carcharias. Lineage (NCBI taxonomy): Eukaryota > Metazoa > Chordata > Chondrichthyes > Lamniformes > Lamnidae > Carcharodon > Carcharodon carcharias. The sequence goes on from NW_024470726.1 coordinate 4,879,394, forward strand.
CCTTTCGTTAGTTTGCAATAAAACACATACCGAGAGCGAATGACCAATGGCGGCCGTGGTTCCCACAGTTCTCTAGGCCTCAGAAACCGCTCTATCCACTGCGCTCATTTCCCAGGCGCTGAGAGTGCGCATGCTCCCCAAGGACAGCCGCAGGGCATTCTGGGCGGTTCCTTTCTTCTGAGACGGTGCAAACGGGAGACGCAACCGGGAAGAGGCGACGGGGATCAGGGAGGCACTGCACCATCGGCTTCATGGTGCCGCTTGCTGCATGTGTCCCTCCGCCACTGCGCCTGCGCAGTGCGGCCCTAATGGTGGAGATAGGTCGCATTCACCCGTGCGGTGCATTAGGGGACGGATGGACAGCCATTCTCATAGAAATCCTTTCCCACACCTGCAGCAAGTGAATGGTCTTTCCCCACTGTGAGTGCAATGATGAATTTCCAGGCGGGGTGGGTAATTTTACCCTTTCCCACACAGTTCTGAAATGTTCAAATGTCCCCCAGCCTCAACAGAAACCTTAGAAATCTACAGAGGAAGGCCTGTTCCAGCGCTTCGGAAGAGTTATTGCATTCGTTCTTTAAGGGTCGGGAAAATCAAGTCTCTATTCTATTAACACTGTTGAGGCTGAGGGACATTTGAAAATTTCAAAACTGTGTGGGAAAGGATACAATGACCCATCCCATCTGGAAATTCATCACTGCACTCAAACTGGGGAGAGACCATTCACTTGCTGCAGGCGTGGGAAAGGATTCACCTGTTCCTCCAATCTGCTAGCACACCAGTGCATTCACACTGGGGAGAGGCTGTTCAACTGCTCCAGGCATTGGGAAGGATTCACTGATTCATTCGGCCTTCTGACACACCAGTGGGTTCACATGAGAGAAAGGCCATTTACCTGCTGTGTGTGTGGGAAAGGATTCAGTATTTCAGCCACACTTCTGAGACACCAACACACTTTGGGGAGAGACCATTCACCTGCCCTGTGCGTGGGAAGGGATTCAGTTGCTTCACCTACCTCACTTCACACCGACTTGTATGCACCGATGAGAGACCATTTAAATGCTTTGGCTGTGATGAGTTTGAAAAGACAAAGGATCTGCTGATGCACTAAAGCTGGGGAGATGCCATTCACTGCTTTATGTGAGGGAAGAGATTCAGTCAGTCATCCCATCTGCTGAAACAACAGCAAACTTACAAGCTGCTGCAAGGGTTAGATTCTGCTGTTATTGCTGCTGTTCATTACAACCAGGACTGAGACATGTATTCTATCAGTTGGGGTTTGTTTCTGCTGATGTTAATAACTCTATAACTGAACTGCAGCTTAATATTCTAGGTGTATAGCTAACTGACTTGCCAGAGCTGCAGCATTACTATCTGATATCTCCCCATACTTCAGGGACTCTCGTCAGAAATTACTTTGCTATAAAATTCAAAACTTCTACTACAATTGTAAATTGTTGTTGGTTGCAAATCCAGAATTCAGTACTTGAATGGTTCCAGTGATTACCCTCTTCAATCAGAAAGTGCTGACAATTCTTACAGACTTGCACAATATACAGAATGGCATCTGCATTATCCAACAGAAAGAAGGGGATTGGAATTGGAGGAGAATCAAGAGTTCCAAATGTTAAGTCTTCAGTCTGGTATGGAAGCCCCCTCAGGCCAGGAATGGAGACAAGTCCAATTCAATTAATGGACCATGTTTAATCTTTCTGAATCTGTAGGATCGCCTTATAACAGACAGGAGGTGATTGGTGTCAGTGACTGTAGGTTTGGTTTCTATCACACAGGAGGAGATTGGTGTTAGTGACTGTGGGATAGCTTTATATCAGATAGGTGCACATTGATATCAGTGACTGCAGGATTGGTTTATATCAGACAGGAGGAGATTGGTGTTGGTGACAGTGGGCATGGTTTATATCACACAGGAGGAGAATGAGCGTGAGGCTGGTTTACATCAGACAGGAGGAGATTGGTGTCAGTGTTACGGGATTGGTTTATGTCACACAGGGAGAAATGGTGTCAGTGAATTTTGGGTTGGTTTATATCAGGCATTGGATTTGACCAGAATGTGGCATCAAGGAGCCCGAGCAAAGCAGGCATCAATGGGAATCAAGGGCAAAAATCTCCATTACGTGAAGTCATACCTAGCACAAAGGAAGATGGTTGTGGTTGTTGGAGGTCAATCATCTCAGTCACAGGACATCACAGGACTGCAGGAGTTCCTCAAGGTAGTGTCCTCGGCCCAACCACCTTCAGCTGCTTCATCAATGACCTTCACTTCATCATAAGGTTTGAGGCAGTGATGTTTGCTGATGATTGCACAATGTTCAGCACCATCCACAACTGCGCAGATACAGAAGAAATCCATGCCCATGTGTAGCAAGACCTGGACAACATTCAGGCTTCGGCTGATAAGTGGCAGGCAACTCTTGTGCCAGGCAATGACCATCTCCAACAAGAGAGAATCTAACCATCTCCCCTTGACATTCAAATGCCATTACCATCATTGAATTCCCTACTATCAACATCCAGGGTTTATCATTGACCAGAAACTGAACTGGACTAGCCATATAAACACTGTAGCTACTAGAACAGGTCAGAGGCTGGGAATTCAGTGCTAAATAACTCATCTGACTCCCCAAAGCCTGTCCACCATCTAAAAGGCATAAGTCAGGAGTGTGATGGGACACTCACCACTTGCCTGGATGAGTGCAGCTCTGATAACACTAAAAGCCTCGACACCACCCAGGACAAAGCAGCCCGCTTGATTGGCACCACATCCACCACCTCCAACATCCACCCTCTCCACCACTGATGCATAGTAGCAGCAGTGTGTGTACCATCTGCAAGGTGCACTGCAGCAACTCACCGAGGCTCTTTTGACAGCACCTTCCAAACCCATGACCATAACCCCCTGGAAGGACAAGGGCAGTATTCATGGGACACCACCTGCAAGTTCCCTTCTAAGCTACTCACCATCCTGACTTGGAAATATATCGCTGTTCCTTCACTGTTGCTGGGTCAAAATCCTGGACCTCCCTCCCTAACAGCACTGTGAGTGTACCTACACCACAGGGACTGCAGCGGTTCAAGAAGGCAGCTCACCTCCACATTCTCAAGGGCAATTAGGGATGAGCAATAAAATGCTGACATAGCTAGCGATGCCCACATCCTGTGAATGAATTAAAAAAATAGGAGGATTTTTGTGTCAGTAGCTGTAGTTTTGGTTTATTCAGATGAAATGTGATTTGTGTCTGTGATTGTAGGGTTAGTTTCTTTCAGACAGGAGGAGATTGCTGTGAATGAATGTTGGGTTGTCTTTTTAAGAAAGGAGAATAATGGCATCAGTGACTGTGGGGCTTGTTTACATCAGACAAGTGGAGATTGGACGAAGTGACTGTGGAGTTGGTTTATATCAGAAAGAAGGAGGTTGGTGTTAGTTCTAAGTAAGCTTAGATGGTGATTTTTAATCAAAATCAACCATTCTCAAATTAAATCACACTGAATAAACTAGCAGGGCCAAAAGAAGCCAACTTAGAAGTAACCCGTGATGCCTTGATAGTTATCACTTTTATTTTGTTATACTGACAATGAATTAGATGAGCCAGCAACAGATGATTTTTAAGATACAGAGCCTCAATTAATTTTCATTGAAGTCTTGAGATGAATCAATAGTTTATTCAAAAGGCTTGACTAGATTAGTACCCCTTTGAAAAGAAGTCTTTTAACAAAATACATGACACTGCAATTTTGAAAAGCTTCTATTAAGTATTGCTGAAAAAAGAGATGTGTCAAAGCTTTTCATCTTGCACTCATCAGGACACTCACAAGAATACCAATATAAGGGGGAAACAACAACTTATACTTTTTTTTATTTATGGGATGTGGACATCACTCAGCATTTATTGCCCATCCATAATTGCCCTTGTTCAGAGGGTCAACTGCATTACTGTTGGCCTGCAGTCACATGTAGGCCAGATCAGGTGAGGACAGCAGATTTCCTTCCCTAAAGGACATTAGTGAACCAGATGGGTTTTTATGACAATCAGCAATGGTTTCACAGTTATCATTAGGCTTTTTAATTCCATATTTTTATTGGATTCAAATTCCACCATCTGCCATGGTGGGATTCGAACCCAGGTCCCCGGAGCATTACCCCTCGGTTTCTGGATTACTGGTGACAATACCACTATGCCATCACCTCCCCCTTCACTGTATGTGAAGAGAGTGTTGATTGTTTGGCAAGTGCCAGTGATAGTGATTGTCACAAAAGTATAATAATTGTCACAAAAGTATGATAATTCTCACAAGATTATTGTGATTTATCATAAAAGTAGGTGAATAGTGGGATTTGGATAGTTTCTTCTTGTGTGTGTGTGGTGGGGGGAGGGGCAAGGGAGGATTTAATTGAATTGGAGACAGCTGGTCTGGAGGCTTTGACCCATCAAAAGGAGCTAGGTTTGAAATGCTAAGTATGTAAACATGGCTGAAGTCTTAGAATGTGAGGTGAGGAGAATTTGCATTTTTAGATAAATGAGGGTAGTTTGAATTTCAAAGAGATGGTAGGATGTTACACCTGGCAAGAGAAGTTAGGTCAAGCTGTGTGTTTATTTTTCCTAAAGGTTACTGATAATATTAGCACCGTGAAATTATATATATTCTGAGAAAGGTAAAGACATATTGGAAAAATGAGAATTACATTAAAAGGGAGAAACATGTATAAAGGAGAATGAAGCTATGTGTCAGAGAAGGCATTGTAAGATCTATCAGAAGTCTCCAGTATTGAAAAGTCTCCAGTATTTGTGCATTTAGCTGCTGTCTACAGAAACTGAAGCTGGAAAAAGCCACTTTGAACTCTACTATCCACGATATTGTGTTGACTTGCCTGGATCTGTTTCAATCTTTTTTTTTACTGTTGCCTTAAAGAGGGTGTAACTAGAAGCCAGAATAATTAGGGGAGTTAGGCGATATTATAGTAGTAATTTGTAGACCTGTGTATGTGCTTGAAATCTTTTCTTTTGTTAATTAATGTTTAATTTAGTTTTCCAATAAATCTTTAAAGTGTTGGAGGACTTATTACTACTGAATTCAAGGCATGCATCTTGAAATAAATACAAATTGCAAAATTGTTGTGATAGCGGGATCAAGGTTTCCCTCATGGATCCCATCCACCTGGCAACACTTTATCTGCCACATCATAACAATGACTGAAAGTTAACCACCAAGCAATGTTTGACATTTAAACCAGGCAGCTTGATGCTGATTGGTCAAGGCATTGCCCTGAGGAATGAGTCAGCGAATGGCTGTCACTTACAAGGTCAAGTTGCACGTACCTTCCAGTGATACAATGTATAAGTATGTATGGAAATGTATGCCAGTATCATCAAAATTGCAAGCAGTGTGCCTTTTAATGACAATCAAAGATCTAATCCTTGATCATTCAGAGAACTGGCATTGTTAGTTCACTTTTTAATAAGCATATAACCTTAACTGTATTATGCTACATTTTTAAGTCTTTACATTTAAATTATGATTAACTCAATAGAATTACTCTTGTTGCTAAAAACAAACAAGACGAAGCTCTACCATTAGCAAATACGTAACTATGAATCAAAAGATAAGGATGATGACAGCTGAGGCCTTGATCCATCAACTCATACAAATAGTTGGAACCCCAGCCCAGAAATTACAATTGAGCCTCAGTTATAATTAAACAGATATTAATTAATTAGTAATTTTATCACAAGATTGGGCTTTAAACTTATACATGTTAATACTAGGTACATTCCTAAAGAGATTTGATGTTTGATATAAAGCCTTGTTACAAACTTGAGGTCAAAATGTCGACACAAAATGGCTACAAAAGAATTTAACTAAATCAGATTAGGAGAAATCTTAGAAGCCAAAGTTGTAAAAAATATGATGTCGTAAATCTGAATTAAGATTAATGGGGCACATTGAACATGTTCATTGTTCTATTGTCAAATTTAATTGTGCACAAAGGCCAAAACCAGTTCAGCTTATTTAAAAAAAATGTCAGACAATCATTGGGTGACAAGAACCCGCTAACATGTAGAGAGGGAGGGTCTTGAACCTTCTCTAGGGGTTAAAAATTCCATCTCCAGAGATGATGTTAGCTAGCCATAATCTGAGGATACTTAACCAAAAAAAGAAGATAAAAGTTTTTGTGGAATTGAGCACCCATTAAAATTTGTAGCGGTCTTATGGATGAGGTAAGTATACTCCATGTGGGTTATGTACTTGAAATTAGTTTAGTGCAGAAAGTGCAGAGAATAATACCTATGAGAAGGTTTAATTGTATGGGTGTATGATTGTTATATATTTTGTTTGTAACTTTTTCTGTATTCTTTGGCGGTGGGTGGGCTTGGCAGAAGTGGGCGATCAGCTCTGCACCGCCATTTTACACGGGTGGGCCAATCAAGACCTGCTCAGTGTAAGACGCAAGCCGCAATGCTCAGCGCTACCTGTGCGGGTGGTTGGGAGAGTTTATGCAAGCGAAGAGCACTTCAATCTCCCTGAGGCATGGAGCTGCCTCAGGGAGATTGAATCAATATTGAAATAATTAAATAAGTGCAGAAAAAATTTAATTAAGCATGTCTCCCCATGTGACTGTGTCACATGAGATGGGCCATGTTTTTATATGTCGGAAATTTTTAAAATTTATTTAACAAAAGCTTTAGGAAACCTCATCCTGCCCGTGGATGAGGTTTCCTAAAAAACGTGAAGGCCACTTGGCCATTTTGCCTGCCCGCCAACCACAAGGTTGGATGGGCAGCGTTAACAATTACCTTAATCACTTCCTTAATGACCTTAATAGGCTGTTTACATATCGGCGGGTCTGCAGCTGACTCCGGTTCGTCCCCGCTGAATGAAACATTGCGAAACAGCATGATGATGTCCTGATGCATGGCAGACATCACCATGTGTCATTTTACACGTTGGCGTGTCGGGCCCACCCCAGAATGCCAACTGAAAAATCTTGCTCTATATGTTATAACTCTGTACTATTTTATACATTTCTTTAAGTAAAACTTTGAATTCACTGTCTGAAGGGTCTCGCCTCAGCTTGTGCATTTAGTGTCCTCAGAAACCTGAGATGACTAAAATGAATTATCGGTGAATTGAGTCATTTCCAACTGGAATCCATCCAAAAAATTCCTGCACAATGACTGTGGGATTGGTTTATATCAGACAGGAAGAGGTTAGTGTGAGTGACTATGGGTTTGGAGATTAGTGTCAATGATTGTGGGGTTGGTTTATATCAGACAGGATGAGATTATTGTCAGTGACTGTGGAGTTGGTTTATATCAGACAGCAGGAGATTGGTGTCAGTGATTGTGGGATTGGTTTATATCAGACAGGATGAGATTATTGTCAGTGACTGTGGAGTTGGTTTATATCAGACAGCAGGAGATTGGTGTTAGTGATTGTGGGATTGGTTTATATCAGACAGGATGAGATTGGTATCAATGGTTATGGGGTTGGTTTATATCGGACAGTAGGAGATTGGTGTCAGTGATTGTGGGATTGGTTTATATCAGACAGGATGAGATTATTGTCAGTTACAGTGGAGTTGGTTTATATCAGACAGTAGGAGATTGGTGTCAGTGATTGTGGGATTGGTTTATATCAGACAGGATGAGATTATTGTCAGTGACAGTGGAGTTGGTTTATATCAGACAGCAGGAGATTGGTGTTAGTGATTGTGGGATTGGTTTATATCAGACAGGATGAGATTGGTATCAATGGTTATGGGGTTGGTTTATATCGGACAGTAGGAGATTGGCGTCAGTGATTGTGGGATTGGTTTATATCAGACAGGATAAGATTATTGTCAATGACAGTGGAGTTGGTTTATATCAGACAGTAGGAGATTGGTGTCAGTAATTGTGGGATTAGTTTATATTAAACAGGATGAGATTGGTGTCAATGGTTGTGGGGTTGATTTATATCAGACAGGAGGAGATTGGTGTCAGTGACTGTGAGATGGGTTTATTCAGACAGGAATCTAATTGGTTATGTGGGCAGAAAAGTGGCAAATGGAATTCAACCATGAGAAGTGCAAGGTTATGCATTTGGGGAGGTTAAACAAAGCAATGGATGAGTGCAGCTCACCATCCAGGACAAAGCAGCCTGCTTGATCAGCACCCCATCCACCATCTTCAAAATTCACTCACTCCACCACTGACGCACACTGGCAGCAGGATGCACCATCTGCAAATGCATTACAGCAACATAACATGGCTCTTTCAACAGCTCCTTCCAGAAGGACAAAAGCAGAAACTGCATGGGAACATCATCAGCTGCAAGTTCCCCTCCAAGCTACTCACCGTCCTGACTTGGAAATATATCGGCCGTTTCTTCACTGTCGCTGAATTGAAATCCTGGAACTCCCTCCCCAACAGCATTGTGGGTGTCCGAGTGCATGAATCGCGAAATATTAGTATGCAGGTACAGCAGGTAATTAGGAAAACTAATAGAATGTTATTGTTTCTTGAGAGGGGACTTGAATTTAAAAAGTAGGGAGGTAATGCTTCAGTTATACAGAGGATTGGTGAGACCACATCTGGAATCTTGTGTACAGTACTGGTCTCCTTACTTAAGGAAGGATGTAAATTACTATGCAGTAGCAACACGAGTGGTATTTTCCACTAGCAGGATGCTGCCATCAAGCCAAAAAAGACATTCTGCCTATCACACAGATGAGTAATGTGATGTATGGATTTCAGTGCCAGTGTAATGCTAGGTGCATAGGCTGTACGTCCCAAAGACTGGCAGATCGTATCAAACAGTACATCCCACCCACTGTTCGCAATGGGCGTGGTATGGACCGTACCCAATCAGCCTGTGCTGCAAAACTCAAAGCACAGCGTCCAACAGTAGATGAGATTCCGTGATTGGACAACCTTTGTTAAATAATCTTCAATGTGCTAAGAATTACGCTGACAACCAATTTAAGATCGTGAGTTGAGCTTGCAAAGTGGCACATTTGCATATACTGGAAGCTGCATATATTAATACACAAGGTCCTGTTGTCAACTTGCCAACCAATCAACACACTCTTCTCATAAAGTATAAATATGTTGCTTCCCCTCACATTGGTATTCTTGCGAGTTGTCCTGATGAGTACAAGATGAAAAGCTTTGACAAAAGCTTTTCTTCAACAATACTCAACTCCTGTACTACCAAACGACTATAAGGATGTAAATGCGGTGGAAGCAGTTCTGAGAAGTTTACTGGACTAATACCTGGAATGGGCGGGTTATCTCATGAGGAAAGGTTGGACAGGCAAGGCTCATATCTGCTGGAGTTTAGAAGAGTAAGAGGTGACTTGATTGAAACATATAAGATCCTGCGGGGTCTTGACAGGGAGGATGTGGAGAGGATGTTTCCTCTTCTGGGAGTATCCAGAACTAGGTGCCACTGTTTAAAAATAACGGGTCGCCCATTTAAGACAGAGATGAGGAGGAATTTTTGCTCTCAGAAGGCGGTGAGTCTTTGGGACTCTCTTCCTCAAAAGGCGGTAGAAGCAGAGTCTTTGAATATTTTTAAGGCAGAGGTAGATAGAATCTTGATAAGCAAGAGGGTGAAAGGTTTTTGGGGTTAGCAGGAATGTGGAGCAGAGGTTACAATCAGATCAGCCATGATCTTATTGAATGGCAGAGCAGGCTCGAGGGCCTACTCCTGCTCCTCATTCATATGTTTGTATGTACATATGTTTGTATAACATTGCACATCGGGTGGTCAACTATGGTGTGGAATCAGAGGATGGAGTTTAGTTGATGGACAGTGTAACCCGATTGATGGTAGATGGGACGCACCATCGAAGAGATGTGTAAATAGCCCAAATACTGTGGAGCCTTGCAAGCCCTGCCATGCCAGTACAAACAATTTGATAAGGATTCATGGCTGTCAGACTCTTGTTTTGAGAAAGTCTGGGTGGAGACCTCTGAAGACTGGAATGGAGCCAGAAATTGGACTTAAGGGAGCACAGCATCGAGCATTCGGGGCTGCAGCACGGAGTGGACTAGTCATCCACTGAAGATTATGGAGGAAGGGAAATTGACAGAGTGACTGACTGGAGAGTCCACCCACACCGTGCAAGGATATTCGGAGACTTGGTGATGTATGAACCAAGGGAAACTACCAATTTAGGGAGCTGTCTCGAGCAGACTGATTTGGGGTTGTTATACCATTTTGGGGAACAGCCTTGAACAGACCAATTTGGGGCTAACATTTGTACTACAATAAAGTTGTCTCACTTCCTTTGTATATATATTAAACTAAAGTGTTGTTTTCTTTGTTTTTATAAAGCTATCTTTCTTTCCTTTTATAATCACCAGTAATTGCTTGATAAAACTGTTATTTTCACACATTATTTGGTATTGAGTCACTCATCCCTGTTTGTCCAGTGTACAGCTCCAAGCCTAAGCGAGGCTCCTGCAGGGGATCACACAACCCTACAGCACCAAGGTAGAGCTCATATTGAGCCACAGGATCTGGTCTTTTACAACCATAGGGGTGTACAGGTCTTATGTGACACCTGGAGCATGGAGAAACCGTGGAAATGTGGAGACTGAGGGAAGGGATTCAGATCCCCACCTGATCTGGAAATTCATTGGCGCAGTCACACTGGGGAGCATGGGACTGAAGTATTAACAATAGTTGTGGAATTACCTCTTCGATACAGGGGCTGCATCTGCTCTGGGTCATATTTAGATGATTAAGTATATGGCTTTCCATTTTTACTGAAAATCTTGCAGTGAATTGGGGACTAAACTGGAGACCTGTCAAGCATGAACCATGTTACCCAGCATGCCTCGCTGTGGAGCATGTCCTCTCTCCAGAGACGGGATCAGTGCGCAGGTGCAAGGGGCCACCCCCAAGTAGGGAGCATGCGCAGTAGCAGGAATGGCGATGGCGAGCCGCTTGTTTGTCGGATCCTTGGGCGGTAAGCTCGTCGGAAAAGAGGGAGCGACGGAACCGTCACTGAAGAGGGAGAGTTTATAATCATCCGGCGTGGGCCGCAAGGACCTGCCTGTCCCGCTTTGCAGCTTCAGGCCTTCGCACCCCACAACCCCCCGCCCCGGAAGAGTCCCAGTTTAACGGGCGCCATCTTGTTTCAGCAGGGAAGCAAAGCGCATGCGCAGCCATTGTGGTGACGCAACGTGGAGCGGGTGGGGCTTCAGGGTCTCTGTTTCCCAACCGGGTCCTAGTGCCCAGAAAGCATCGTTTTGAACAGCAACTTCACTTGATGATTGCAGCCTGGAGGAGTCCATGGGCCATGGAGATATTCAGTGTGAGAGGTTGCAGTCCATGCTGAGTTTTTCCAGCAATTTTTGTTTTTGTTCCAGATTTCCAGCATCTGCAATATTTTGCTTTTAGCTTTCCCTTTGCTTTGTTGGGACATTGTTGCTTATTTTGGCTTCTTACGATCTGATTGGGCCACATACTTGGGAGAGTAAGAGAGAAAAGAAAGTTCCATTAAAAATAGAATTGTCATTTCTGAATATCTATCCTGTACTTACAGTGATAACTTTTCTAAAGTTCTTTTGCAGGATCTTAGGCGAGGGTTTACAGACGGGAAACTCAAACCAAACATCATGTCAAGATCTGACAGAGTCTCTCGATTCATCAGGACCTGAATATCATCGGCCTTTGAATGAAGAAGGAGAAATGTTTGCCTGTTCAGTCAGTGGAAATAGATGCCTGGAAAAGCACCGACAGACGCACACACCTGAGTGAGAGTGTTCCAGTGCACTGACTGTGGAAAGAGCTTTAAGCAGTTACACCGCCTGAAAAAAACATTGCACCATTCACAGCGGGGAGAAACCACACACCTGTTCGCGTGAGGGCGAGGCTTCAACAGTTCATCCACCTGGAGAGACACAAGGACACCTGAACCATGGAGAAACCGTGGAAATGTGGAGACTGTGGGAAGGGATTCAGATCCCCATCTGATCTGGAAATCCACTGGCGCAGTCACACTGGGGAGAGGCCATTCATCTGCTCAGAGTGTGGGAAGGGATTCACTCAATCATCCGGCTTACATAAACACCGGAGAATTCACTCCGGGGAGAAACCGTTCACCTGCTCCGAGTGTGGGAAGGGATTCACTCAGCTAACCCACCTCACTTCACACCAACTTGTTCACTCTGACAATAAACCTTTTAAATGTTCCGACTGTGGGAAGAGCTTTAAAAGCAAAAAGATTCTGTTGACACACCAGCGCATTCACACTGGGGAGAAACCATTCACCTGCCCCGAGTGTGGGACGAGATTCACCCAGCTAACCAGCCTCACCTCACACCAACGTGTTCACTCTGACAAGAAACCTTTTAAATGTTCCGACTGTGCGAAGAGCTTTAAAGGCAAAATGGATCTGCTGACTCACCAGCGCACTCACACTGGAGAGAGACCATTCACTTGCTCCGAGTGTGGGAAGGGATTCACTCACCCGTTCCTTCGACTGAAACACCAGCGAGTTCACACTGGAGAGAGGCCTTTCATCTGCTCCGAGTGTGGGAAGGGATTCACTCAGTCGTCCCACCTGCTGACACACCAGCGAGTTCACACTGGGGAAAGGCCATTCGCTTGTTCCACATGTAGGAAGAGCTTCACTCGTTCATCCAACCTGCTGAGACACCAGCAAGTTCACAAGTGACACTGCAGGCGTTGGATTCTGCTGTTATTGCTGCTGATAGTCAAATGGAGGACCGAAACATTTTCATTCTGACAGTTGGGAGTTTATTTTGTTAATGCTAATAAATCCTGTAACTGAGCTGGAATTTATTATTCTGGATATAGGTTAAATAAATCAGCTTCGCATCAAACACTGTTCGAGTCCCTGATTTCTTTCAGATAAGAGACTGATTAATGTCCTGTAAGTCTGTTCCATTTTTGGGCCTTTTCTTCTTTGTTAATGGAGGATTTATATTTATATAGCGCCTTTCACAACTTCAGGATGTTCCAAGTGCTTCACAGCCAATCAAGTTCTTTTGAAGTGTAGTCACTATTGTAATGTGGGACAAGTTGCCACAAATGGAAATGTGACCAGATAATCTGCTCGTTGGTATATGTTGAGGGGCAAATATTGTGCAGTACACCAGGCAGACATCTCCTGCTCTTTGAAATAGCTGCATGGGATCTCTTATACCCAATTGAGAGGGCAAATGGGACCATAGTTGAAGGCCTCATCTAAAAGACAGGATCTCTGACAGTGCCGGCTCTCTCAGTACCACATCAGATTATCAACCTGGTGTTACGGACAGGAGGGGTCTAATTTAAACAGCCCTGATTTCTTCTCACGCCATCCGTCCATAAACAGAAAGGTATTTTGATTTTGATTTCCGCCTTTTTAAAAGTGTACCATATTTTCCAACCTCTCAGTTTTGTTGTGATCCAATTTCTGTTCATAACCCCACAGCAAACTCGAGATAGAGTAAACTCAGAGGGTTAGTTTATTTGCCCGTACTCAAACACGTGAGTAGGGGAGCAACATGGCCTTTTTCACTCGTTATATGAAAGAGGGGGAATAAAGAGAGAATGGTTTACAGGGCAAAGACCACAGAATAAAGAATTAGTGTTTCACATATGTGCAGAGTCTAGAACAAAGTCCAATGGTGTATTCTTTCACAGAGGTCAGCAGGATGAAGATTGATGTTGGATAATTTACTTTTCCAGTGGTGATGACTTCCATTATGTGCTAAGCTCGTAGAAATGAATTAGGCTTGTAGGCACTGGTACAGAAGTTCCAGTAGAAATGGTGTAGATGGGAAGCCAGGTAAACCTGGACTGAGCCCTTTTTCTGAGCTGCTGCTTGCTACATGGAAAATGACGGTCTGACTGGCAGCACAGCAAGACAGTGTTATAGGTTCCTGCAGCTAGGGGGTAAGATCACATGACTCCCACCTGTCTACTTTGGCTTTGACAAAGGATGTATATTCCTTTGCCTGGATTCTTGGGATTATTAATGTTTCAACCATTAAGAATTTGAAAGGAAAGGTGCAGGGTCCTTTGTCCTAGCAGACTGCCAATCTCTGTTGACCAGGCCTGGCTCAGGAAATGTAGATGGCCTTTGTATAATTCCCTTTGTATTTGACCTCTGCAATCCACAGAGTTGTTAGCGTCTCTTCAGATGCTGCTAGATGAGCTTCTATTATTCAGGGTTACAGGCAGACTTGGCTTCAGCCTTTTTAAAGTCTTTGTCCAGTTTTTAAAATTTTCAAAAGTAGCCATCTTGATGTAGATATATATAGTAAGCGTGTATGTATATATATATATATATGTCATAAAAATATAGGGTGAGGGACGAGATTTTATATGCTCATGTTTCTGGACGTGAATCTGAACCTGAATCAGCCTCCTGATTCATAGATAAGAAAGCAACCAGTGAGCCACAATTAACACCTTATTGTTACTCCGCGTTATATTTCAGTTCTCGTACATTCAGTTACTCTCATGGACAAGTGCTTACACTTCTTAGTCTGGGGGTCACAGATTACGCAAAAGGGGGTTGGAGTTATAGTGATTTTAAAGTGTTTTATTATGAAGCAACAGTTGATATAAAATACATAAGCCAAGTAGGCAGAAAGATATACATAATGTTATGGACCATGATGGGAGAGCGCAGAGTCAAATCTAGCACTGCTTCTCCACAGGTCATAACAATAGTTTAAATGTCTAACACCCACAAAACTGCCAATTATTTACCTTTGATACTGTTATTCTAGGCACCCTAATGAGTGGTGTGCCACAGCAATCAGTGCTGGGGCCTCAGATTTTTACAATTTATATAAATGACTTGGAACCAATGGTAGAGTTGCTAATTTGCTGATGACACAAAGATATATAGGAAAGTAAATTGTGAAGAGGACATAAGGAGGCTAAAAATGTGGGCAAATGTGAAATTATCCATTTTGGCAGGAAGAATAAAACAAGGAACATATTATCTAAATTCTGAGAGATTGCAGAGTTCTGAGATGCAGAAGGATCTGGGTGTCCTAGTGCATGAATCACAAGAAGGCTAATAAGCAGGTACAGCAAGTAATTAAGAAATTTAATGGAATGTTATTGCTTATAGCGATGGCAATTGAATATAAAAACATGGAGGTTATGCTTCAGTTGGACAAGGCACTGGTGAGACCACTTCTGGAGTACTGTGTACAGTATTGGTCTTCTTATTTAAGGAAGGATGTAAATGGATTAGAAGCAGTTTTGAGAAGGTTTACCAAACTAATATCTGGATTGGGAGAGTTGGTTTATAAGGAAAGCTTGGACAGGCTGGGCTTGTATCTGCTGTAGTATAGAAAAGTAAGAGGTGACTTGATTGAAACCTTTAAGGTCCTGAGGGGTCTTGATAGGGTGGATGTGAAGAGGATGTTTCCTCTCGTGGGAGAATCTAGAACTAGGGGTCACTGTTTAAAAATAAGGGCTTGCCCATTTAAGATAGAGATGAGGAGAATATTTTTCTTTCAGAGGTACTGAGTCTTTGGAACTCCCATCCTCAAAAGGCATTGGGAGCAGTCTTTGAATATTTTTAAGGCAGAAGGTAGTGAAAGGTTATTGGGGTAGGCAGGAGGTTACAATCAGATCAGCCATGATCTTATTGAATGGCAGAGCAGGATCAAGAGGCTGAGTAGCCTACTCTTGCTCCATGTTTGTATGAATTTTAAATCTTTCCTGGTCTTCTGACCTACCAATAATATTTGCAGCATTGTATGACTTTTCTTTCGATTTGATACCACCCTTAACTTCCTCAGTCAGCCATGGATTATCTTTCTGCTGGAGTCTTTCTTCCTCAATGGAATATATCTGTTCAGAGTTATGAAATATCTCCTTAAACATCTATCCCTGCAGCCAACTCTGTCTCCATAACCCTTGTAATTGCCTTTATTTAAGTTTATGAAACTAGTTATGGATCCACATTTCTCACTCTCAAACTGAATGTGACATTCCATCACGTTATGATCACTTTTGCCTAGAGGATTCTTTACTATGAGATCCTTAATTAATTTCAGTTTCATTACACTTACCAGATTTAAAATGGCTTGGTAGGTTCCAGAATGTTTTGTTCTGAGAAACTTTGCAAAATACACTGTATGAACTCATCCTCCAGACTACCGTTGCCAATTTGATATGTCCAGTTGATGTGGAAATTGAAGTCCCCCATGATTATTGCAATACCCTTCTTGCAAGCACCAACTATATATTGATGTATTCTCTGTCTTACCATGTAACTATTGTAAGAGGGCCTATAAACTACTGCCAGAAGTGAGTTATTTACTTTACTATTTCTTACCTCCACCCAGATTGATTCTACATCTTGATCTTCTGAACTAAGATCATTTCTCACTACTGTATTTTTTCCTTTATTAACAGAACTACCCCACCTCCCTTTTCCTTTCCTCCTGTTCATCAGAATAGTCATATTCAGGTCCCAGCCTTGGCCACATCTCTATAATGGTTATTATATCATACTCATTTACTTCTATTCATGCTATCAATTTATTCATCTTGTTATGAATTCAGATAAAGGACCTTTAATTCTGCCTCTTTGGTTTTTGCTTATTTGCTGGGGCACATTTATGTTTGTATGTTCTGTCCCTTCCTGTTGCACACTGATTATCATTACCTGTATCATTACCCTGAACTATTGCCTTGTCCTTTCTCTTTAATCTCCCCTAAGTGACTCATAACAAGCCTCCCCCTCCCCCCAACACTCCACTATTTAGTTTAAAGTCCTCACTACAGTCCTGGTATTATGATTCGCAAGAATACTGGTCCCATACAGTTTGGGCAAAGGCCTTCCAAACAGTACAGCTCCCTCTTTCCCCAGTGCTGTTGCTAGTGCCTTAGGCATTAAAATCCATTTCTCCCACACCAGTCTTTGAGCCACACATTCAGCACTCTGGTCTTATTTTGCCTATTCCAATTTTATTGTGGTTCATTTAGTAATTCAGAGATTATTACCTTCGAGGTTCTGCTTTTTAAAAATTAATATCTAGATGCTCAAATTCCCTCAGCAGACCCTTTTTCTTACTCCTACCCACATCATTGGTATCCATGTGGCCCATGGCAACTGGATCCTTCCCTTCCCACCCCAAATTCCTCCCCAGTCCCAAGGAGATATCCTTAACCCTGGCACCGACAGGCAACAGGGGAGGTACTGCTCTGACCATGCACAGTACATCTGGTTGTGGAACATACTGATCAGGAACTGGTAGGAGATTACTTTGAACTACAGAGACTATGGAGTCCGTAACTGAACATTCAGTTCAACTAGCCTCAGCTGGTGTTTATATACAAAATGAGTCACTTCCTTTGCCGTCTACCTCATCTCAGCTTATCTTTCAAATCCATTTTCTCTCGTGTGCTCAACTAGTTTCCTTTTGAAAGGATCTTAAGCTATTCAGCTCATCCATTTCTTGTGCTAGCAAATTTCATATTCTAGCCAGCCTCATTGAGAAAAAAAATTCTTATTTCCCTGTTGGATTTATTAGTGACTATCATGTACTTGTGGCTATAGTTTTTGATTCTTCCACATTGGCTCCACATCTACCCTCTCCATCCCATTATTAAATTTAAGGGCCTCTATCACCCCTATGTCTTCCCTTTTTTAAAGAGAAAAAACTCAACCTTTTCCCCCCAAAAACTGTAATCTCTCAGTTCTGGTATCATCCTTTCAAATCAATTTCCAGTGCTTCTTTGTCCTTTTTATAGTACCAAGACCAGAACTGTGCATAGGATCTTATACAAATTGAACATAATTTCACAATTTCTGAATTCTGTATCCCTATAAAAATATCAGTCCATTTGTGAACATTTTAATTGATTTGTTGATCTGTGATGATGTTTTTCATTGTTTCTTCACCTGTATTCCGAGGTTTTTTTGCTGTTCTACCCCATTAACTATCTTATTCTCTAAAATGTATGTGTTGCTTGTACTTTTCTCACCAAATTACATCATCGCATGTCATCAATGTTAAAGCTCATTTGCCAGTCTGCAAGCTTTCTAATCCCGACTTGCATTATGCTGCATTCTTCCTCAGTGTTAAATATGCACACCAGTTTATTATCAGCTACAAATGTTGACATTAAGTTACTTGTTCCCACGTCCAAATCATGAATGTAAATTGTGAATAACAGTGATGCTAGCACTGATCCTTGTGAATTACCATTTGCAGCCTTTTTCCAATTTGAAATTGGTGAGGGGTGGGGGTGGATTGCGTAGACTTCATCAGAGCAGCCGATCCAGGCATTTGGGTTTACACATAATTTATGTACTTATTTTCCGTATGGCGCCCCTGGCCCCAATCACTATTCAGATACCGAAACATTAATTTTTTGTCACTAAATCAAGCTGTCAATGGCAGATTATTTACCCAGAATACTAAAGGGCCTGCAGAAAGTCCCCTATGAATGACTGTAGGAGCCCAGTGCGCAGGTGCAGGATCGGTGTGTACTCTGAGCATGCTCAATGTGAGTGATGGCGAGAGAGAGAGAGAGGAGCTTGTGAACAAAGAAGAGGAGGGGGCCTAGAAACCGCGCGTGAACAACAAAAGGCGGGGGAGAGGGGCGACAAACCGCGGGTGACCTGGGGAGTTTATATATCTCTTGGGTGGAATAAGAGTCCATGGACTCCGGGTTGACCCCACAGGAACAGAGCCGGGCCAGCGGCTTCGTTGGTCGCCATCTTGGTGAAGGAGGCGGGGGCTTCCTTCTCGGTGACAGGCCCGGGTTACCTGGGCAACCGCCTGGACGATGCCATCTTGGTGAGGGAGGCGGGTCTTCCTCCCCGGCAGTCGCCATCTTGGACAGTTCTCTTTCCAATGGAGACAGATACAGGGTTTTTATTACAGCCTTGGGGTGGGGTGAAACATGTACCATAGAAACTAGAATTGTCTGTTTTGAATTTCTATCCTGTACTTACAGTGAGGACTTTTTTAAAACTCTTTTTACAGAGAATTAGAAGGGCAGGATTTACAGAGAGGAAAATCAAATCAAACATCACACCAAGATCTGACAGAGGCATTGAATTCATCAGGACCAGGATATCATTGAATGGGGAAGGGGAAATGTTTGTCAGTGGGAAAAGTTTTCAACTATCAGTGTGGTTACAAGAGCACCGAGGCACGCGCACAGAGTTGGAAACTGGTGAGAGGCCATTCACCTGCTCCTCCTGTTGGAAGGCATTCCACACAAAGCAGAAATGCTGACTCGCCAGCAAACCCGCAATAGTGAGACGCTGTTCACCTGCTCCGCGTGTGGGAAGAGATTCATCTGTTTATCCAACCTCGTGGCACACCAGCTTGATCACATTGACGGGGAGTCTTTTCACTGTGTTGACTGTGGGGACAGCTTTGAACTCTCCGAGGAGCTGGCCCAGCACCAGCGAGTTCACACCGACGAGAAACCGCTCAGTAGCTCCCGCTGCGGAAAGGAGTTGGGTCAGCCCTTCCATCTCGCAGAGCACCAGCTCCTCCATACTCACGAGAGACCATTCGGCTGCTCTCACTGTGGGGAGAGGTTCAGAAAGTCAGTGCACCTCACGGAGCACCAGCGCATTCACACCAAGGACAGGGTTTTCAGCTGCTCCCAGTGCGAGAAGAGATTCTCGCAATTCTCCCACTACGCTGACCACCAACTGTTTCACTCGGGTAAGAGACCTTTTAAGTGCTTAGAATGTGAGAAGACCTTTAAAAGAAGTAGTGATCTTCTGAGACACCAGTACACACACACTGGGGAGAGGCCGTTCATCTGCTCTGTCTGTGGGAAAGGATTCACCCGTTCGATCCACCTTCTGACGCACAAGCAAGTTCACACCGGGGAGCAGCTGTTCACCTGCTCCGTGTGCGGGAAAGGATTCACGCGTTCAATCCATCTCCTGATGCACAAACGCGTTCACACAGGGGAGAGACCGTTCATCTGCTCTGTATGTGGGAAGGGTTTCACTCGCCCATCTGACCTTCTGACACACAAACGCGTTCACACGGGGGAGAGACCGTTCACCTGCTCTGTGTGCGGGAAGAGATTCACCCAGTCGTCCCACCTGCTGACACACCAGCGGGTTCACACCGGGGAGAGGCCGTTCACCTGCTCCATGTGCGGGAAGAGTTTCCCTCGTTTGTCCCATCTTTTGATACACGAGCGTGTTCACAGCGGGGAGAGGCCGTACATTTGCCCCGACTGTGGGAAGGGATTTTCTTGTTTACAGCACCTGCTGAAACATCGGCCCGTTCACACCGGGGAGAGGGCGTTCAGCTGCTCCGTGTGTGGGAAGCGTTTCACTCAGTCATCCAGCCTCCAGAGACACCAGCGCGCTCACACTGGGGAGAAGCCGTTCACCTGCTCCGTGTGCGGGAAGAGATTCGCTCAGTCCTCCCAATACACAGAACACCAACGTGTTCATTCCGAAAAGAGGCCTTTCAAATGCTCGGAATGTGAGAAGACCTTCAAGAGAAGCAATGACCTGCTGAAGCACCAGCGCATTCACACGGGGGAGAGACCGTTCCCCTGCCCCGTGTGCGGGAAGAGATTCACTCATTCCTCCGATATGGTGAGGCACCAGCGCACTCACACTGGGGAGAGGTTGTTCACCTGCTCCGTGTGTGGGAAGAGATTCAGTGATTCATCCCACCTCCTGAGACACCATCGTGTTCACAGCAGGGAGAGGCCGTTCAGCTGCTCCGTGTGTGAGAAGAGATTCTCTCAATCATCCAGCCTGCTGAGACACCAGCAACTTCACATGTTATCAGCAAAGTTGGACTCTGGCGTTGCTGCTAAGAATCACACCCAGGATTCAACCTCTTCTCTTTTCTAACGCTAGATTCTTTCCTGATGTCGAACAAGGGAACAGTATGTGCATGTGATAGTGACACACCCCTGTGCTCACAGTCAGATAAAGGCACAGATATCCCAGTAGCTGCAGTATGAACGGGGCCAGTGCACAAATGTAGTGAACAAGTTAAATATATGCATTCCAGTGCGGCCACAGCTTGTTAGATCAGACCTGGGGAGAATTGGCAAATGACACAATCAACACAGATAAATGTGAGGTCGTATATTTTGACAGGAGGAATAGAGAAGGTATGAGTCGAGGTGGGGTAGAGGAATGGAGGGAATCTCTAAATGCACCCGTCACTAACAGTTGCACCACAGGTTAGTAAGGCCATAAAGAAAAGCAAATCAAGCACTAGGCTTTATATTCTAGAGGGATAGAATTGAAAAGTAGGGAGATGATGCTAAACCTGTATCGAATCTTGGTTAGTCCAGACTTCGAGCAGCGCATGCAGTTCTGGTTGCCATTTTATAA
Organism: Carcharodon carcharias; assembly: GCF_017639515.1. Lineage (NCBI taxonomy): Eukaryota > Metazoa > Chordata > Chondrichthyes > Lamniformes > Lamnidae > Carcharodon > Carcharodon carcharias. Next base: position 4,900,731 of record NW_024470726.1, read on the forward strand.
TGGGGTACAGAGACACGGGAGAGGATGCAGAGATTTGCAAGGAGGATACCAGAACTGAGTGGGTAAACATATCTGGAAAGGATTGACAGGCTGGGGCTCTGTTCTTCGATAAAGAAGGCTGAGGGGGGGAGGGGTGACCTGACCGACATCTTTAAAATGATGAACGGTTTCGATAGGGTGGATGCAGAGGGAATGTTTCATCTTGTGGGGAAGAGCAGAACTAGAGGCCATCAATATAAGTGAAATAGAAAATTCAGGAGACCTCTTTGCCCCAGAGAGCGATGAGAATGTGAAACTTGCTCCCACAGTTAAAGTGAATAGCATAGATGTATGTAAGGGGAAGCTAGACAAGTGTTTGAGGGAGAAGGGTTCCGATGGTAGATTTAGACGAGAAAAGTTGGGAGGAGGCTTAAATGGAGCATAAACACTGGTGTGGAGTGGATGGGATGAATGTCTTGCTTCTGTTGTATATCCTATGTAATCGAGTTCTGAAACCACTATTATTTCTGGTTGCGTCTGGAAGCAGCATGACATCAAACTGAAGACTAAAATCAATCTCTTACCAGGCTGCTGTCCGTACCACCCTGCTGTATGGCACAGAACCCTAGGTCAGTGATAGGCACCACATCAAAGCACCGGAGGCACTTCCACCAAAGATACGTGAGGCCCATCATGAGAATGCAACGGCAGGTTAAAATCACAATGAACAAGTTTGCCCATCATGCTGGGCTCCACAGCATGGAGACCATCCTCCAGGAAACTCAGCTTAGATGGCCAGGCCATGTCTGCTGCATGGATGACTATGGAATCTCCAAGCAGGTCTTCCAAGGGGAACTGCCTCAGGGCAAACAACTTCAAGGTGGTCAGCACAACTGATACAAGGACAGCCTAAAAAAGTCCCTGACAAATTCCTGCATGGCCGACCACTTCACTTGGGAAAGGCACCGTAGCTCGAAGCAAGCACCGAAATTTGGCCCAGTGTGTTTCGAGGATCATCTATGCCAAACTCACAATATCTGATGTACCTAGAGGAAGGCCAGAGATTCCACAGCTTTCATTTAATTCATTGGTGGGATGCGGTCATCGATGGCTGGGCCAGCATTTATTGTCCATCCCTGGTTGCCCTTGAGAAGGTGGGGGTGAGCTGCCTTCTTGAACCACTGCAGTCCCTGTGGTGTAGGTACACTCACAGTCTGTTTGGGAGGGAGTTCCAGGATTTTGACCCTGCGACAGTGAAGGAACGGCCGATATATTTCCAAGTCAGGATGGTGTGTGACTTGGAGGGGATCTTCCAGATGATGGTGTTCCCATGTGTCTGCTGCCCTTGTCCTTGTAGATGTAGTGGTCGTGGGTTTGGAAGGTGATGTCCAATGAGCCTTGTAGATGGCACTGCTGCTACTGTGCGTCGGTGGTGGAGGGAGTGAATGTTTGTGGATGGGGTGCCGATCAAGCGGGGCTGCTTTGTCCCAGACGGTGTCAAGCTTCTTGAGTGTTGTGGGAGCTGCACTCATCCAGGCAAGTGGGGAGTATTCCATCACACTCTTGACTTGTGCCTTGTAGATGGTGGACAAGCTTTGGGGAATCAGGAGGTGAATTACTCGCCGCAGGGTTCCTAGCCTCTGACCTGCTCTTATAGCCACAGTATTTATATGGCTGGTCCAGTTCAGTTTCTGATCATTGGTAACCCCCAGGATGTTGATAGTGGGGGATTCAGTGATGGTAGTGCCATTGAACATCAAGGGGCGATGGTTAGATTCTCTCTTGTTGGAGATGGTCGTTGCCTGACACTTGTGTGGCGTGAATGTTACTTGTCACTTGTGAGCCCAAGCCTGGATATTGTCCGGATCTTGCTGCATTTGCACGTGGACTGCAGAAGCTACCCCCAAGCACTGACAACAACAGCATAAACTGCCAGTTCTCTGAACATCCATGCCAATCCCACGACAGTCTCTCTCCAGATGGGATAACTATACTCTGTCTATATTGTAATAGTGTTGTTAATAAAATCAAGAAAATAGAATCTGTTGTTTTGACCTTGATTTTCTGATGTCTGAAACCAGAAGATTCAATATTTTGAGTAAGGTTTCCCAAACTGTGGCTTGCGACCCCTGGGATGTGCAATTACGGTCGTGAGCTCTGAGGCAGTAACGGTGGCCGAGGAGCAGAGGCTCAGATTTGACAGTCCTGGGATTGGCTGCGAGGCCCCTTTAAATGGCCACGTTTTTTTCTTTGGACCTGTGGGCATGGTCTCATCCAATGAGCTATGACCCCAACAAAAGCTTGCAAAGTGGTCGGCGTCTTAGGTGCCTTTTGTGTCTCTGCTCCCTGCTGTTTGAACACCCACCCAACTCAACAATTCCGCCCCCCCCCCCCCACCACCACCACCACCACCACCACCCCATTTTTCACTCTGGGGTCAGTCGCACCAAGTGTGAGGTATTAAAATGGGGCCACAGCAGAATTAAGTTAGGGAAGCACTGACTTAGAATCAAGAAGCTGAACGAGGAAACACTTCACAGCCCAATACTCCAGATCGATATTCTCAGGGCTACGTCTTTTGTCCAAGCACTCGAATGGACAGAATAGAGAAAGGAACCCTCCAATCCTTTGTAAATATTTTGCAAGTGCTGACAGGTTTCATTGATTCGAAGCCAGTAGAAGGCGAGAGCGCGTTTAGGCTGGAAACATAAAATTAACACTATTTAGACTACAGATAAAGTACTAAGTATAGTTCTAGTCACCATGTTAGAGAAAGATCTGATTGCACCAGAGAAGGTGCAGGGGAATTTACTTGGATGTTGCCAGGAATGGGGAATTTTAGCTTTGAGGAAAGGTTGGATAAGCTGGGATATTTTCCTTTGGAACAAAGGGGGCTGAGGGGAGATTTAATTAGATGTATAAAGTTATGAAGGACCTAGATGGATATCTGCACAGGTTGCCAAAATTATCAGTTTTCATCCACCACTGAAACCAATGAAGAGATCATGACCATGCTGGTGGAGGTCGTTATGTTCACCTTTCAACAGTCTGTCTGTTATTACCTCACCAAGGTCAGTGTCTTCCCTTCTAACAGTCCAACCCTGCTCCAAGTTGATGCCTCAGGAGCCCACCCCTGTCCAACACAACCGGTGTGCTGGCCGGGGAGAGGGGGGGCACCTATTGTGACAGCATTCGCATACGTGAGAGAAAGTAGACCTCTTCATTGCAACAGAGAAACTATCCAGTAGAGGCACTGGCAATCGTGACAGATTTTGATAAGGTGAGCCGTGAGTTACACGCTCTCAAGTCAGAAGGTTGTGGGTTCAAATCCCACACCAGAGACTTAAGCACAAAAATCCAGGCTGACGCTGCTTTTTGATGTTAAACTGAGGCCCTGTTTGACCCTTCAGGTGAAAGTAAAAGATGCCGTAGCCGTTATTAGGAGCCAAGAAATTCTCCCCGATGTCCTGGCCGTAATACTTATCCCACAACTAACATGATCAAAACAGGTCATCATTTTTTGTGGGGGGAATCGAGAACAAGGAGACATAACTTTAGAATTAGAGCTATGTGCATGCGAGTGAGTGAGTGAGTGCAACTGAGAGTAATTGCGTGCATGTGCACGAGTGTGAATCTGTGTGCATGAGTGTGAGTAATAAAGCATACAGTACCCCACACTTTATTCATGGGGCATAGAGTACAAGAGCAAAGAGGTTATGCTGAACTTGTATGAAACACTTCTTTGGCCTCAGCTGGAGTATTGCATCCAGTTCTGGGCACCATACTTTAGGAAGGGTGTGAAGGCATTAGAAAGAGTGCAGAAAAGTTTCGGGAGAATGGTTCCAGAGGTGTGGAACTTAAGTTATGAAAATAGACTGTTTTCCTTGGAGAAAAAACTGAGCGGAGATTTGATAGAGGTATTCAAAATCTTGAGGAGTCTGGACAAAGTAGATAGGGAGAAACTGCTCCTACTTGTGGAAGGGTCAAGAACAGATTGAAAGTAATTGGCAAAGAAGCAAAAGCATCCTGGAAAGAGAAAAAAAAAACATCACTCAGTGAGTGGTTAAGGTCTAGAATGCACTGCCTGAGCGTGCTGGAGGCAGCTTCAATTGAAACATTCAAAATGGAATCAGACTTATCTGAAAAGGAAGAATATGTGGGGCTACGGGGAGAAGGTGGGGAATGGCAAGGGTGAATTGCTGACAAAAGAATCATTTCTAAGCTTTTCGTCTTGCACTCCTCAGGACACTTGCAAGAATATCAATATAAGGGGGGAAACAACAATTTATGCTGCATGTGAAGAGAGTGTTGATTGGTTGGCAAGTGGCGTTGCTGTGGAGAATGCACCACTGATGGTGACCGACAGTTAACTTCCAAGCATTGTTTGCCAGGCAGCTTGACCCTGATTGGCTAACTCCCTGAGGAATTAGTCAGCAAATGGCCGTCACTTATTTTGTTCTGTACATACACTGCACCTGGTTCAGCTAAACAAAATAAGTGGTCCTTGTGCTTTTATCCAAGTCAGGCCTCAGTCTAGTCATTTACTCCAAGTGTTGCAGCAGTAGTTCAAGCTAAGAGGTGCCAGGTATCAGGAACAATAAAGTTGAAATATTGATAGTTTATCTGTATCCAGTTCTATTTTAATAATTTCTGCTGAATATGTGCAAGGATGTCAGATCAGACCCACCATGGAAAATTAGTTTGACTCCCCTGTGGTACACATTATCAACAGGATCCTCAATATTTCTGTGACTTCCTCCAGCCCCACAAACCTGCTGTGTAAATACAAGTTGTTGTTGTTGGATTACATCCCTAAGATTGACAATGTCAACTGCAATTCCCTCTCCTCCACCAACACAGCGGCTTTTTCAAAAAGCAGATATGACTTTTAGCAGGACAGAACCTGAATATTGTCAATTGTTGTGGAGTAAGGCCCATGTACCTGGCATTGCACCTGCACTGAAATTCATACACGCTGTTGCTTAATTGTTTAGTAGGCAGAACATCATCATCTTGGGACTCCTGGCAGCAACCTGTTAGTGGAAAATACCACTCATGGAGCCACTGCATAGTAGCAGCGTGAAACGGATTGCTTAACTTGTCATTCAAACTTTTAAGATTCTTTGCCTTTTCAGGGTAATTTGAGGTAGACCGGGCACTTTTCAGGTCTGACAATGGCAGTCTTTGGCCTGTTTGCAAGTTTTTCAGCAAGTTTGTAAGTTGCAATCTTCTTTTCCACAAGCTGTATTGAAGATCTCCAATGACTCCTTCTCTTCCTGAATGATCAGAAAAAGCATCTCTTAGGATCCCTTCAAGCATCTTCCCTCAAACTCAACTCCCTTCTAAACCTTCCACCAATTACTTTAAATGTATGCCCTCTATTGACCTCTTTGTTAACTAAAATCGATCACAGAATCACTACATTGTTACAGTGCAGGAGGCCATTTGGCCTATCGTGGGGAAGATGGTGGTGGACTGGTAATATCACAGGACAAGTAATGCAGAGGCCCAGGCTAATGCTCTGGGGGACACGGGTTCAAATCCCACCATGGCAGCTGGTGGAATTTAAATTCAATGAATAAATCTCTAGTCACAGTAATGGTGATCATGAAACTATCATTGATTATTGTTAAAAACCCATCTGGTTCACTAAATGTCCTTTAGGGAAGAAAATCTGCCATCCTTACCTGGTCTGGCCTACACGTGACTCCAGACCCACAGCAACGTGGCTGACTCTCAAATGCTCTCCGAAATGACCGAACAAGCCACTCAGTTCAAGGGCAATTAGGGGTGGGCAACAAATGCTGGCCTTGCCCTACGATGCCCACATCTCCATGAAAGAATAAAGAAATAAAAAACACCGGCTCTCTGAATGAGCAATTCATTTAGTGCCATTCCCCCGCCTTCTCCCCTTAACCCTGCACATTCTTCCTTCTCAGACCCAGGTCACACTGACGGACCTGGTTGGTGCCTGATTTGGAAAGTGGGAGCTACTTACCAATTTCAGGGAACAGTCTCTTAACTCTATTGAGCTATTCAACATAGGAGCAAAAGGAGCTCATAGAGCACCAATCCCATCTCTTTAAACACCCTTGGACCTGCAGCACCATCTAGTTTGAGATTTCCTATTTTATCCAAGGCGACAATTTAATATTTAAATTCTTATTTTGATATTGATGATGTTGTCCGCAGCACAGCCCACTGCTGGAATCTGAGCATCAGCCACAGGAGTGCAGGCTGCTGTGAAATGGTCACTTGACAGCTCTGTCATAGCATGGCAATCTGTTTCTGAGCTGTCTTTCAGAACCGTCTTCTTGTTCCTGACGTAGCTGGAAAAGCTTTTGTTATTATTCCCGCAATTCTGCACCCTCTTCTTTCCCAAAGATCTCTTTGCTCCTCTAATGGCTGCTTTTGTCTCCCTTAATTGTGGGCGCGATTTGTTCTTATTCCTTGACACTGAATTCAGTTTGTTTCAAACTGCTGAGCGAATTCAGGCATCAGCAAAAATAGCTGGAAAAACTCAGCAGGTCTGACAGCATCTGCGGAGAGGAATACAGTTAATGTTTCGAGTCTGAATGACTCTTCAAGAGTCATACGGACTCGAAACGTCAATTGTGTTCCTCTCCACAGATGCTGTCAGACCTGCTGAGTTTTTCCAGCTATTTTTGTTTTTGTTTCAGATTTCCAGCATCTGCAGTATTTTACTTATATCTTAAGAGTTCAGGCATCATTCACCCATAGACTCACACGTGCAAGTAAAACTCCAGAGGGTTCCTCGGTGAGGTTTCCTCTGGTTCCTGACCAGGATATTGAAAACCCAGCTTTCTTACAGTCACCTCTTGGAGCCCCCACTCTGAGCCTACAACCTTCAGCAGGGTCAGTGGTGGAGTTCCGCAGCAGGAGTGATTCTAGAGTAACTTTCGTGATTGCGTTACCATGGATGCTTCTTTTTAATTAATTTATTTATTCATGGGATGTGGGTGTCGCCAGCCAGGCCAGCATTTGTTGTCCATCCCTAATTGCCCCTTGAACTGAGTGGCCATTTCAGAGGGCGATTAAGAGTCCTGTGGACTGGCACACATCAGCCTGTAATCCTGTGAATGATGCTCAGATTCCAGATGCAGGATGTGCTGTCGACAACAATATCATCAATATTAAAATTAAAACATTGAATTGTCACCCTGGATAATATAGGAAACCTCAAAGTAGATGATATTCCAGGTCCAAGGGTGTTTAAGGACAGCAGATTTCCTTCCCTAAGTGGCATTAGTGTACCGTTTGGGTTTTTACGACAATTGACCATGGTCACTATTACTGAGACTAGCTTTCAATTCCAGATATATTAATTGAGTTTAAATTCCACCAGCTTCCATGGTGGGATTTGAACCCAGAGCGTTAGCTTGGGCCTCTGGATTACTGGTCGATTGAAGTTACCATTATGCCACCACTTTCACCCACGCTTTGGATTGTGTATTTGGAGTTCTAACTGTCGAACAAGCACACATCAATCAAACAGGGAATTCATAGAGATATAAGCAAAATACTGCAGATGCTGGAAATCTGAAACAAAAACAAAAATACCTAAAAAAATTCAGCAGGTCTGACAGCATCTGTGGAGAGGAATAGAGTTGACGTTTCGAGTCCGAATGACTTTTCATCAGAACTAAGGAAATAGAGAAATGAGATGCAATATAATCTGGTAGAGGGGGGTGGGACAGGTGGAGCTGAATAGGGGCCAGTGATATGTGGAGACAAAGAAGAGATTGCCAAAGATGTCATAGACAAAAGGACAAAGGGGTGTTGATGGTGGTGATATTATCTAAGGAATGTGCTAATGGGGACATTAAGGGTAGCAAGCAGGACAAGCTAGTGGCAGATGGCCCTAGTGGGTGGGGGGAAGGGATCGAAATGGGCTAAAATGTGGAGATAAAACAATAGACCAAAATAAATTTAAAAATAGGTGGGAAAAGAAAGATATATTTCTTTAAAAATTATTGGAAAAGGGGGGATTGGAAAGGGGATGGAGGACAGAGTTCATGATCTGAAATTGTTGAACTCTATATTAAGTCTGGAAGGCTGTAAAGTATTCAGAGATATGCTGCATGTCCTTCTTAATCTGCAGATCAAATATGTGTTGTATCATTGTACCAGCAGTATACAGCCACCTCCACCTGGTTTTTTAGTACAGATTTTAACCACCTAAACAGATTGGTTTTAAATGAGATAACACCTGCCTTAAAATGATGGATTCAAACTGTCAAGCAAACATGTTAAACCTTCACAACAATTAACAGTCATTTTTAGACTTCAAGCTCAAACCTTAAGCTTTCAGGCAGCCTATAGATCAGAGTGTTACACCAATCTCTGATTTGATAGCACATTTCCAGCATTCACCATCGTTCTTCCTGACTCTAAGCCCAGTTGTAAAGGAGTCTCCTGCTCCGTGCCTAGGGACGCCGAACTATGGAAGAGTGTGTCTGGGACACATTTCTTGCATGTCTCAGGATTAATCCACATGTGGACTTAGCTGTGAGTGATGAGACCGAGAAAGAGCAAAGTGTTTTTTTTTACTCTCAGTGAGCTCCTGAAGGACTGTGTCCAGGCTGCTGTACGATTCTCCCACCCCCACCCCCAGATTGTCCTTTCTGAGCTTCAGCCAGGTGATGCTAAACGCAGGTGGGAAAGACACAAATCTATAACAATGCGTTTGAAACAAAACTGATTTATTTCACATTTATCCTGGTTGTTAAAACTCCAGCCTGACTATATGGTTACTAAAATCAGCAGAAACAAGCGCCCAATGGCAGAACGAACCAGGTTTAGTCCTGGATGAGATTAACATCAGCAATAACAGCAGAATCCAAACCCGGCTGCCGCGTATGAATTTGCTGGTGTTTCAGCAGGTTGTTTGACTGGGTGAACCCCTTCCCGCACACAGAGCAAGTGAACGGTCTCTCTCCAGTGTGACTACGCTGGTGTGCCAGCAGATTCCATTTGCTCTTAAAGCTCTTTCCACAGTCAGAACATTGAAAGGGTCTCTGATCACTGTGAACCAGGCGGTGTGTATTGAGGCTGGATAACTGAGTGAATCCCTTCCCACAGACGGAGCAGACGAACGGCCTCTCCCCGGTGTGAACCCGCTGGTGCGTCAGCAGGTCGGAGGAGTCGGTGAATCTTTGCTCACACTCAGTGCAGGTGAACGGCCTCTCCCCGGTGTGGAATCTCTGGTGTCTCAGAAGGTGGGATGGCTGAATAAATCCCTTCCCGCACACAGAGCAGATGAACGGCCTCTCGCCAGTGTGAGTGCGCTGGTGCGTCAGCAGGTCCTTTTTGCTTTTAAAGCTTTTCTCACACTCGGAACATTTAAATGGTCTGTTATCAGAGTGGACTCGCTGGTGTGTCAGGAGGTTTGATAAAGCGTTAAATCGCTTCCCACAGTCAAAGCAGGGAAACGGCCTCTCGCCAGTGTGAGTGCGCTGGTGCGTATGAAGAGTGCATGACTGAGTGAATCCCTTCCCACACACTGAGCAAGTGAATGGCTTCTCCCCGGTGTGACTGCGTCGATGAGTTTCCAGTTGGTATGGGTAATTGTAGCCCTTTCCACAGTCGCCACATTTCCACGGTCTATCCATGGCTCGGCTGTCCTTGTGTCTCTCTAGTGTGAATGGTCTGGCTAAGCCTTGTCTGGACACAGAACACGTGTATGATTTTGCCCCCGCTATAAATAGTGCAATGTTTCTTCAGGCTGTGTAACTGGTTAATGCTCTGTCCCCAGTCAGTGCACTGGAACACTCTCATTCGGGTGATGGTGTGTAGGTCTCGGAACTTTTCCAGTCACATTGATGTTCAAAATGTTTTCTCACTGACAGAACAGATAAACATTTCTCCTTCCACATTCAAAGGCCGATGATATTCAGGTCCTGATGAATCGAGTGACTTGTCAGTTCTTGATATTTTGTTTGGCATGAGTGTTCCATCTGTAAATCCTCTCCATCCAATATCCTGTTAAAGCAGTTAACAAAAGCCATCACTGTTAAGTACGTGCAGAAATTCAGAACAGAAAATAATGGTTTCCATGCAACATTTTTCCTCTCCTGTTTCCCCAAAGCTGTAAATTCAGGTCCCTCAAACCCTCCCTCCTCACTGTGCTGAAATCCAAACTCATCGCGCCAGCTCCACCTTTTATCCACTCCCTGTTTTCACTCTCCCTCTACTCTGGCTGGATTCTCCAGCCCCTGTGTGCAGACTGAGAATAAAATCAATGAGTCAGTCATTTTCTCTCCTGGTCACTGGGACCCTGAAGCCCTGCCTACCATCTCTTCTGGTCCCCAAATTAACAGATTCATTCAGCTGAATCTTACAACATGCCCTTGTGTTTCATGGGTCCCCTCACACTCGCGTTTCCTGTATTTTACAAGGTATTAGAAGGGGAGCATTTCGAGACAGGAAACTCAAACCAAACATACCTCAAGCTTTGACAAACGGCACCTGATTCATCATGGCTTGAAAATCATCAACCTTTGAGCCCAGCACATCAGTGCAAAAGGTAAGGCTGAAGCATCAGCGATAATCTTCAGCCGGAAGTGCCGAGTGGATGATCCATCTCGGCCTCCTCCGGAGGTCCCCAGCATCACAGATGCCAGTCTTCAGGGAATTCGATTCACTTCAAGTGATATCAAGAAACAAGCTGAAGGTACTGGATACTGCAAAGGCTATGGGCTCTGACAACATTCCAGCAATAATACTGAAGACTTGTGCTCCAGAACTTGCCGCGCCCCTAGCCAAGCTGTTCCAGTACAGCTACAACACTGGCATCTACCTGGCTATGTGGAAAATTGCTTCGGTATGTCCTGTACACAAAAAGGACAAACCAACCCAGCCAATTACCGCCCCATCAGCCTACTCTTCATCATCAGAAAAGTGATGGAAGGGGTCTTTGACAGTGCTATCAGGTGGCACTTGCTTAGCAATAACCTGCTCACTGATGCTCAGTTTGGGTTCCGCCAGGGCCACTCAGCTCTTGACCTCGTTACAGCCTTGGTTTAAACATGGACAAAAGAGCTGAACTCCCGAGGTGAGGTGAGAGTGACTGCCCTTGGCATCAAGGCAACATTTGACCAAGTGTGTCGTCAAGGAGCCCGAGCAAAACTGGAGTCAATGGGAATCAGGGGGAAAACTCTCTGCTGGTCGGAGTCATACTCAGCACAAAGGAAGATGGTTGTGCTTGTTGGAGGTCAATCATTTCAGATCCTGGACATCACTGCAGGAGTTCCTCAGGGTAGTGTCTTAGGCCCAACCATCTTCAGCTGCTTCATCAATGACCTTCCTTCCATCATAAGGTCAGAAGTGGGGATGTTCGCTGATGATTGCACAATGTTCAGCACCATTCGCGACTCCTCAGATACTGAAGCAGTCCATGTCCAAATGCAGCAAGACCTGGACAATATCCAGGCTTGGGCTGACAACTGACAAGTAACATTCATGCCACACAAGTGCCAGGCAATGACCATCTCCAACAAGAGAGAATCTAACCATCGTCCTTTGACATTCAATGGCATTACCTGGGGTTTACCATTTACCAGAAACTGAACTGGACCAGCTATATAAATACTGTGGCTACAGGAGCAGGTCAGAAGCTAGGAATCCTGTGGTGAGTAACTCACCTCCTGACTCCCCAAAACCTGTCTGTCATCTACAAGGTGCAAGTCAGGAGTGTGATGGAATACTCCCCACTTGTCTGGATAAGTGCAACTCCAACAACACCCAAGAAACTTGACACCATTGAGGGAAAAGTAGCCTGCTTGACTGGCACCCCTTCCACAAACATTCACTCCCTCCACCATCGACGCACAGTAGCAGCAGTGTGTGTACCATCTACAAGATGCACTGCAGGAATTCACTAAGGCTCCTTAGACAGCACCTTTCAAACCCATGACCACTCGAAGCACAAGGGTAGCAGATAGATGAGAATACCACCACCTGCAAGTTCCCCTCCAAGTCACATACCATCCTGACTTGGAAATATATCGGCCATTCCTTCACTGTCCCTGGGTCAGAATCCTGGAACTCCCTCCCTAACAGCACGGTGGGTGCACCTACACCACATGGGCTGCAACGGTTCAAGAAGGCAGTTCACCACCACATTCTCAAAGGGCAATTAGGGACGGGTAATAAATGCTGGCCCAGCCAGCGATACCACACACCTTAAATAAATTTAAAAAAGAACCCAAAGAGATCTATTTCCAGTGGGTAGAAACCTTATGTGTTACGTGGACGAAGTTTCAGCTGATCACCTGGCTTGTCAAAACACAAGCAAATCTCACTGTGGAGAAGCCGTGTAAATGCGGTGACTGTGGGGAGGGATTCAATGACACACTTAAGTTGGAAAGACATTGGAGCAGCCACACTGGGGAAATGCCATTTTCGGCTCTGAATATGGGAAGGGATTCATTTGGTAATCTGGCCTCACTAGACACCAGTGAGATCACCAGTGACCACAGGGGTTGTGTTCGGCTGTTAATGGCATCCAGCACTGAAGCACAAACAAAACCAAAATACTGTGGATGCTGGAAATCTGAAATAAAACCAGTAATTGCTGGAAATTCTCCACAGGTCTGGCTGTAGCTGTGGAGAGAGAAACAGCGTTTCGATTCAGATATGACTCTTCAGAACACTTGGAAGTGTCATATTCGACATACTGAGGACTTCCAGCAACTATTGGCTTTATTTCAGGACTAAACCACGTTCATTCTGAAGGTGGGGTTCATTTCTGCTGATATTAAGAATTGCAATAGGTGGGATGAAATTTAATATTCTGGCAAGCAGTTTGTTTTGTAACCTTTACTAGTATTTGTCTTTGGGCTATCCTCAAGATCTTGAGAAATGAAACCAAACAGTAATTTACTTGTACTTTATACTGTATTTGCTGCTCATGATGCAGTCTGCTCTCCATTTTAGGGTGCCCAAATGCAGATCGGATGATCACTTTGTGGAAAACCACTGTTTGGTCAACAACTTCCCCAGGGGTTTCTGCTTCAAAAACAGAAAATGCTGGGAAAACTCAGCATCTGTGGAGAGAGAAACGGGGTTGATGTTTCAACTCTGTGTGATCATTCTTCAGAGCTACAGAAGTAGAAATGTGATGAAATTTATACTGTTTAAGTGGGAGGAGCAGGTGGAGCTGGATAGAAGGCCAGCGATAGGTGGGGGTAAGGAGAGATTGACAAAGAGGTCATGGACAAAGGGAGTGTCAGTGGTAGCGGTAAGAGCTAAAAAAAGGCGCTGATAGTGGCAAAGGTAAGAAAGCAGAATGTGATAATAGCAGAACAAGGATAAGCGCTCTGAAAAGAACAACATGAACAAGATGGCCCTTGTGGGGGTGGGGTGGGGTAGGGGGAAGGGTGCTTACCCTTGTTCTGTTATAATCACATTCTGTTTTCTTACCTTTGCCATTATCAGCACCATTTTTAGCCCTTACCACTACCAGTGACACTGCCTTTGTCCTCTTGTCCAAGACATCTTTGTCAATCTCTCCTTTGCCTCCACCTATCACTGGCCTTCTATCCAGCTTCACCTGCTCCATCCCCCTTAAACAGTGTAAATTTCATCACATTTCTACTTGTCTTTAGCTCTGAAGGGTCATACAGACTCGAAACGTCAACTCTGTTTCTCTCTCCACAGATGCAGTCAGACCTGCTGAGCTTTTCCAGCGTTTTCTGTTTTTGTTTCAGATTTCCAGCATCTGCAGTATTTTGCTTTTATCTAGGGGTTTCTGCTCGTCTGCCATTCTAATTCTCCTCCCTACTCCCTGATCTCTCTGTCCAAGGACTCCTGAATGTACCAATAAAGCTCGATAGAAACTTGAGGAGCAGCAGTTCATCTCTTGATTAGGCACCTTACAACCTTCCAAGCTTAACATTGACTTTAGCAGTTTCTGTACCAACAGGAGGTTGTCAAGGTGTGGAACCATCAAACTGAAAGAGTGGCGGAACCTGATTCCAAGTTCAGATTATGCCCGTTTGTCCTGGTTTCAATGAGTGAAAATAGTCCCTCTCTATCCACCCTATCTTGAAAACATTGATCCATTCACCTCTTAATCTTCTAAATTCCAACGAACACAACCTTGATAGTGAAGTGATCTATTTTGGCAGAAGGGATAGGGAGAGGCAATTTACAATTAATAGCACAGATCTGAAATGTGCGCAGTGGCAAAGAGATCTGAGGCTACATGTGCATAGATCTTTGAGGGTGACAGGACAGATTAAGAAAGTTGCTAGCAAAGCAAATTGGATCTTAGTCTTCTTATAAAATGGTATTGAGTACAATAGCAGGGAAGATATGCTGAATCTTTATAAAGTGCTGGTTAGGCCACAAATAGAGTACTGCATCCCATTCTGGTCACCCCACTTCAGCAAGATTACGAAGGCCCTTAAGAAGGGGCAAAGAAGATTAATCAGAATGGTTCCAGTAAAGGAGGTTGCTAGGGAATTGATGGAGATATACAAGAATCACACAGTGCAGAAGAGGCCCTTCGGCCCATCAAGTCTGCACCGACACGTGAGAAACACCTGACCTACCTACCTAATGCCATTTACCAGCACTTGGCCCATAGCCTTGAATGTTATGACGTGCCAAGTGTTCATCCAGGTACTTTTTAAAGGATGCGAGGCAACCCGCCTCCACCACCCTCCCAGGCAGTGCATTCTGGACCGTCACTACCCTCTGGGTAAAAAAAAGATTTTCCTCACATCCCCCCTAAACCTCCTGACCCTCATCTTGAACTTATGTCCCCTCGTGACTGACCCTTCAACTAAGGGGAACAGCTGCTCCCTATCCACTCTGTCCATGCCCCTCATAATCTTGTACACCTTGATCAGGTTGCATCTCAGTTTCCTCTGCTCCAACAAAAACAACCCAAGTCTATCCAACCTCTCTTCATAACTTAAATGTTTCATCCCAGTCAACATCCTGGTGAATCTCCTCTGCACCCCATCCAGTGCAATCACATTCTTCCTGTAATGTGGTGACCAGGACTGCACACAGTACTCTAGCTGTGGCCTCACCAAGGTTCTATACAACTCCAATATGACCTCCCTACTTTTATAATCTATGCCTTGATTGATAAAGGCAAGTGTCCCACATGCCTTTTTCACCTTTTGATAAGGTAAAGAAAATCTGCTTCCATTAGCTGACCGTGGAACGATAAGGGACACAGCACAGTGGGTGTACCTACACCATGTGGACTGCAACGGTTCAAGAGGGCAGCTCACCGCCATCTTCTCAAGGGCAATTGGGCATGGGCAATAAATGCTGGCTGGGCCAGTGATGCCCCCTACATACCCTTAAAGAATAACAAAAAAAATATATAAGTTTTTTGGGTAAAAGATATAGTGAGATGTGAGGGAGGATATTTTTACAGTGAGTGGATGTGAACTGAAACGTGCTGTCTATGAACCGCGGAGGTGGGGAGGGGGCGGGGCTGGTGGTGGAAGCAGAGACGATGAACGATTTCAAATGGAAATTGTATAGGTCGCTGAGGAAAATAAACTTGCAAGGATAATGGATAGAATAGGGAAACAGGATTGAATGGATTGCTCTGGAGAGCTAGTATGGGCTCAATAGGCCGAACGACCTCTTCCCGTGACACAATGATCTGTCCATGTGATTTAACCCTTGCAGCTCACATATCAGTCAGGTAAACCTGTGCTACACTCCCTCCAAGGCCATGATATCCCTCCTTAGCTTTGTTGCTCTGAAGTGATCACAATTCTCCCGATGTGGTCTATCCCAGGGCTTGTGTATCAGTCACAGACAGAATGGACAAACCTTTTTTTTAAACTCACACTCAAAAGCTGATGATATCCAGATCCTGATGAATCAAGAGTCTCTGTCTGTTAATGTGATGCTTCCTTTCAACGCCCTGGAAAAGGAGTTTGTAAAATCCCTCAGCTCGGGGTTCACCAGCTCCAAGCACAGGATAGCCACGCATGCGCCCTGGTGCACGTTCGCTGCTAGCAAAATGGTGGCCGCGCAAGCGCATTTCCAACTATCAAAATGGCGGCCGCGCACGCGCACTGCCAACTATCAAGATGGCGGCCGGTCACTCGGGCTTCACCCCAGAAGCTGAGCTGCGGTTTCCGCCCCGTTCCGCGCAGACATGGGACCCATAGCTTTTTAATTCAGGGTTTGCGGCTTCCACAGAGTATTTATGAAGCTTCCCTTGCCCGTTCCACCGCCTCCGTTCTCCACCCACCGACCGACCGGCTGCACTTACTCGCCCTTTCTCAGCGACTCCGTCCAGCCCGCATTGGGCATGCTCCAGGAACAGCCCGCAATGCCCATGCCCGGCTCACAGCTCAGCACTGCGCCTGCGCAGAATGCATCCTCCAGTGAGAATAGGACACATTCTGGCTCGCCGCGAATGCTGGGTAAGTACTCCTCCATTGATGAGCTATGATGGCGAATAGGAAATTTGGTTTTTGTGATACCCTTAGGATTGGAGCCATATCGCTTAGATATAAAAATATTAAACCAATTGATACACAGGCCTTCCACCATAGTCCTGTCCTGGGAATTATTAACAGAACAAATTCCTACAGTTAGATGCAAACTCACTGGCGTCTCAGCAGGTGGAGTGAACAAGTGATTTTTATTCCCCCATATGCAGACCATTTAAACTTCCTGTAAGAATGTGCTGGTTGCGGATCAATCCTTTGAACTTTTAAAGCTGGAATGTTAACAGCTGGGGAAAACTGAGTAATAAAAGCAAAATACTGCAGATGGTGGAAACCTGAAATAAAGCACGAAATGCTGGAATAAAAACTCAGCAGGCCTGAGAGCATCTGTGGACTGTGAAACAGAGTTAACATTTCGAGTCCTTATAGCTCTCCTTCAGAGCTGAAGAGAGGCAGAAATGCGAGGTGGCGAGCATTGTGGATAGCATGTATAGAGAGGTGGTCACACCGCAGGCTGAGTCCACAGGCAGGAAGGGAATGGGTGACCACCAGGCAGAGCAAGAGGACTAGGCAGGCAGTGCAGGAATCTCCTGTGGCTATTCCCCTGCAAAACAGATATACTGCTTTGGATACTGTTGGGGGAATGGCCTCTCAGGGGAAAGCAGCAACAGCCAAATTCGTTGCACCATGGTAGGCTCTGCTGCACAGGGGAAGAGTAAAGAGTATGGGAATGCAAAGGTTATAGGGGATTCAACTGTAAGGGAAATAGATAGGTGTTTCTGTGGCCACAAATGAGACTCCAGGATGGTATGTTGCCTCCCTGCTGCTAAGGTCAAGGATGTCTCAGAGCGGCTACAGGACATTCTGAAAGGGGAGGGTGAACAGCCAGTGGTCATGGTCCATATTGGTACAAACGACATAGGTAAAAAAAGGAATGAAGTCTGAAAAGCAGAACATAGGGACTTAGGAAGTAAGCTGAAAAGTAGGACCTCAAAGGTAGTGATCTCAGGATTACTACCAGTGCCATGTGCTAGTCAGAGTAGAAATTGCAGGATATATCGGATGAATATGTGGCTGAAGAGATGGTTTCAGATTCTTGGGACATTGGGGCCAGTTCCGGGGAGGTGGGACCACTACAAACAGGAGGGGTTACACCTGAGCGGGACTGGGACTGATGTCCTAGGGGGAATATTTGCTAGAGTGGTTGGGGAGGGTTTAAACTAAAATGGCAGGGGGATGGGAACATATGCAAGGAGTCAGAAGAAGGGGAATCAAGGATAAGAAGACAGAAAGGGAAATAAGAAAAGTGATAGGCAGAGAAATCAAGGGCAAGAAGGGCCTCAGTAAAAAATAGTGGGAACAGGACAAATAATGTTAAAAAGACAAGCCTTAAGGCATTGTGCCTTAACGCAAGAAGCATTCGCAATAAAGTGGATTATTAACCATGCAAATAGATGTAAACAGGTATGATATAGTCAGGATTACGCAGACATGGCTGCAGGGTGACCAGGGATGGGAACTGAACATCCAGGGGTATTCATTATTTAGGAAGGACAGACAAAAAGGAAAAGGCGATGGAGTTGCATTGCTGGCTAAAGAGGAAATTATCGCAATAGTGAGGAAAGATATTACCTCCAATGATGTGGGATCTGTATGGGTAGAGCTGAAAAACACTAAGGGGCAAAAACCATTAGTGGGGGTTGTATATAGACCCCGAAACTGTAGTGATGATGTTGGGAATGGTATTAAACCGAAAATTAGAGACACAAGCAATAAAGGAACATCTGTAATTATGGGTGACTTTAATCTGCATATAGATTGGGCAATTCAAATTAGTAACAATACCGTAGAGGAGGAATTCCTGGAGTGTATATGGGATGGTTTTCTGGGATTGAGGAACCAACTAGAGAACAGGCCATCCTAGACTGGGAATTGTGTAATGACATACAAAGAATAATTGGCAATCTAGTTGTGCAAGGCCCCTTGGGGATGAGCGAACATAATATGATAGAATTCTTCATCAAGATGGAGAATGACTCTGAGACTAGGGTCCTGAATCTTAACAAAGGAAACTACGTTGGTATGAGGCATAAGTTGGCTATGATGGATTGGGAAACGTTACTTAAAGGAATGAAGGTGGATAGGCAATGGCAAACGTTCAAAGAGCGCATGGGTGAACTGCAACGATTGTTTATTCCTGTCTGGCACAAAAGTAAAATAGGAAAGGTGGCCAATCCATGGCTTACAAGGGAAATTAGAGATAGTATTAGATCCAAGGAAGAGGCACACAAATTGGTCAGAAAAAAAACCAGACCTGAGGATTGGGTGCACTTTAGAATTTAGCAAAGGAGGACCAAGGGATTGATTAAGAAGGGGAAAATAGAGTACGAGAGTAAGCTTGCGGGGAACATAAAAACTAACTGTAAAAGTTTCTATAGGTATGTGAGGAGAAAAAGATTGGTGAAGGCAAATGTAGGTCCCTTACAGTCAGAAACAGGGGAATTTATAATGGGAAACAAAGAAATGGTTGACCAACTAAGTACATACTTTGATTCTGTCTTCACAAAGGAGGACACAAATAACGTACCAGAAACGTTGGGGAACACAGAGTTTAGTGAGAGGGAGAAACTGAAATAAATCATTGTTAGTAGGGAAAAGGTGTTGGAGAAATTGAAGGCTGATAACTCCCCAGGGCCTGATAACCTAGATTCCAAAGTACTTAAGGAAGTGGCCCTAGAAATAGTGGATGCATTGGTGGTCATCTTCCGAGATTCTACAGACTGGAACAGTACCTACAGATTGGAGGGTAGCTAATGTAACCCCACTATTTAAAAAGGGAGGTAGAGAGAAAACAGGGAATTATAGACCAGTCCGCCTGACGTCGGTAGTGGAGAAAATTCTAGAGTTCATTATAAAAGATTTAATAGCTGAGCACATAGAAATTGGTGGCAGAATCAGACAGAGTCAGCATGGATTTACGAAAGGGAAATCATGCTTGACAAATCTACTGGAATTTTTCAAGAATGTAACTGATAGAGTTGAAGAGGGGAAGCCAGTGAATGCGGTTTATTTGGACTTTCAGAAGGCTTTCGACAAAGTCCCACATAAGAGATTGGCATGTAAAATTAAAGCGCATGGGATTGGGGTTAGTTTATTGAGAAGGATAGAAAACTGGCTGGCAGATAGGAAACAAAGAGTAGGAATAAACGGGTCTTTTTCTGAATGGCAGGCAGTGACTAGTGGGGTACCGCAGGGATTGGTGCTGGGATCCCAGTTATTCACAATATATATGAATGATTTAGATGAGGGAACTAAATGTAATATCTCCAAATTTGCAGATGACACAAAACTGAGTGGGAGGGTGAGCTGTGAGGAGAATGCAGAGATGCTTCAGAGTGATTTGGACAAGCTGAGTGAGCGGGCAAATGCATGGCAGATGTGGATAAATGTGAGGTTATCCATTTTGGTAGCAGAAACAGAAAGGCAGATTATTATCTGAATGGCTATATATTGAGAGAGGGGAATGTGCAATGAGACCTGGGTGTCCTTGTACACCAGTCGCTGAAGGTAAGCATGCAGGTGCAGCAGGCGGTAAAGAAGGCAAATGTTTTGTTGGCCTTCATAGTGAGAGGATTCAAGTACAGGAACAGGGATGTCTTGCTGCAATTATACAGGGCTTTGGTGAGACCACACCTGGAACATTGTGTGCAGTTTTAGTCTCCTTATCTGAGGAAGGATGTTCTTGCTACAGAGGTAGTGCAGCAAAGGTTTACCAAACTAATTTCTGGGATGGCGGGACTGACATATGAGGAGAGATTGAGTCGGTTAGGATTATATTCTCTGGAGTTCAGAAGAATGAGGGAGGATCTCATCAAAACCTATAAAATTTTAACAGGACTAGACAGGGTAGATGCAGGAAGGATGTTCCCGATGGTGGGGGAGTCCAGAACCAGGCTGAGGACACAGGGTAGACCATTTAGGACTGAGATGAGGAGAAATTTCTTCATCCAGAGATTGGTGAGCCTGTGGAACTCACTACCACAGAAAGTAGTTGAGGCTGAAACATTGCATATTTTCAAGAAGGAGTTAGATATAGCTCTTGGGGCGAAAGGAATCAAAGGATATGTGGAGAAAGTGGGAGCAGGCTATTGAGTTGGATGATCAGCCATGATCATAATGAATGGCGGAGCAAGCTCGAAGGGCCGAATGGCCTTCTCCTGCTCCTAGTTTCTATGAGTTTTATGCTGTTCAAGAGAAAATGAGTAAATCTCTTTACACACATCAAGTATCTGAATGGTCCCCTTCTGGAGTAACTCAGCCGCTGTGTTAGTAATTGGGAAGACAGTGAATCTCTTTGCACATTCAGCTGGTGAATGATCATTTTGCAGTTTGATTTTTATCCATGAGTTTCCAGAACAGATGGAAATTTGAGTATTGCTGAAGAAAGATGTTTTGTCGAAGCTTTTCATCTTGCACTCATCAGGCCAATCGCAAGAATACCAATGTCAGGGGAAGCAACAACTTTATACTGTATGAGAAGAGTGCGCTGATTCATTGGACTCTGATCAGTAGAGGCATTGCCATGGAGAATGCACCAGTTAATGGTGACTGACAGTTAACTGCCAAGCATTGTGTTGAAATTTAAACCAGGAAGCTTGACTCTGTTTGATGAAGGCATTACCCTGAAGAATGAACCAGCGAATAGCTATCACTTATTTTGTTCAGCTGAAAGAGGCATAATGTGTGTGCATGTTCTTTCTGTCTGCAAAAGAGAGGGCCTAGAGTATTAATATATGTAGTTTCCAGTACACGCAAACGTGCCACACTGCGAGACCAACTGACAATCTTAAATTGGTTGTCAGTGTAATTCTTAGCACTTCCCCGACATTGGTATTCTTGCGATTGGCCTGATGAGTGCAAAATGAAAAGCTTCGACAAAACATCTTTCTTCAGCAATACTCAAGTCCTTAACTACCAAATGACTAGATGGAAATTTCAACCCTTCCGGTAATGAGTTCAACATTCTCCACACCCATGAAGGAAAGGAAAATAATGCAGATGCTGGAAATCTGAACTAAAAACAAAAATATGCTTGAAATATTCAGAAAATCTGGTAGCATCTGTGCAGAGAGAAACATAGTTTACATCTTAAGTTTGTGACTTTTCATAGGAACTTTCATCTGAAGTGACCTGGATCATTAACTCTGTTTCTCAATCCACAGATGTGGCTGAATGTGCTGAGTAATTCCAGCATTTTCTGTTTTTATGTCTGGTTAAGGAAGTTCCTCCTTAATAATTGACCTCCAACAACTGCAACCATCTATTGTGCTACGCATGACTCTAACCAGCGTAGAATTTTCCTCCTGATTCCCATTGATTCCAGTTTGGCTAGTGTTCCTTGATGCCACACTCATTTAAACGTTGCCTTGTTGTCAAGGGCAGTCACTCTCACCTCACCTCTAGAGTACTGCCCTGGGAGTAATTAACAGCAGGACAAACTCTTACAGTTAGTTGCAAACTCACTGGAATCTCAGCAGGTGGGGTGAACAAATGTTTTTTTTTCCCCATATACAGCACATATAAACTGCCAGTAAGAATGTGCCAATTGCAGATCAAATCCTTTGAACTTTTAAAGCTGGAGTGTTAACAGGTGGCAAAACTGAGTAATTGCTTCCAAATGTCTCTGTGTTGGAAGGATAATTATGGCAGTGACAGGAAGAATTGCGGTGAGATGAAATGAAGAGATCCAGTGAGTCAGTCTGTAACATTATGGAGTAGCTACAAAGTTGTCTTTTGCCCTTACAGCAGGGGTTCCCAAACTGAGAGTCATGAACCCCTGAGCAATCAGGGTCACGAGCACTGAGGCAGCAATGGCGGCTGTAGAGTGGGAGCCTCAGATTTGGCAGTGTTGCGATGTGCTCCCAGGCCTCTTTAAATGCGTGTGATTTCCTTTCCTATGGCCGTAGACTAAACCAGTGAGCCCTGAAGCCTGATCGCTGACATCAACAGAACTGGAAAAAACGATAGGTGTCTTAGTTGTTACACCAAGCATGAAGCAATAAAATGGGGTCACAAGCAGAAAAAGGGTTTGGGAGGCACTGCCTTACAATGAAGCGGATGTCATTTTCACCCCTAATCCGTCAATTATGACATTAAGAATCAGGAGTCAGAGAATGACTGTTTTTCAACACGGTGGCACCAACCCGAAGTGAAGTCCAGTTAATGTGATTGCTGTCGTCAATTTCTGCTCTGATTGGAAAGTGTTTCTTCCCTGTTGACCAATTTAATTTCAGTCCCACGTTGAAAACTCTCGATGCTTCTCCGGCATTTCCTTTTACAAACATTTCATTGAGCCAACGCACACAAGTCACGTATGAAAATGGTGATACTAATTTTGAAACATTGAAATAATGAAACATAGAAATGTTTACAGCCCAGAAAGAGGCCATTCAATCCATGACGTCAATGCCGGCAGAAAAAGAGAAATCCAATTCAATCCCACGTTCTTGGTCTTGCTCCATAGCTCTATAAGTTACTGCACCACAAATGTTTTTCCAAATCTTACAAATATGGACTTCTGAATGGCATTTGATAATGTACCACATAACGGACGTGTGAACAAATTTATAGCTCGTGGAATAAAAGTGACGGTAGCAACAAGGATACAAAATTGGCTGCATGACAGGGGACAGAGAGCAGTGGTTAGTTAATGCTTTTTTTTGGATTGGAGGAAGGTTTGTAATATAGCTTGTAGTACATATTGTCAGTGTTGGAACACTTGCTCTTCCTATTAATGACCTAGACCAATGATGTTAAGTTGATTGGCCTACAATTGCTGTGTTATTGAACAGAGGTGGAACATTTGAAATCTGTCACTACTTTCGTACCACAACCATCTTTGGATGATAGGGAGGATTGTGGCTGTTAGGGGGGAATATAGGGGTACAGTAAGAACTTATTGAAAGGGAATGAATTACTTAAAACCTCCAAACACATTGGCAGTTAAAGGTTACCAGATGAACCTTGCACACCCTTAAGGGCCTGCAAACAACAGAAAGGCCTTGGAGCCAGACTGTAGTCAGAGGATGGCAGTAACAGCTAAGATTAAGTGTGCTCTTCAACAGATAGGGCAAGAACAGATGGTCCTAGTTTAGGTAGGAGGGAAGGTCTCAGCCTGGGTGAAAACAATAGGGACATACGGTGCATGTACTTGTTACCAGAGATGTCTGTTTAATGTAAACATATATGTTGACAAGATCAGAATCTGAAAACTGTTCTTGTACGTGACCAATAATGTATAAATATGTTGTAGTTTAGCAGAGTGCTATCTCAAGCTGCACTGAGATGGTTCTCCCCTTGCAATTGCTCGAATAAACGATCGTGACCTGTACCTGAGACTCCTATGGTCCGTTTGTCAAAGTGAACAGCCTTCGCAAGTTCCATCTGAAGGATACTGTCCATTACAGTCCAAGAGTCCCTCAATGTCACACACAAGTACCAGTAGATAATGTGCCCAGGTCAATTACTTTTTCTATTGCTATTGATGTAGATAATTTAGAAACAATCAACTCTTATGCCGTCATCCAGTCCGACTATTAAATACCCAGTTTTGGTTTTGTTCAAATGGCAGCAAGTCCATTCTTATGGATCTGCAAATGAAATTCATGGCAAAGAAAGCTAGGCAGCACATGGACCTCAGGAATAGTGTAAATTATGAAGATGAAAAAGTGCTAAGATACCTGCTAGGTATCATGCAACACATGCCCTGGGACATTGGAACACCATTCAACAAAGTCAAGGAAATATTGGGCTTCACAGTCAAAACAGCTTTTTATAGATCAGAAGGGGTTACAATCCAACCGGACCCAAGACTTTCATCCAGTTCTAATCACTGAGGAACAAGGGAAAATTTTAGGTGCTGGAGACAGCAGCATAGACAATGCACCAGTTACAAGGTCGGAGGAACTGGGACCAAACAGCAAGGTTGGCACAGACAAATGGGCCCAGCTGGCAGCTGCCAAGATGATGAGAGAGATGTGGTGTGTCATGAGGACACAAGGATGGCAGTGTCGGGAAAAGGCAGTCTGAATCCAAGGCCCAGTAGTATATGTAAGGTCACTCTCTGTCTGTTTCTATCTTCAACCACCCAAACCCTCTTCAATTCCCAGTGGAACCGCTCTCTTTATCCTTCTATTCCTTTCTTCCTCACCTGCTTAGCTTCCCTTCAATACATCTGTTAACCTTAATTCCTACTTGTGATTGCTAGTTTTGTATTCTCCCCGCTCTGGGTAATTAAACGTTTCCTGAATTCACTTTTGGCTTTATTGGTAACTCTGTTAGATAGATGCCCTTTGTGTTTTGCTTTTTGTTTGATGCCATGGAGAATTTGTTACGGGGCGATGATGTCACCATTTTCCCTTCCCTCCCTGGCACCATTACATCACACAGCATCATGGGGCAGGCATTGCGATGCAGGCTGGGATACAGGAGGAGTCTTCCTGCTGGCTGGCTGGTGAGGGGGCTGTCATGCAGGCTGAGATACAGGAGGAGTGCTCCTGCTGGCTGACCGGTGAGGGGCTGTAGTGCAGGCTGGTTTACAGGAGGAGTCCTCCTGCTGGCTGACTGGTGAGGGGCTGTGGTGTAGGCTGGGATACAGTAGGAATCTGCTGAGTTTTTCCAGTTATTTTTATTTTTGTTTTTGTTTCAGATTTCCAGCATCCACAGTGTTTTGCTTTTATCTTAGTGTTTAATTGACTGCCACTTCTCTTCAAGGAATGCCTACCTTGAAGAAGTGTTGCTCTTCTCTCCGACAGGATTTCCACCTGTCTCTTTTGCCCTGTTCACCTTCATTGCTTTCCATTTCTCTCCTGGTGTTTGACAAGGTGTTTACTAAAACTCGCTTTCACAGCCATATCTCCTTCCTTAGTGACTGTCTCCATCTCCGACTTACCCCACATGGATTCCAACTGAAGTTCCATCCCTCATGTTTCGAACCCACCCAGGATTACAGGTATCTCCGGGACATACAACACTCCTCGGACTGCTGTTCTCGCCGCATCCTGAGATCCACACTCGGTGCGATGCGCCATCATATGAACACACTCGACCTCTCCCTCCAGCAGCACCGACGCACCCTACTTCTAAGCTGTCCTTGCCCCCAGTTTCATTTTATTCTTCATCTTATCCGACACCTCAACAAGAAACTTTGTCTCTTTCTTTCAGGTGCAAAGGAACACAAGCTCCAACAACTCATCGACACCAACGCCCATCCAGGACCCTCCACCCCTGCCCGTCCCTCTGTCCCCATCCAGTCTTCCAATCCTAGCCCTGGCCATGTATTCACCATACCCCCTGACCTTCCCCCCCTGATGCTGAATGTTCAGTGCTCAGCAAAGGACTCAGTTTCATACCCTTACACTCTCATCTCAATGAATTCCGGGCTCAGCACGATGCTGAACTCTTCTTAGCCGCCTTCGTCTCTGTGCTCACTTCTTTGGGCAGGAATCCTCTCCCCGTTCAACGGATCCTGTTACCCACCTCCAATATTCTCCCTCCACCTGGACCCCTCCCTCTGGATTCTTACCTGCTCTTGATCTTTTCATTGAGAACTGTCGGTGTGACATCAGTTGTCTCAATTTCTCTGCTCCTCTCACCCACTCTAACCTGTCTCTTTCTGAACTTGCCACACTGTTCTTTCAGGTCCAACCCTGACATTATCATCAAACCCACTGACAAGGGTGGTGCTGTTGTTGTCTGGCACACTGACCTGTACCTCATAGAGGCTGAGCGTCAACTCACAGACACTTCCTCCTACCTCCCCCTGGACCATGACCCCACCACTGAACATCAAGCCATTGTTTCCAGGACTGTCATCGACCTCATCTCCTCTGGAGATCTTCCCTCCACAGCTTCCAACTTCATAGTCTCCCAACCTCAGATGGCCCGCTTCTACCTCCTATCCAAAATCCACAAACAGGACTGTCCCGACAGACTGATCATGTCAGCCTGTTCCTGCCCCATGGAACTCATTTCTTGCTATCTTGACTCCATTCTCTCTCCCCTTGTCCAATCTCTTCCTGCCTACATCCACGATTCCTCTGATACCCTGCATCATATCAACAATTTCCAGTTCCCTGGCCCCAACCACCTCCTCTTCACCATGGATGTCCAATCCCTCTACACCTCCATCCCACACCAGGAAGGTCTGAGGGCTCTCCACTTCTTCCTCAAACAGAGGCCTGAACAATCCCCATCCACCACTACTCTCCTCCATCTGGCTGAATTTCTCTCACTGCACAATTTCTCCTTAAACTTGTCTCACTTCCTCCAAATAAAAGGTGTGGCTATGGGTACCTGCATGGGCCCCAGTTATGCCTGTCTCTTTATGGGGTATGTGTAACATTCCTTGTTCCAGTCCTACTCCGGCCCCCTCCCACAACACTTTCTCCAGTACATCGATGACTGCTTCGGTGCTGCTTCATGCTCTCATCTGGACCTGGAAAAATTTATTAATTTTTCTTCCAATTTCCACCCCTCCATCATTATCACATGGTCCATCTCTGACACTTCCCTTCATTGACCTCTGTCTCAATTTCTGGTGATAGACTGTCCACCGATATTCATTACAAGCCTACCGACTCCCACAGCTACCTCGACAACAGCTCCTCACACCCCGCTTCCAGTAAGGACTCCATCCCATTCTCTCAGTTCCTTCGCCTCCGTCACATCTGTCCTGCTGATGCCACTTTCAAAAACAGTTCCTCTGACATGTCCTCCTTCTTCCGCAACCCAGGTTTTCCACCCACTGTGGTTGACAGAGCCCTCAACCATGTACGGTCCATCTCCCGCGCATCCGCCCTCACACCTTCCTCTCCCTCCGAGAACCATGATAGGGTCCCCCTTGTCCTCACTTATCACCCCACAAGCCTCCGCATTCAAGGGATCATCCTCCGCCATTTCAGCCAACTCCAGCGTGATGCCACCACCAAATACATCTTCCCTTCACCCCCTCGGCGGCAATCCGCAGGGATCGTTCCCTCTGGGACACCCTGGCCCCCTCCTCCATCAACCCCTATACCTCAAACCCCTCCTACTGCACCTTCCCTGCAACCATAGAAGGTGTAACACCTGCCCCTTTACTTTGCCCCTCCTCGCCGTTCAAGGGGCCAAACACACCTTTCAAGTGAAGCAGCACTTCACTTGCACTTCCCTCAATTTTGT
The DNA here is from genome assembly GCF_017639515.1 of Carcharodon carcharias. Classification (NCBI taxonomy): domain Eukaryota; kingdom Metazoa; phylum Chordata; class Chondrichthyes; order Lamniformes; family Lamnidae; genus Carcharodon; species Carcharodon carcharias. The sequence goes on from NW_024470726.1 coordinate 4,928,384, forward strand.
CTACTGCATTCGCTGCTCCCAATGTGGTCTCCTCTACATTGGAGAGACCAAACGCAGATTGGGTGACCGCTTTGCAGAATACCTTCGGTCTGTCCACAAGCACAACCCAGACCTCCATGTCGCTTGCCATTTCAACACACCACCCTGCTCTCATGCGCACATGTCCGTCCTTGGCTTGCTGCAATGTTCCAGTGTAGCTCAACGCAAACTGGAGGAACAGCACCTCATCTTCTGACTAGGCACTTTACAGCCTACCGGACTGAATATTGAGTTCAACAACTTCAGATCATGAATTCTCTCCTCCATACCCACCCCCTTTCCGATCTCGCTTTTTCCAATAATTTATAATTTTTCAATATATTTTTCTTTTCCCACCTTTTTCCATTATTTTTAAATGTATTTTCATCCATTGTTTCATCTCCACCTTTTAACCTATTTCGATCCCTTCCCCCCGTCTGACCCCCCACTAGGGCTATCTGTTACTTGCTCGTGCTGTTTTCTACCCTTAATGTCACCATTAGCACATTTCTTAGCTAATATCACTACTGTTAACACCCCATTTGTCCTTTTGTCTATGACACCTTTGGCAATCTCTCCTTTGCCTCCACCTATCACTGGCCCTCTATCCAGCTCTACCTGTCCCACCCCCCTCAACCAGCTTATATTTCACCTCATTTCTTATTCCCCCAGTCCTGATGAAGAGTCATACGGACTCGAAATGTTAACTGTATTCCTCTCCGCAGATGCTGTCAGACCTGCTGAGTTTTTCCAGCTATTTTTATTTTTGTTAAAGTAAGAGTCCTCCTGCTGGCTGACTGGTGAGGGGCTGTGGTATAGGCTGGGATACAGGATGAGTCCAAAAGAGTTGACGTTTCGAGTCCTCATGACCCTTCGACAGAACTCAGCATGTCTGACAGCATCTGTGGAGAGAGAAAAACAAAGTTAACATTTTGAGTCCGTATGACTCTTCAGAGCATACGGACTCCAAACTTTTTCTTCTCTCTCCACAGATGCTGTCAGGCCTACTGAGTTTTTCCAGCATTTTCTGTTTTTGTTTCAGATTTCCAGCATCCTCAGTATTTTGTTTTTTATCAATGATTTGCTTGTGTTTCTTTCAGTTTAGTTACTGTATTCACTGTTCACCAAGTAGTCTACCCTACATTGGGAAGACCAAACCCACATACATGATGACTTTGTGGAACAACCTCGGTTTGGGCTGTAAGTTCCAGTCACTTGCCATTTCAATTCTCTGTCCCACTCCCGCTCTGATCTCTCTGTCCTCAGCCTCCTGCACTGTCCCAATGAAGTTTGATGGGAGTGTGGGTATTTGGGGCTAAACACGATTGCTGTTTCAAAGAGGTTGCATGGCCTCCTTTGCTATGGTTCTAGGAGTTGGTCATTTAGTCCTGACATTGATGAACAGGATATTGTGTATTTTTTTAAAAATTCATTCACAGGATGTGGGCGTCGCTGGCTGGGCCAGCATTTATTGCCCATTCCGAGTTGCCCTTGAGAAGGTGATGGTGAGCTGCCTTCTTGAATCGCTGCAGTCCATGTGGTATAGGTACATCCACGGTGCTGTTAGGAAGGGAGTTTCAGGATTTGGACCCAGCAACAGTGAAGGAATGGCTGATATATTTCCAAGTCAGGATGGTGAGTGACTTGGAGGGGAACTTCCAGGTGGTGGTGTTCCCATCTATCTGCTGCCCTTGTCCTTCCAACTGAGATTGGGACCAGAGGGTCAAGATGTAAAGTTAATAATCAATTGATACAGAAATCGACACTCTGCTACAGTTCTTTCTTGGATGTAATCAACAACAGAAGAACCAACCCCTACAGTTAATTATGAACTCAGTAGTATGCTAGCAGGTGGGGGGGTGAATGAATGAACCTCTTTCCACATGCTGAAGATTTAACATGCCTCTCTCCAGTAAGAATGCACAAAACGTGTATTGAATCCTATTAACTTAGAAAGCTGGTGTTAACAGTTGAAAAAATTGAATAAATCACTTCATGCATTTCAAGTATCTGAATGACTTCCCCTGTGGTGTGACTGTCTGGCTGTGCCAGTAAATGGAATAACCCAGTGAATCTACTACACTCAGCTGGTGAACACTCTGTCTCCCGGTGTGCCTATAGCCATAGGGAAACTGTCTGAGTTTCCCACTCAGACAGACAAATGAATCTCTGCCCACAGTCAACAATATTTTGAATTTATATAAGGCCTATAATGTAGTAAAAATTTCCCATGCCCCTTCACAGAAATGATAACATTCCTCACATTAATACAGTTGTTTCCTGACACGTCAATGCTTGTGTTTTTAATTTGGCCTTCAAACGCTGCTATAATCTCTAGACTTGAGGGGCTGAATGGCCTACTTCTGCTCCCATTCGTATGTTCTCTGTTCTGAGGAGAACAACTCTAACTTCTTCAGTTGGCACATAACTGAAATCCCTGATACTATTCTGTGTCAAGAAGATATCGTAATACTCAATGTTATTGGAATTTATTGTAAAATAGAGTAATAATGGGATGTGTCTATGTTTCTATATGTGTCTGTGTGTGAGACTTAATTGAATTAGTCTGGATGCTTTGATCTAAGAAGAGGTTAGATTTGAAATGTTAATTAGGTAAACATGGGGAAGTTTAAAAACACAGGTGTTGAGGGAACATTTGCATTTTAAACAAACCAGGCTAGATTGTTTTCAAAGGAGGGGTGAAATGTGTCACCTAGCCAGGTGAAGTTTAGAAACAGTGTGTTTATTTTTCCCAAAGATTATGGTAAAACTTAGTGCTATGAGAAAGGTTTATTATCAGGGAGGTAAAGTCCAAAGACATCGTGAAACAATGGGTATTTGCATTCAAAGAGGAAGATATGTATAAAGAAGAGAAGACTATGTGTAAGGGATGACATTTTTAAGATCTTACAAGTGTGTGAAAAGCCTTCAGTATCTATGACCTCAAAGGATTGAAGTTAAGAAAACTCACTCGGAATTTGACTTGTTCAGGGTATCATTTTTTTTTTTTGCCTGGGTCTTTTAAAATCTATATGTCTTACTGTTGTATTAACAAAAGTGTAATTGGGAGTTAGCTTGATTAGGGGATTTAGAAGTTATCATAGTAGTAATTTTTAGATCTATATATGTATTTAAAATGATTTCTCATTTCTCTTATTTATAAACGTTTAACCTAGTTTTATAAAAACCTATAAGACTCGGTGGTCTTATTACTACTGAATTCAAGGCACGCAATTTACACAAATCGAAAATTAGTTGTGACAATCGTTTCAAGTTTCCCTCTGGGATTTGAACAGCTCAGCATTTACCATCACCTGTGTCATAACATCTGCTAAGTTTTCCGTGCACTCTTTCCAACTTCTTGACATCGTCCCTGAAGTATAGCTCAGAATTGAACACAGTGCTTCAGCTGAGGATCTGTCAGTGATTGATACAAATTCAGTAGAATATTCTTGTTCTTGTACTTCATGTCTCTATTAATAGCATCTGATAAGCATTGTTTTCAACCTGTTTAATCAACTTGGCCTGCAACTGTCAAAGATTCATGTCCATACACTCCTAGGTCTTAATTTTGCTGCACTCTAGTTAAAATAATAGCATTTAGTTTAAGCTATCTCTTGTCATTGTTCCATCCAAAATGCATCACTGATTGTGAATCACTTTGCGATGTTCCAAGGGTGTGAAATGAAAACGAGAACTTTCTTTCCCTTTCATGGCCCATTTAAACTTTCAAACTTTGCTCCAAAAAAAAATGAAATTCAGACTAATATTTGTTGTGGGACAAAAGCCACTCGGTTAAAGTCAGGAGTTCTTTATTACAAACAAGTGGTTACAGTGACACTTATTTATACACAGTACAGATTCAGCTGGCTGCATGCCCAATCGTATTTTGTCTGCTTATGGCCGTCATCTTTCCCTGGTAAGCACATCCTATCACATTCTCAAGGACAAGCAAGCTAGCCAAAAAGTACAAGTGTGAAAAAACAGAAAACAGCTTGAGCTTATCAAATACAGTAGCTTCATCTCAAGTAAAAGACATATAGAAAGAACAGACCAGCAGTGTAGGCCAATGGTTGCAGTGGCAAAATTCAGCAAGACAAACTGCTTTCATAAGTAAAACTCATAGGGATCATATTAACCCTTTATTTCCCAGATAAATATTCCAGATTTTGCTGCAGAAACAATGTCAACTAGGAGTCAGCAAATTAAGAAGAAAGAACCAGACAGTGGTTCGAGAAGGGACGCTGAAGCCTCGAGCACTCAGTTAGCTTCATGCTTCGCTCAGGCAGTCTCAACAATTCCACATCCCGTCCACAGTGTAGATTTCCTGCTGCATTGGGGCCAATTCTGGCCTTTAACTAAAACCACCAAAACAAAAAAACCCTGATTAATCACTTGACTGATTGCTGTTTGGGGAATCTTACTGTGCAAAAACTGGCTCTGTGAAACAATAACAACGTGTGTTTATATTTATTCATTCATGTGATGTGGGTGTTGCTGGCTGGGCCAGCATTTATTGCCCATCCTTAATTGCCCTTGAAGAAAGTGGTGGCGAGCTGCCTTCTTGAACTGCTGCAGTCCACCTGGTGAAGGTACACCCACAGTGCTGTTGGGAGGGAGGGAGTTCCAGGATTTTGACCCAGCAACAGTGAAGAAACGATGATATAGTTCCAGGTCAGGATGGTGTGTGGCTTGCAGGAGAACTGAGTTTTAAGGAGCATCTTGAATCAGGAAAGCGAGGTAGAGAGACAGAGAGGTTTAGGGATGGAATTCCAGAGCTTCAGGCCTAGGCAGTTGAAGGCAGGGCTGCCAATGCTGGAATGATTAAAATCAGGGATGTTCAAAAGGCCAGAGTTGGATGAGTGCAGCGATCCCAGAAGGTTGTTGAACTGCAGGAGATTACAGATATAGGGAGGGCCCTGGAGGGATTGGAAAATAAAAAGGGATGAGAATTTTAAAACTGAGGCATTGCTTGTCCAAGAGCTAATTCTTTATTCTTTCATGGGACCTGGGCATTGTTGTCCATCCCTAATTGCCCCTTGAGAAGGCGGTGGTGAGGACCCTCTTGAACCACTGCAGCCCATGTGATGCAAGTAAACCCACAATGTGGTCAGAAGCTTTTCCTGGGGTTAACTATGACAGCAAGATTGGGAGCAGAGTGATTCAGTCTCAAGCAGCTCCCTGGTAGAGAGATGGAGTCAGTCATTAGGAAACAGAATTTGTAGCTGTCACCAAGGACAATGACTTTGGTCTCTTTAATATTTAATTGGAGGAAATTGATATTCTTCTGCTTTTGGGTGTTGGGTAAGCAGTCCAACAGCGCAGGAGTTAGGAGGGGTTGTGGTGAAGGAGAGCTGGGTTGTGTTAGTGTACATGTGGAAACTAACGTTGTGTTTTCATAAGATGGGACTTAGCGGCAGTGTGTAGATCAGAAAGAGGAGGGTGTCAAGAATCAATCTTGGGAGATGACAATGAGAGGTAAGGGCCTGAGAAAGGGAAGAGAAGCAATTGCATGTGGTTCTCTGGCTGCGATTAGGTAAGTAAGAATGGAACCAGGTGAGAAGTGTTGGAGGAGGATGGTGTGGTCGACTGTGTCAAAGGCTGCAGACAGGTCGAGAAGGACGAGGCAGGAGTTTACCACGGTCAGTGATACAGGCTGCCATTGTGACTTTGAGAAGACAAGCTTTGGTACTGTGGCAGGGGTGGAAATCTGATTGGAAGAATCAAAGATGGATTTCTGGGAAAGATTGGCTGGGATTTGGGAGGTGACAAACCAAACACAATACATCTTGTGTTCAAGATAGATTTGACTTTTATCCAGAGTGTTAACATCTATAACTGGACGGGGGCTAGAGTTTATTAACATAAGCAGAAACTGACCCCAATGAGCATGGTTCAGTCCTGGGTGTGATTAACAGCAAAATCCAATCACTGTGGTTAGTTGTGAACTCGCTGGTGACTGACCAGGTGGCATGACTGAGTGAATCCCTTCCCACACTCGGAGCAAGTGAATGGTCTCTCCCCAGTGTGACCTCGTTGGTGGCTCAGCAGGTGGGATGAGTTAATGAATCCCTTCCCACACTCACAGCAGACGAACGGCCTCTCCCCAGTGTGAACTCGTCGGTGCTCCTGCAGGTGGGAATGCACAGTGAATGCCTTCCCACACGTGGAGCATGTAAATGGCTTCTCTCCCGTGTGAATTCGCTTATGTGTCTGCAGGTTGCCTAACTGAGTGAATCCCTTCCCACATTCGGAGCAGGTGAACGGCCTCTCCCCAGTGTGAACTCGCTGGTGTTTCAGCACGTCGGATGACACAGTGAATCCCTTTCCACATACAGAGCACTTGAATGGTCTCTCCCCAGTGTGACTCCGCTGGTGTATCCTCAAGGTGGATGAATGATTGAATTCCTTCCGACACACGGGGCAGGTGTACGGCCTCTCGCCAGTGTGAATGCGTTGATGAATTTCCAGCACAGATGGGTAACTGAATACCTTCCCGCAGTGACCACACTTCCACGGTTTCTCCCTGGAGTCACTGTGTTTCTCTCTCAACAGGACAGCCGATTGGCTGAAGGCTCGTCCACGCACAGAATGCGTAGACAGTTTCTCCCCACTGTGAATGATGCTTTTTCCTTCCATGTTCACACCAACGATAATCAGGTTACAATAAATTAGCCGACTCCTTCAGATCGTGATGTAATGTCTGTGTTTCCTGAATGCAAATCCTAGTACCCTGTGAAATTGATTCAAAACATAAAAATGGAGTGTGAGAGAATCTTTCTTTTAAATTTGTTTACCGGATGTGAGCTTCGCTGACTGGGCCAGCATTTATTGCCCATCCCTAGTTGCCCTTGAGAAGGTGGTGGTGAGCTGCCTTCTTGAGCCGCTGCAGCCCATGTGGTGCAGGTACACCCACTGTGCTGTTAGGAAGGGAGTTCCAGGATTTTGACCCAGCGACAGTGAAGGAACGACCGATATATTTCCAAGTCAGGATGGTGAGTGACTTGGAGGGGAATTTCCAGGTGGTGGTGTTCCCATTTATCTGCTGCCCTTGTCCTTCTAGGTGGTAGTGGCCATGGCTGAGATAGATAGGTTCTTGATTGGTAAGGGGCTCAAAGGTTACGGGGTAAAGGTGGGAGAATGGGGTTGAGAAACTTATCAGCCATGACTGAATGGCAGAGCAGACTCGATGGGCCGAATGGCCTAATTTCTGCTCCTATGTCTTATGGGTTTGGAAGGTGCTGTCCGAGGAGTCTTGGTGAATTCCTGCAGTGCATCTTGTAGATGGTAGACACTGCTGCTACTGTGCGTCGGTGGTGGAGAGGGTCAATGTTTGTGGATGTGGTACCAATCAAGCGGGGCTGCTTTGTCTTAGAAGGTGTCCAGCTTCTTCAGCGCTGTAGGAGCTGCACTGATCCAGGCTAGTGGGGAGTATTCCATCACACTCCTGACTTGTGCCTTGTAGATGGTGGACAGGCTTTGAGGAGTCAGGTGGTGAGTTACTCGTCGCACGATTCCTAGCCTCTGACCTGCTCTTGTAGCCACAGTATTTATATGGCTGGTCCAGTTCAGTTTCCGGTCAGTGGTAACCCCCCAGGATATTGATAGTGGTGGATTCAATAATGGTAATGCCATTGAACATCAAGGGGCGATGGTTAGATTCTCTCTTGTTGGAGATGGACATTGCCTGGCACTTGTGTGACACAAATGTTACTTGCCACTTGTTAGCCCAAGCATGGATATTGTCCAGGTCTTGCTGCATTTGGACATGGACTGCTTCAGTATCTGAGGAGTCACGAATGGTGCTGATCATTGTGCAATCATCAGCGAACATTCCCACTTCTGACCTTATGATGGAAGGAAGGTCATTGATAAAGCAGCTGAAGATGGTTGGGCCTAAGACACTACCCTGAAGAACTCGTGCAGTGATATCCTGGAGCTGAGATGACTGACCTCCAACAACCACAACCATCTTCCTTTGTGCTGAGTATGACTCCAACCAGCGGAGAGTTTTCCCCCGATTCTCATTGACTCCAGTTTTGCTGGGGCTCCTTGATGCCACTCTTGGTCATATGCTGCCTTGATGTCAAGGGCAGTCACTCTCACCTCGGGAGTTCAGCCCTTTTGTCCATGTTTGAACTAAGGCTGTAATGAGGTCAAGAGCTGAGTGGCCCTGGCGGAACCCAAACTGGGCATCAGTGAGCAGGTTATTGCTAAGCAAGTGCACCTTGATAGCACTGTTAATGACCCCTTCCATTACTTTACTGATGATCAAGAGTAGACTGATGGGGCGGTAATTGGCTGGGTTGGATTTGTCCTGCTTTTTGTGTACAGGACATAGTTGGACAATTTTCCAATAGCCGGGTAGATGCTAGTGTTATAGCTGTACTGGAACAGCTTGGCGAGGGGTGCGGCACGTTCTGGAGTACAAGTCTTCAGTACTATTGCTGGAATATTGTCAGGGCCCATAGCCTTTGCAGTATCCAGGGCCTTCAGCCGTTTCTTGATATAACGTGGAGCAAATTGAATTGGCTGAAGACTGGCGTCTGTGATGCTGGGGACCTCTGGAGGAGGCCGAGATGGGTCATCCACTTGGCACTTCCGGCTGAAGATTGTTGCCAATGCCTTATCTTTCACACTGCTGTGCTGGGCTCCTCCATCATTGAGGATGGGAATATTTGTGGAGCCTCCTCCTCCAGTGAGTTGTTTAATTGCCCACCACCATTCACGACTGGATATGGCAGGACTGCAGAGCTTAGATCTGGCCCATTGGTTGTGGGAGCACTTAGCTCTGTCTATTGCTTGCTGCTTATGCTGTTTGGCAAGGAGTCTGGTGTTATAGCTTCTCCACCAGGCTGACACCTCATTTTTAGATATGCCAGGTGCTGCTCATTGGACATTGAAGTCCCCCACCCTCGCCACCCTCAGTGCTTCCTCCAAGTGATGTTCAACATGGAGGAAGCACTGATTCATCAGCTGAAGGAGGGCGCTAGTTGGTAATCAGCAGGAGGTTTCCTTGCCCATGTTTGACCTGATGCCATGCGACTTCATGAGTCGATGTTGAGGACTCCCAGGGCAACTCCCTCCGGACTGTATAGCAGTCTGTTACAACTGAATGGCTTGCAGCCATTTCAGAGGGCATGTAAGAGGCAACTAGATTTCTGTTGGTCTGGAGTCACATGTAGGCGACAGATTTCCTTCCCTAAAGGGCATGAGTGATTAGTTTTTACAACAATCAACAATGGTTTCATGGTCATATCAGACACTTAATTCCAGATTTTATTATTGAATTCAAATTCCACCATCTGCCATGGCGGGATTCGAACCCCGGTCGCCAGAGAATTACCCTGGGTCTCTGGATTACTAGTCCAGCGACAATACCACTACACCATCGCCTCTCCCGCCTATTAAGGAGCAAAATTATTAATGAAATTGAGCTGAATGAATCTGATCACTTGTGGGGCTGACACCATGAACGATTGATCCTGAAAGCTGGTGGATTGTCCTAAAAACCTGACTGCTTCACTAATGTTCTTCAGGGAAGGGAACCTGTCAACTGGTCTGTACCTACACAAGATTCTGGCCTCTACGAAGGAGAGAGAGGAGAGGGAGCAGCAGTGGGTGAAGGAGAGATTTTATATAGGGAAAACTCAGCCAGAAAATGACCTGATGGACCCTTGACCCTCACCATCCAGAAGGACAAGGGCAGTAAGTACATGCAAACACCATCACCTTCAAGTTTCTCTCTAAGTCACTCACCAACTTGTCAGGCATATTGCACTGGATGAACAACTGGAGTTGTATAGAACCTTGGTGAGGCCACAGCTGGAGTACTGTGTACAGTTCTGGTCGCCATATTATAGGAAGGGTGTGATTGCACTGGAGGGGGTGCAGAGGAGATTCACCAGGATGTTGACTGGGATGAAACATTTAAATTATGAAGAGAGGTTGGATAGACTTGGGTTGTTTTCGCTGGAGCAGAGAAGACTGAGAGGCGACCTGATCGAGGTGTACAAGATTATGAGGGACATGGACAGGGTGGATAGGGAGCAGCTGTTCCCCATAGTTGAAGGGTCAGTCACGAGGGGACATAAGTTCAAGGTGAGGGGCAGCAGGTTTAGGGGGGATGTGAGGAAAAACTTTTTTTACCCAGAGGTGATGGTCTGGAATTCACTGCCTGGGAGGGTGGTGGAGGCGGATTGCCTCACATCCTTTAAAAAGTACCTGGATGAGCACTTGGCACCTCATAACATTCAAAGCTATGGGCCAAGTGTTGGTAAATGGGATTAGATAGGTAGGTCAGGTGTTTCTGACGTGTCGTACCAGACTCAATGGGCCAAAGGGCCTCTTCTGCACTGTGATTCTGTGAACAGAAATTGGATCCAATTAAATGTTAGTATGATTGAAGCCAGTGTCTCCCATCCCCACTACAAACTCTATTCCCTAGCCACTAATCTCATCTCTCTCCTAGGCAACTGTGCGAGACTGGACAAGACTGGTCACAACTTTGGTGTCATATTTCATCCCCAACTGAGCTTCAGGCCACAAGTCCACTTGAAGCAGGTGCTGGAGAACACCAGGTTTGAAAAACAATTGTGACATCACAGGAAAGTCATAAGATGATTGGATAGTGAATATTGGAGTTGAAGGACTGAGTCTAAACACCTGGGAATTGAAAAAAATGTTTAAAATTTTAACTTTAAGTAATAAGTAAAAAAAGGAGCAGCTGGGGAGTCATCTTTTATTCTTAAAAAAGGTTTATTACCACTTGTAAGCTGTAGTATGTATTTGTTGGGTTTATCAATATTGCTAAGTTTTAATGATATTAGTAAAGTTGTATTAATTGTGGTAAGATTTATTACCATAATAATTCTGTGATAGAAAGTTCTTCTGAATACACTTCAGGAACGCTTACCTCTACTACTAACACTACTACTATCCCAGTCTATATTCCGATAATTAAAGCCCCCCATAACTAGTCTATATTTCATCCACCTCTCTAATTTCCCCGCAAATTTCCTCTACATTTTTCCCACTAGTTGATGGCCTATAGACTACATTGCGCAATGTGATTTTCCCTTTTTTGTTCCTTACTCTAGCTAAATAGATTACTTCCTTGACCTCCTCTGGGATATCTTCTCTCCTTAAACAGGACTGCCAGCTTCCCTTTTCTCTTCCTTTCCTGAACACCTTGTACTGAGTAAGATTTAATACTCAGAGCCAGCTCCCTGTTATAGCCACAACATCATATTTACACATGTCAATCTGCAGCTGTAACTGACCAATATTATTAACCACACTCTGTGCATTCACACACACACAGAATAACCTTCATTTAGACTTTCTTACTTTGAACACACTTAATAGTTTACTATTTCCTACCAGTTGTTCGTTGTGGTTGAATAGTTAACTCTGTTTCCTGGTCCACAGCTGCTGTTTGATCTGCTGAGTATTTCCTGATCTGACAGATTTCCAGCATTTAGCAGCCTCTGTACTTCCTTCTTGAGGACCATTCAGGTGAGCATGCGCGGGAGAGACCCGCAGGGCATTGTGGGCGCAGCATGGGCTGAGCATGCGCAGGAGTGGTTCACTGGGCAGTGTGGGCTGAGCATGCGCGGGAGAGGCCATTGAGTTCGAAGCAGGTAAGAGTGAAGCGGGTTAATAAAACCGGAGGAAGCCGGACTACACAAACTCTGAGCACACGTTTAAGTCGGGTTAAAAAAAAGCAATAAATAGCCATCCATCCGCCGGAGACTCAGGATCTGCCCCGGCTCAAGTCGCCACCAAGCAGCCCGGCGCCAAATTCCAGGGCAGGCAGGGAATGTCAGAAACTCAGCAATTCAGGGAGCGTCTGTAAATAGAGGTGAAATGGGGTCTGCTTGAGGGAGTGTCTGTAAATGGAGATGAAATGGGGTCTGCTTGAGGGAGCGTCTGTAAATGGAGGAGCAATGTAACTGGTGGGAGAGCATCTTTAAATGGAGGCTGGTGAGGGAGCATCTTTCAATGGGGACCAGTGAGGGAGTGTGCTTAAATGGGGACTAGTGAGGGAGGAGCTGGAAATGGAGGAGCAAAAGGAACAGTGAGGGAGACTGGTGAGGGAGTATGTGTAAGCACGAGTGAAACATGAACTAGTGAGGGAGCATCTGTGTCATTCCAGTGAATCTTTCTTGCAACTTCTCCATTGCTTCTAGATCTATCTTATACCATGGAGACCGAGCTAATCTGAGCATCAAGTCACCATTGCTTCCAAATGTCTGTATGTTGGAAGGATCAGTGTCATGACTCATTGGGGATAGTGCGCTCTAATATCAAGCCCCACTGTTCCTTGCAAACTTTGACCAAACCACCAGATTGCCCCAATTCTACCTAACTGTTTTAGTTTAACAGAATACGAGCACCAAGTTTGTAAAATTAATAAATAAATAGCTGTTTATTGAACAAACTGTTGCTAACCAGTGGCAAAAGAAAGAAATATGAACTGCTAACTTCTAGCACTATAACTTTAACTGCCCCCTTCTTAAATCCCTATACACACACATACAAGACACATAAGACACAAAACATGGATTTTAAGGGTGGGATAAAAGACCATAGCACCAGTTCTGGAGTACAGGATTCAATGGGTTGATTTTGATCAAGCCTTCCAAATTCCTTTCAGTTCTTGCTGATGACACAAGGTGGTGTTCCAGCACTTTCAGTATTTAGTTCATTGGTTGAACACTTGCCTTTCAATATCTCTAACAGTTATTTTCCCCTTTGCCTCTTGACAGATGTTTTCAGAACCATGATAGGGTCCCCCTTATCCTCACTTATCACTCTACGAGCCTCCGCATTCAAAGGATCATCCTCTGCCATTTTCACCAACTCCAGCATGATGCCACCACCAAACACATCTTCCCTTCACCTCCCCGGCGGCATTCTGCAGGGATCATTCCCTCCGGGACACCCTGGTCCACTTCTCCATCACCCCCTACACCTCAACCCCCTCCCACGGTAACCGCAGAAGGTGCAGCACCTGCCCCTTTACTTCCCCCCTTCTCACCATCCAAGGGCCCAAACACTCCTTTCAAGTGAAGCAGCCTTTCACTTGCACTTCCCTTAATTCAGTCTACTGCATTCGCTGCTCCCAATGCGGTGTCCTCTACGTTGGAGAGACCAAACGCAGTCTGGGTGACCGCTTTGTGGGACACCTTCGGTCTGTCTGCAAGTATGACCCAGACCTCCCTGTCGCGTGCCATTTCAACACACCACTCTGCTCTCATGCCCACATGTCCGTCCTTGGCCTGCTGCAATGTTCCAGTGAAGCTCAACGCAAACTGCAGGAACAGCACCCCATCTTCCGACTAGGCACTTTACAGCCTACCAGACTTAATATTGAGTTCAACAACTTCAGATCATGAACTCTCTCCTCCATCTCCCCCCCCACCTTTCCGATCCCTCTTTTTCTAATTATTATTGTATTTTTTAAATATATTTTTTTCCCACCTATTTCCATTATTTTTAAATGTATTCCCATCCATTGTTTCATCTCCACCTTTTAGCTTATTTCGATCCCTTCCCCCCACCCCACCCCCACTAGGGCTATCTGTCACTTGCTCGTCCTTCTTTGTACCCTTAATGTCACCATTAGCACATTTCTTAGCTAATATCACCACTGTCAACACCCCTTTGCCCTTTTGTCTACGACATCTTTGGCAATCTCTTCTTTGCCTCCACCTATCACTGGCCCTCTATCCAGCTCTACCTGTCCCACTCCCCTCAACCAGCTTATATTTCACCGTATTTCTATTTTTCCTCAGTTTTGATGAAGAGTCATACTGACTCGAAATATTAACAGTATTCCTCTCCGCAGATGCTGTCAGACCTGCTGAGTTTTTCCAGCTATTTTTATTTTTGTTTTCAGAGAGAGAGCAGGTTATAGTGATATAAGAGGAAAAAGCTGGCTAGCTATTATTGTGGAATTACTGGAATGTTCCACACACAGGAGAAAGAGGTTTTAGGTCTTGTTACTTTCAGGTTAGGAGCTATTCTGCTGCACTGTCCTCTCACAAAACCTGGTCACCTGGTCAGGAGCCAATTAAAATGTTGTTGCCAGGCAGCTCCCTTGGTCCAGGACTCCTTTTCAGCACCATCCTGTTTTTCATGGCACAGTCTGTTCCAGGACTGCAACATTGAACACATCTCTTATCCTGTTCCAGTGGACATGTCTTTCAAACTGCAGCCATTGTACTCTTAATCCAACAGACCATCAGAAAATAAAAAGATAAAAACAAAAAAACTGCAGATGCTGGAAATCCAAAACAAAAACAAAAACAGAATTACCTGGAAAAACTCAGCAGGTCTGGCAGCATCGGCGGAGAAGAAAAGAATTGACGTTTCGAGTCCTCATGACCCTTCGACAGAACTTGAGTTCGAGTCCAAGAAAGAGTTGAAATATAAGCTGGTTTAAGGTGTGTGTGTGGGGGGCGGAGAGAGAGAGAGAGAGAGGTGGAGTGGGGGTATGGTTGTAGGGATAAAAAGATATGTTCTTTACAACAGTCCAACAGAAATAAAAAGTATATGTTCATTCCAGCAGTGACAGAAAGAACTGTGGTGAGATAAAATGAAGAGGTTCAGTGGGCCAGTCTGTAACATTATGGAGTAGCTACAAGTTGTTTCTTGCCCTTAGAGCAAGAGCAGGGGTTCTCAAACTGAGGGCCATGACCTCCCCCCTGCGCAATCAGGGTTGTGAGCTCTGACGCACCAATGGCGGATGTAGAGCGGAGCCTCAGATTTGGCAGTGTTGGGATGTGCTCCCAGGCCTCTTTAAATGCATGTGATTTCCTTTCCTGTGGGCATAGCTTAAGCCAGTGAGCTCTGGGGCCCAATCGTTGACACCAACGGAATCGGAAAAATGATAGGTGTCTTAGTTGTTTTTTGTGCCTGTATCCCTGCTGTTTGGACCCCAGCTCACTCAAAAAATTCATTCCCCCACCAACCCTTTCACTCTAGGGTTGCAACAAGTATGAAACAGTGAAATGAGGTCACAGCAGAAAAAGGGTTTGGGAAGCACTGCCTTACAGTGAACAGGAAGCCATTTTTACTCCTTATCCATCCATTGTGACATTAAGAGTCGGGAGCTGGAAAAACGACTGAATGTTTTTCAACACGGTGGCACCAACCTGGAGTGAAGTCCAGTTAATGTGATTGCTGTCATCAATTTCTGCTCTGATTGTATCCTATCAACTCTTAAAGATGGTGTGTTAACAGTTGAAAAAATTAAATAGATCGGGCTTCATCCATTTCAAGTATCTGAATGACCTCCCTGTGGTGTGACTGTCCGGCTGTGCCAGTAAATGGGATGACACAATGAATCCACACTCAGCTGGTGAACACTCTGTCTCCCTGTTGTGCCTATAGCCATGAGTTTCCTGCTCAGACAGGCAAATGAATCTGTGGCAACAGTCAACAACGGTTGGAATTTATATAATGCCTCTAATGCAGTAAAACTATCCCATGCTCTTTCACAGAAATGTTAACAATCCCCACGTTAATACATAAGACACAGGAGCAGAAATTAGGCCATTCGGCCCATCGAGACTGCTCCGCCATTCAATCATGGCTGATAAGTTTCTCAACCTCATTCTCCCGCCTTCTCCCCGTAACCTTTGATCCCCTCACCAATCAAGAACCTATCTATCTCGGTCTTAAATACACTCAATGACCTGGCCTCCACAGCCTTCTGTGGCAATGAATTCCATAGATTCACCACTCTCTGGCTAAAGAAGTTTCTCCTTATCTCTGTTCCCTTTACTCTGAGGCTGTGCCCTCGGGTCCTGGTCTCTCCTACTAATGGAAACATCTTCCCCACGTCCACTCTATCCAGGCCTTTCAGTATTCTGTAAGTTTCAATCAGATCCCCCCTCATCCTTCTAAACTCCATCAAGTATAGACCCAGAGTCCTCAAACGTTCCTCATACGTTAAGCCTTTCATTCCTGGGATCATTCTCATGAACCTCCTCTGGACCCTCTCCAGGGCCAGCACATCCTTCCTGAGATATGGGGCCCAAAATTGCTCACAATATTTTAAATGTGGTCTGGCCAGAGCCTTATAAAGCCTCAGCAGCACATCCCTGCTTTTATATTCTAGTCCTTTCGAAATAAATGCCAACATTGCATTTGCCTTCCTAACTACCGACTCAACCTGCAAGTTAACCTTAAGAGAATCCTACACTAGGACTCCCAAGTCTCTTTGCACTCCAGATTTCTGAATTCTCTCCCCATTTAGAAAATAGTCTATGCCTCTATTCTTCCTACCAAAGTGCATGACCTCATACTTCCCCACGTATTTCATCTGCCACTTCTTTGCCCATTCTCCTAACCTGTCCAAATCCTTCTGCAGCCTCCCCGCCTCCTTAATACTACCTGTCCCTCCACCTATCTTTGTATCTGCAAACAGAGGGCATGATGCCCTCAGTTCCTTCATCTAGATCATTCATCTTTAAAGAGAAAAGTTGTGGTCCCAACACTGACCCCTGCAGAACTCCACTAGTCACCCGCTGCCATCCTGAGAAGGACCCCCTTATCCCCACTCTCTGCCTCCTGCCAGACAGCCAATCTTCTATCCATGCTAGTACCTTGCCTCTAACGCAATGGGCTCTTATCTTACTGAGCAGCCTCCTATGCAGCACCTTGTCAAAGGCCTTCTGGAAGTCCAAGTAGATAACATCCATTGGCTCTCCTTTGTCTAACCTACTCGTTACCTCAAATAATTCTAACAGATTTGTCAGGCATGACCTCCCCTTGATGAAACCATGCTGACTTTGCCCGATTTTACCATGCACTTCCAAGTATTCTGAAATCTCATCCTTAATAATGGACTCTAAAATCTTACCAATGACCGAGGTCAGGCTAATCGGCCTGTAATTTCCCGTCTTTTGCCTCACTCCCTTTTTAAACAGGGGGGGTTACATTAGCGATTTTCCAGTCCTCTGGGGCTCTCCCTGACTCCAGTGATTCCTGAAAGATCACCACTAACGCCTCCACTCTATCTCTTTCAGAACACTGGTCCAGTTGATTTATCCACCTTTAGACCTTTCCGTTTTCCTAGCACCTTCTCCTTGGTAATGGCCACCACACTCACCTCTGCCCCCCGACTCTCTTGAACTTTGGGGATGTCACTCATGTCTTCACTTCAATACAGTCGATTCCTGACACGTCAGTGGTTGTGTTTTTAATTTGGTCTTGAAACACTGCTATAATCTCCAGGCTCGATGGGCCGAGTGGCCTACTTCTGCTCCTATTTTGTTTCTTGGTATGTTTTCTGTTCTGAGGAGAACAATTCTAGCTTCTCCAGTCTATGCATAACTGAAACCCCTCATCCCTGATACTGTTCTGGTAAGTTTTCCATGCACCTTTTCCACATCCTTGACATTGTTCCTGAAGTATAGTGCTCAGAATTCAACACAGTGCTTCAGCTGAGGATCAGTCAGGGATTGATACAGATTCAGTAGAATGTTCTTGCTCTCGTACTTCATGTCTCTATTAATAGTATCTGATAAATGTTGTTTTCAATTAGTTTAATCAACTTGGCCTGCAACTGTCAAAGATTCATGTCCATACACTCCCACGTCTTACTTTTGCTACACTCTGGTTAAAATAGTAGCATTTAGTTTAAACTGTCTCTTGACATTGTTCCATCTAAAATGCATCACTAATTGTGAATCACTTTGCGATGTTCCAAGGGTGTGAAATGAACACGAGAATTTTCTTTCCCTTTCACGGCCCATTTAAACTTTCAAACTTTGTTCCAAAAAAAATGAAATTCAGATTAATATTTGTTGTGGGACAAAAGCTGCTCAGAATCCAGAGATGGTTAAAGTCAGAAGATCTTTATTACAAACAAGCAGTTACAGTAACATTTATTTATACACAGTACAGATTCAGCTGGCTGCATGCCCAGTCTTATTTTGTCTGCTTATGGCCGTCATCTTTCCCTGGTAAGCACATCCTATCACACTCTCATGGACAAGCAAGCTAGCCGAAAAGTACAAATGTGAAAAAACAGAAAACAGCTTCTGCTTATCAACAACAGTAATTTCATCTTGAACAAAACACGTATAGTAAAAACAGACCAGCAGTATAGACCAACGGTTGCAGTGGCAAAATAAAGCAAGAGAAACTGCTTTCATAAGTAAAACTAAGTTAACATATTAACCTTTTATTCTCCACATAAATATTCCAAATTTTGCTGCAGAAACAACTTCAACTGGGAGTCAACAAATTAAGAAGAAAGATCCTGGCAGTAGTTTGAGAAGGTATACTGAAGCCTCGAGCAGTCAGTTAGCTCCATTCTCGGCTCAGGCGGTCTCAACAACAACACATCCTGGCCACAGCGGAGTTTTCCTGGTGCAGTGGGACTGATTCTGGTCTTGAACTAGCACCACCAAAAAGAATTCTGGATTAATCACTTGACTGATTACTGTTTGCGAAATCTTACTGTGCAAAAACTAGCTGACGTGAAACAATAATAACTTATAGTTATGTTTATTCATTGATGGGATGTGGGCATCGCTGCTTAGGCCAGCCTTAGCCCATCCTTAATTGCCCTCTAAGAAGGTGGTGGCGAGCTGCCTTCTTGAATCGCTGCAGTCCGTGTGGTGTCGGTACACCCACAGTGCTGTTAGGGAGGGAGTTCCAGGGTTTTGACCCAGAGAGAGTGAAGGACCAGCGATATATTTCCAAGTAAAGATGGTGAGTGACTTGGAGGGAAACTTCAGGCATTGGTGTTCCTATGTCTGCTGCCCTTGTCCTTCTACAGGTTAGAGGTCTTAGGCTCGGAAGGTGCTATCTAAGAAGGCTTGGTGAGTTCCTGCAGTGAAACTTGCGGATGTTACACACTGTGTTGGTGGTGGAGGGAGTGAAGATTTGTGGATGGGGTGTCAATAATGCAGGCTGCTTTGTCCTCGATGGTGGTCGAGCTTCTTCATAACACTTTTCACGCAACAAAATGTCCCAAGGTGCTCCACAGTAACGTTATAAAGCAAAATTTGATAGTAAGGCACATAAGGCGATAGTAGGGCCAGTGGCCAAAATCTTGTGGAAGAGGTAAGTTCTAATGAGCAGCCTCAATCAGGAAAGAGGGAGAGAGACTGAGAGGTTTAGAGAGGGAATTCCAGATCCTCAGGCCTACGTAGTTGAAGGCACGGCAGAAATATTGGGAGCAGAGTGATTCAGTCACCAGCAGCTCCCTGGTAGAGAGATGGAATTTGTAGTAGTCACCAAGGATAATGACTTTGGTGTCTTCAATATTTGATTGGAGGAAATTTATATTTTTCTGTTATTGGGTGTCAGGGAAGCAGTCCAACAGTGGAGGAGTCAGGAGAGGTGGTGGTGAGGTAGAGCTGGGTTGCATCAGTGTACATATGGAAACTAAAGGTGGGACCGAGTGGCAGTGTGTAGATGAGAAAGAGGTGGGTGTCAAGGATCTATCTTGGGGGACGAGAATCAGAGAAAGGGAAGAGAAGCTATTGCACGTAGTTCTCTGGCTGTGATTAGGTGAGTAAGATTGGAACAAGGTGAGAGGTGTTGGAGGATGGTGTGGTCAACCGTGTCAAAGGCTGCAGACAGGTCGAGAAGGACGAGGCAGGCGTTTACCACGGTCAGTGATACAGGCTGCCATTGTGACTTTGAGAAGACAAGCTTTGGTACTGTGGCAGGGGTGGAAATCTGATTGGAAGAATCAAAGATGAATTTCTGGGAAAGATTGGCTGGGATTTAGGAGGTGACAAACCAAACACAACACAACTTGCGTTCGAGATAGATTTGACTTTTATCCAGAGTATTCACATCTTTAACTGGATGGGGAGCTGGTGTTTATTAATATCAGTAGAAACTGACCCCCAGTGAGCATGGTTCAGTCCTGGATGTGGTTAATAGCAAAATCCAATCACTTTTTAAAAAATGCATTCATGGGATGTGTGCTTCCATGGCTGGGCCAGCATTTATTGCCCATCCCTAGTTGCCCTTGAGAAGGTGGTGGTGAGCTACCTTCTTGAACCGCTGCAGTCCATGCGGTGTAGTTACAACCACAGTGCTGTTAGGAAGGGAGTTCAATGATTTTGACCCAGCAACAGTGAAGGAACGATAATATATTTCCAAGTCAGGGTGGTGAGTGACTTGGAGGGGAACTTCAGGTGGCGGCGTTCCCATCTATCTGCTGCCCTTGTCCTTCTAGATGGTCATAGTCATGGCTTTGGAAGGTGCTATCGAAGGAACCTTGGTGAATTCCTGCAGTACATCTTGTAGATGAGTGTTGTAAGAGCTGCACTCATCCAGGCAATTGGAGAGTATTCCATCACACCCCTGACTTGTGCTTTGCAGATGGTGGACGGGCTTTGGGGAATCATGAGGTGAGTTACTCGTCACACGATTCCCAGCCTCTGACCTGCTCTTGTTGCCACAGTATTTATATGGCTAGTCCAGTTCAGGTTCTGGTCAATGTTAAACCCAGGATGTTGATGGTGGGGGATTCAGTGATGGTAACACCATTGAACATCAAGGGACGATAGTTTGATTCTTCCTTGTTGGAGATGGTCATTGCCTAGCACTTGCGTGGTGCGAATGTTACTTGCCAATTGTCAGCCCAGGCCTGGATATTGTCCAGGTCTTGCTGCATTTGGACGTGGACTGCTTCGGTATCTGAGGAGTTGCGAAAGATGCTGAGCATTGTGTAATCATCAGCGAACATCCCCACTTCTGACCTCATGATGGAAGGAAGATCATTGATAAAGTAGCTGAAGATGGTTGGGCTGAGGACACTACCTTGAGGAACTCCTGGAGTGATGTCCTGGAGCTGAGATGACTGACTTCCAACAACCACAACCATCTTTGTTTGTGCTCGGTATGACTCCAACCAGCGGAGTTTTCCCCATGATTCCCATTTACTCCAGTTTTGCTAGGGCTCCTTGATGCCACACTCTGTCAAACGCTACCTTGATGTCAAGGGCTGTCACTCTCACTTCACCTCGGGAGTTCAGTTCATGTGGTTAGTTGTGAACTCGCTGGTGACTGAGAAGGTAGCGCGACTGAGTGAATCCCTTCCCACACTCGGAGCAAATGTATGGTTTCTCCCCAGTGTGACCTCGCTGGTGGCTCAGCAGGTGGGATGAGTTAATGAATCCCTTCCCACACTCATAGCAGACGAACGGCCTCTCCCCTGTGTGAACTCGCTGGTGTTCCTGCAGGTGGGAATGCACAGTGAATGCCTTCCCACATGTGGAGCATATAAATGGCTTCTCTCCCGTGTGAATGCGCTGATGTGTCTGCAGGTTGCCTAACTGAGTGAATCCTTTCCCACATTCGGAGCAGGTGAATGGCCTCTCCCCAGTGTGAACTCGCTGGTGTTTCAGCACGTCGGATGACACAGTGAAACCCTTTCCACACACAGAGCACTTGAATGGTCGCTCCCCGGTGTGACTCCGCTGGTGTATTCTCAAGGTCGATGAATGAGCGAATTCCTTCCGACACACTGGGCAGCTGTATGGCCTCTCGCCAGTGTGAATGCGTTGATGTATATCCAGCACAGATGGGTAACTGAATACCTTCCCGCAGTGCCCACACTTGCACGGTTTCTCCCTGGAGTCACTGTGCTTCTCTCTCAACAGGGCAGACGATTGGCTGAAGCCTCGTCCACACACAGAACGCGTGTACATTTTCTCCCCACTGTGAACGGTGCTTTTTCCTTCCATGTTCACACCAATGATAATCAGGTTACAATAAATTAGCCGACTCCTTCAAAATGTGATGTAATGTCCTGAGTTTCCTGAATGCAAATCCCAATGCCCTGTGAAATTGATTTAAAACAGAAAAAGCCAGAGTGAGAGAGAATCCATTTAAACATTAAGGAAATTGAGCTGAATGAATCTGATCACTTCCAGGGCTGACATGACGAACAAGTGATCATGGAATCTGGTGGATCATCATAAAAACCCAACTGGTTTACTAATGTTCTTTAGGGAAGGGAACCTGCCACCTGGTCTGTGCCTACACAAGATTCTGTCCTCTACGGAGGAGAGAGAGGGAGAGGAGAGAGCAGCAGTGGGTGAAGGAGAGATTTTATATAAGGAGAACGCAACCATAACAGGACCCGATGATCCCTCGATCCTCATCACCCAGAGGGACAAACGCTGCATGTGTATGCAAACGCCATCACCTCCAAGTTTCTCTCCAAGTCATTTACCGACTTGTCTGGCATGCAGCACTGGATGAACAGAAATTTGCTCCAATTAAATGTTGGTATGACTGAAGCCAGTGTCTTCCATCCCAATTACCATTTCTATTTCCGATTACCAACCTCATCCCTCTCCTGGGCAACTGTGCGAGACTGGGTAAGACTGCTCACAACCTTGGTGCCATATTTCGCCCCCTGCAGAACTTCAAGTCACAGGTCCACTTTAAGAAGGTGGAGGTGAGCCACCATCTTGACCCGCTGCGGTCCATGTGGTGTAGGTACACCCACAGTGCTGTTAGGGAGGGAGTTCCAGGATCTTGACCCAGCAACAGTGAAGGAATGGTGATATATTTCCAAGTCAGGATGGTGAGTGGCCTAGAGGGGAACTTCCAGGTGGTGGTGTTCCCATGTGCCTGCTGCCTTTTAATGTCAGCTCACTGTAGAGTTAATGTTTTTCCTGCCAACCTTTTCCCCCCAGTTAATTATTCGTACTCTGGATTGTTCTTTGTCCTTTTCGATAGCCAACCTAAACTGCATGATACAATGATCACTGTCTTCTGAATGCTCTCCCTCTAACACTTGATCCACTTGGCCCACTTCATTCCCAAGAACCAGGTCCAACATTCCCTCCTTTCACATTGGAGTGGAAACATATTGATGTAGAATGTTACCTGGGAGAGACAGCAACCTATGAGGAACACACGGAGAGGGTGCGGGAACCCAAGGCAGATGTTGGAGAACACCAGGAAGGCCATTAGATGATTGGATGATGAGTATTGCTGTTTAGGGACTGAGTCTAAACAACTGAGTATTAGTAACAAGTAAAATGTGTGCAGCTGAGGAGTCTTATCTCTTATTATTCAGTGGGGTTTATTACCACTAGTAACTCTTTCGAGTACAAACCCGTTTCCATCTGTTTCAGATAAAGTTACATTGTTTCATAGTTTGCCATTGTGAGATTTGAACTCTTGATTTTGGGGTTACAAACCCAGTACCATAACCACTTGGCTATTTAGGCCAAGCATTACCACTAGTAAGGTGTAGTAAGTATTCATTGGGTTTAATAATATTGCTCAGGTTTATTAATAATGGTAAGTTTTATTAGTATTAGTAAAGCTGCATTAATTTTGTTGTGGTTTATTACCACATCAATTCTGTGACAGAAAATTCTCCTGAATACACTCCAGGAACTCTTGCCTCTCTCTGCCCGTTACACTACCACTATCCCAATCCTATATTCGGATAATTAAAGACCCCTATTATAACTACTGTATAATTCACCCACCTCCCAAATTTCCTCTACATCTTTCCGAGTAGTTCATGGCCTTTAAACATTGAACAATGTAATTCCCACTTTTTTGTTCCTTACTCTAGCCAAATAGATTCTGTCCTTATATAAAAGCAAAATACTGCCGATGCTGGAAATCTGAAACAAAAACAAAAATACCTGCAAAAACTCAGCAGGTCTGACAGCATCTGCGGAGAGGAATACAGTTGACGTTTCGAGTCTGTATGACTCTTCATCAGAACTAAGGAAATGGAAAATTGAGGTGAAATATGAGCTGGTAGAGCTGGATAGGGGGCCAGTGATAGGTGGAGGCAAAAAAGAGATGTCATAGACAAAAGGACAAAGGGGTGTTGAGGGTGGTGATATTATCTAAGGAATGTGCTAATGGGGACATTAAGGGTAGCAAGCAGGACAAGCTAGTGGCAGATGGCCCGGGTGGGGTGGGGGGGAAGGGATCAAAATGGGCTAATAGGTGCAGATAAAAAAAGATCAAAATAAATTTGAAAATAGGTGGGAAAAGATATTTTTTTAAAAATTACAGAAAAGGGGGGATCGGAAAGGGGGTGGGGATGGAGGAGAGGGTTCATGATCTGAAATTGTTGAACTCAATATTAAGTCCAGAAGGCTGTAAAGTGCGCAGTCGGAAGATAAGGTGCTGTTCTTCCAGTTTGCGTTCAGCTTCACTGGAACGTTGCAGCAGGCCAAGAACGGACATGTGAGCATGGGAGCAGAGAGAGCATGAGAGACATACCACCCTTGACCTGCTCTGGGATATCTTCTCTACTTAAACAGGACTGCCAGCCTCTCTTTTCTCTTCCTTTCCAGTCTTTGCTGAGCACCTTCTATTGAGTAAGATTTAATACCCAGAGCCAGCTCCCTGTTATAGCCACAACCTTTGTTTTACACATGTCAATCTGCAGCTGTAACTCACCAATATTATTAACCACACTCTGTGCATTCACACACACAGAATAACCTACATTTAGACTTTCTTACTTTGAACACACTTAATAGTTTACTATTTCCTACCAGCTGTTTGTTGTGGTTGAATAGTTAACTCTGTTTCCTGGTCCACAGCTGCCGTTGATCTGCTGAGTATTTCCTGATCTTACAGATTTCCAGCATTTAGCAGCCTCTGTATTCCTTCTTAATGAGGACATTGACGAGCAGTGCGGTGAGCATGCGCGGGAGAGACCCGCAGGGCATTGTGGGCTGAGCATGCGCGGTATAAGCTCACTTGTCCTGCTTGCTCACCTTAATGTCCCATTAGCACATTCCTTGTAATGAGCATACGCTGAAGAGGCTCATTGCGCAGCGCGGTCTGAGCATGCGCGGGAGAGGCTCACTGAGCCGCGGGGGTGGGGGGCGGAGATTCAGCAGGTCACAGTGAAGCAAGTGAAGGAGCCTTTAATATGCCAGTTTCTCACGATCTTCTCCGGCTCAAATCGCCACTAAGCGGTTGTGCGCCCTAAGCCAAACTGCAGGGTCGACGGGGAGTGCTGGAGACTCAGTAATTCAGGGATCGTGTGTAAATGGAGGTGAAATGCCGACTTGTCAGGGAGCGTCTGTAAATGGAGAGTGGTGAGGGAGTGTGTGCAAATGGAGAGTGGTGAGGGAGTGTGTGCAAATGGAGAGTGGTGAGGGAGTGTGTGCAAATGGAGAGTGGTGAGGTAGTGTGTCTAAATGGAGAGTGGTGAGGGAGTGCCATCAATTACAACATTAAGAATCAGGAATCAGAGAATGACTGTTTTTCAACATGGTGGCGCCAACCTGAAGTGAAGTCCTGTTAATGTGATTGCTGTCATCAATTTCTGCTCTGATTGGAAAGTGTTTCTTCCCTGTTGACCAATTTCATTTCAGTCCCACGTTGAAAACTCTCGATGCTTCTCCGGCGTTTCCCTTTACAAACATTTCATTGAGCCGACACACACAAGTCACACACAAAAATGGTGATACTAATTTTGAAACATTGAAACAATGAAACATAGAAATGTTTACAGTCCAGAAAGAGGCCATTCAATCCATCACGTCAATGCCAGCAGTAAAAGAGAAATCCAATTCAATCCCACGTTCTCGGTCTTGCTCCATAGCTCTAGCACAAATGTTTTTCCAAATCTTATGAATTTGGACTTCTGAATGGCATTTGATAATGTACAACATTATGGATATTTGAGCAAAGCTTTTAGCACATGGAATAAAAGTGATGGTAGCAACAAGGATACCAAAATTGGCTGAGTGACAGGAAACAGAGTAGTGGTTAATGAATTTGTTTTGGACCGGAGGGAGGCTTGTAGTATAGGTTGTAGCGTCGTGTCAGCATTGGAGCATTTGCTCTTCCTGCTAATGACCTAGGCTAATGATGTTAAGCTGATTGGCCTGCAATTGCTGTGTTACTGAACTGGGGTGGAACATTTGTAATTTGTCAGTACTTTCACACCACAACCATTTAAGGAAGATTGTAGCCAGAGCCTCCGCAAGTTCCATCTGAAGGATACTGTCTCTTACAGTCCAAGAGTCCCTCAATGTCACATAGGAGTGCCAGCCTAGATAATGTGCTCAGGTCAATTATTTTTTCCTGTTGCTACTGATGTGGATAATTTAGAAACAAGCAACTCTTAGTCCGAATGCTGATGATGTCATAACCAGTCGAGCCTTAGTAGTGAAAATAGTTTTGTTCAAATGGCAACAATTCCATTGCTTATGGATCTGCAAATGAAATTTATGGCAAGGAACGTTAGGCAGCACGTGAACATCAGGAATAGTGTTGTACTTTATGAAGATGAAAAAAATGCTAAGATACCTGCTAGGTATCCCGCAACACATGCCCTGGGATATTGGAATGGCATTCAACAAAGTCAGGGGAATATTGGGCTTCAGAGTCAAAACAGCTTTTATGGATCAGAAGATGTCACAATCCAACCAGACCCAAGACTTTCATCCAGTTCTAGTCACTGAGAAACAAAGGAAAAACTGAAGTGCTGGAGACAGAAATCTGCACTCTGCTTGTTATGACGTGGCAGATGATGTGTGTAAGATGGATCAAATCCAGGAGGGAAACTTGGTCACACGTTCACAATGGATTTTGAATTTGTATTTATTACGAGATGTGTGCATTGAATTCAGAAGTAATGAGTCCAGCAAAACCTTTGGAGATTTAAAACAAAAGATATTTTGAACAAAATATAAGATTTCAAGCACACACATAAGACTACAATTACTACCACGGTAACTCAGAAAATTCCTAATTAACCTGACCCCCAGTTACAATCTGTTTAAGGCAACTGTCCACAATAGATTTTAGATTTATAACAAACTAAACAAGTTAACACAATATGCTGGACAGTGGAATTCCAAATGACTTTTCTCCAGCTTCAGCTTCCTTAGATAGCAGATTTATGCACAAATGCTTCATTAAGACTTTTCACACACTTCTGTTAGATCTTTTATGGTCTTCTAGTTTCACATAACCCAATATTCTCCTTTATGTATGTTTCACTATTTTTAATATGTAAATTCTATTGTTTCATATGTCTTTGAAACTGTATCTTCCTCACAATATAAAAACTCATGTTGCTATTTCCAGTAACCTTTGGGAAAACACGTTCCTTGGTCTTATAATTAGGGGAATTGATAGCATCCTTTGTAAGCAGGATCGAGAGTCCTGCATGGTACATTGCCTGCCCAGTACCAGGTGAGGGATATCTCTGACCGGCTTGAAAGGATTTTGGAGAGGGAGGGGGAGGATCCAGTTGTTGTGGTCCACGTCGGGACAAATACCATAGGTAAGACTAGGAAGGAGGACCTGTTTGGGAATTATCAGGAACTAGGAACTAAATTAAAGAACAGGTCCTCAAGGGTTATAATCTCCGGATTACTACCCGAGCCAGATGCAAATTGGCCTAGGGATGCGAGAATAAGGGAAGTAAACACGTGGCTAAAGGAGTGGTGCGGGAAAGAGGGGTTCCATTTCATGGGGCACTGGTATCAGTATTGGAACAGGAGGGATCTGTACCATTGGGACGGTCTCCACATGAACCGATCTGGGACCAATGTTCTCACGAAAAGGGTAAATACGATGGTCAACAGGACTTCAAACTAGAAAGTGGGGGGGGTGGGTTTCAACTTCATGGAAAATTATGAAAAAACTGAAAAGAAAGGAGAGCCAATAAAGTCTCCAGAACACAAAATAGGACAGAGTGTTTGGAAAGGGCTAGGAATCTAACTTCAAGCACATCAGATAAAGGGATGTCTATGAGAAGGAGGATGGGAAATACAGGACTGAAGGTGTTGTATCTGAATGCACGTAGTATACAAAATAAGGTAAATGAGCTTGTGACGCAGATTGAAATTGGCAGGTATGATGTGGTGGGCATCGCGGAGACATGGCTGCAAGGGGATCAGGATTGGGAGCTAAATATCCAAGGATATACATCCTATCGAAAAGATAGGCAGGTTGGCAGAAGGGGTGGGGTTGCTTTGTTAGTAAGAAATGAAATCAATAACAAGAAATGGCGTAGGGACAGATGATGTAGAATCTGTGTGGGTAGAGTTGAGGAACTGCAAAGGTGAAAAAACTATAATGGGAGTTATGTACAGGCCTCCGAACAGTAGTCAGGATGTGGGGCACAAGACACACCAGGAGATAGAAAAGGCGTGTAAGAAAGGCAAGGTTACAGTGATCATGGGGGATTTCAATATGCAGGTAGACTGGGAAAATCAGGTTGATAGTGGATCCCAAGAAAAGGAATTTGTGGAATGTCTACGAGATGGCTTTTTGGAGCAGCTTGTGGTGGAGCCACTAGGGAACAGGCAATTCTAGATTTAATGATGTGTAATGAGGCAGATTTGATAAGGGAGCTTAAGGTGAAGGAACCCTTAGGAGGAAGTGACCATAATATGATAGAATTTACCCTGCAATTTGAGAGGAAAAAGCTGGAATCAGATGTAATGGTATTACAGTTGAATAAAGATAACTACAGAGGCATGAGTGAGGAGCTGGCCAGAATTGACTGGGAGACGAGTCTAGCAGTAAAGGCAGTAGAACAGCAGAGGCAGGAGTTTCTGGGAGACACAGCAAAAATTCATCCCTAGGAAGAAGAAGCATACTAAAGGGAGGACGAGGCAACCGTGGCTGACAAGGGACAGCATAAAAGCTAAAGAGAAAGCATACAATGCAGTGAAGAGCAGTGAAAGTCAGGGGATTGGGAAGCCCACAAAGACCAACAGAGGACAACTAAAAAAGAAATAAGGAAGGAGAAGATTAAATATGAGGGTAAACTAGCCAGTAATATAAAAGAAGATTGCAAGAGTTTTTTTTTAGATATATAAAGGGTAAGAGAGCAGCAAAAGTGGACATTGGACCGTTCGAAAATTACGCTGGAGAAGTAATAGTGGGGAACAAAGAAATAGCGGAGGAACTGAATAGGTACTTTGTGTCAGTCTTCACAGAGGAAGACATGAGTAATATCCCCAAAATTCAAGAGAGTTAGGGGGCAGAGGTGAGTATGGTGGCTATTACCAAGGAGAAAGTGCTAGGAAAACTGAAAGGTCTGAAGGTGGATAAATCACCTGGACCAGATGGATTACACCCCAGAGTTCTGAAGGAGATAGCTGAAGAGATAGTGGAGGCATTGGTGGTGATCTTTCAGGAATCACTAGAGTCAGGGAGGGTCCCAGAAGACTGGAAAATCACTAATGTAACCCCCCCGTTTAAGAAGGGATTGAGGCAAAAAATGGGAAATTACAGGCCGATTAGCCTGACCTCAGTTGTTGGTAAGATTTTGGAGACCATTAAGGATGAGATTTCAGAATACTTGGAACTGCATGGTAAAGTAGGGCAAAGTCAGCATGGTTTCATTAAGGGGAGGTCATGCCTGACAAATCTGTTAGAATTCTTTGAGGAGGTAACGAGTAGGTTAGACAAAGGAGAGCCAATGGATATTATCTACTTGGACTTCCAGAAGGCCTTTGACAAGGTGCCGCACAGGAGGCTGCTCAGTAAGATAAGAGCCCATGATGTTAGAGGCAAGGTACTAGCATGGATAGAAGATTGGCTGTCTGGCAGGAG
Source organism: Carcharodon carcharias (assembly GCF_017639515.1). NCBI lineage: Eukaryota > Metazoa > Chordata > Chondrichthyes > Lamniformes > Lamnidae > Carcharodon > Carcharodon carcharias. Next base: position 4,957,967 of record NW_024470726.1, read on the forward strand.
GCAGAGAGTGGGGATAAGGGGGTCCTTCTCAGGATGGCGGCCGGTGACTAGTGGAGTTCCGCAGGGGTCAGTGTTGGGACCACAACTTTTCACTTTATACATTAATGATCTAGATGAAGGAACTGAGGGCATTCTGGTTAAGTTTGCATAAGATTTAAAGATAGGTGGAGAGACAGGTAGTATTGAGGAGGCAGGGAGGCTGCAGAAGGATTTGGACAGGTTAGGAGAATGGGCAAAGAAGTGGCAGATGGAATACAATGTGGGGAAGTGTGAGGTCATGCACTTTGGTAGGAAGAATAGAGGCATAGACTAAATGGGGAGAGAATTCAGAAATCTGGAGTACAAAGGGACTTGGGAGTCCTAGTCCAGGATTCTCTTAAGGTTAACTTGCAGGTTGAGTCGGTAGAAAGGCAAATACAATGTTGGCATTTATTTCGAGAGGACTAGAATATAAAAGCAGGGATGTGCTGCTGAGGCTTTATAAGGCTCTGGTCAGACCACATTTAGAATATTGTGAGCAATTTTGGGCCCCGTATCTCAGGAAGGATGTTCTGGCCCTGGAGAGGGTCCAGAGGAGGTTCACAAGAATGATCCCAGGAATGAAAGGCTTAACATATGGGGAACGTTTGAGGATTCTGGGTCTATACTCGATGGAGTTTAGAAGGATGTGGGGGAATCTGATTGAAACTTACAGAATACTGAAAGGCCTGGATAGAGTGGAAGTGGGGAAGATGTTTCCATTAGTAGGAGAGACTAGGACCCAAGGACACAGCCTCAGAATAAAGGGAAGACCTTTTAGAACAGAGATGAGGAGAAACTTCTTTAGCCAGAGAGTGGTAAACTTATGGAATTCATTGCCACAGAAGACTGTGGAGGCCAGGTCATTGAGTGTATTTAAGACCGAGATAGATATGTTCTTGATTGGTAAGGGGATCAAAGGTTACGGGGAGAAGACGGGAGAATGGGGTTGAGAAACTTATCATTGATGATTGAATGGCGGAGCAGATTTGATGGGCCTAATTCCTGCTCCTATGTCTTATGGTCTTGCTCATCTGGCTAGTTGTAAATAGACTAAAATCCCTTTGAAATCCAAATATCCCTTCATTTATTTAAAAATTTAAATTCCCTTCGCATTTTGCATGCTAAGCCAGCATCCATGTTTACTCATTAGCATGTCAAGAACCTAGCTTCTATTGATGAAATAAGTTTGCAGTCTACTTGACTCCAAATGTAATTAAATCACACACAGGCAGACCCAACTTTATTTACCCTCATAAACCTACTTCACAATAAACCAGTGATTATGAAAATTATTATATTTTCATCACTTGCACTTCCATCCATTTTTCATCTTCTTAAACATGATAAGGGTCTCCACTTCCTCATTGGCATGTTACCTTTAAGGTAATAATATTCCAGAATACATTCTGCCTCTGTTTCTGAGTAAGCTGTCTGATATAACTGCTTTATTTGTGGATCCTTTTGTTGTAGCTCTACCAACTGAACTGAACTAAACACTACAGCTTCATTCTCGACCATTCTTTCTCCCTGAACAATCTTATCAAAGATAGTATCAGCTAATTGAACTTCAACACCTTTTCCCTGCCTTTACCTTCCTCTTCTTCCTGTTTCAACCCTTGAGCTTGTGATCTCATGACTACACAAACTGGAAACAATCCAGGATGCTCTTTCTGCAACACCTCTGTTGAATGCACCTCTACAGGCTGCTCAGCTACTGTAAGCATCAGCCCATCTGTGACCCAGCTATATCATTACCTAAAATAAACTGAACCCCTACAATGGGTAATTTGTCCAGTACTCCAACAATCACCTCACCTATTTTCCACTTACTCTTTAAAAAAATTACTGTCCATAATGTAATAGGTTTCGCATATCCATGAACCCCACTTAATATCACCTTTTTCTGCAACATTCCCTCTGGACAACAAATATCACTATCCCATGAATTAAAGACTGACTAGCAACTGTGTCTCTTAACATTTTAATACGTTTACCTGCTCCACCGTGTACACATGGAAAGACTTCCCCTTCACAGACAAAATCTTTGAGCATTTCTGCAACCTACTCTTCAGAACTCCATTGAGTAAATTGTGAACACATTCCTACTTCTTTACATATCACTGATTCTTCCTGTTTTACCTTTACACAAACCACTAGCTTTTCCTGCGCCTGGACCTCAGAACCCATAGTACTTTTACTTCCAGAATTTATCTGATTTCCAATTATTGTAACAGACTTTCCCTGTAACATCCAACACATTGACTTCATATGCCCAACCTTACTACATGAAAACACCTAATTTCTGAGTGTCACTTCTACCCTGAGCACTTTGCTTCTTAGTCTGAGAAAAAAAATTCCTGAGAATTTCCAATTACTCCTCTTCTCTGGCTACCTACCTTTCTTTCACCTTCCCATTTTCTGTCCTTCTCTGATTTAAAAGGGTGACGCAAAAGAGGTTTAGATCTATGAACAAACTCATCAGCTATATCTGCTACTTATCTTACTGTTTTAACTCTCTGTTCCTCTACATGAATTCTTCCAAAAGAATTACTTCTCTAACAGCTACATACGTTGTCTTTATCTTTAGTGCCCGTATCCACCTGTCAAAATTACTTTGTTTTACTCTCTCAAACTCAATATAGGTTTGACCAGGCTGTTTCCTTATATTCCTAAGTTTCTATCTGTACGCCTCAGGAACCAACTCATATGCACTCAAAAATAACCTTTTTTTACTGCATTATAATCTACTGACACTTCTTCTGACAGTGAAGCATAAACCTCATGAGCTCTGCCCACTAAGCTAGACTGTAAAGGCAATGTCCAGATTTCTTTTGCCCAATTCATCTGCTTAGCTATCTTCTCAAATGAAATTAAGAACACCTCTCCATCCCTTTCTTCAATCTTTGGAAGAGCTCACACAAATTTAAACAACTCCCCACTGGAATTTAGGTTGAAAGCTTTTTCATCATCAGAACCTTCCTCAGCATCTGACATCTCTTTTTTAAAGTCCAGCTTTTAAAGCTGGCATTCTCTTTCACTTTCCTCTCAATGATGCTGATAGGACTAGAAAGGAGGATCTGCTGACAAAAATTGAACAGTTAGGAGCTAAATTAAAAAGCAGAACCTCCAAGGATAATAATCTTGGGATTACTACCTGAGCCATGGGCAAACTGGCATAGAGTAAATAGAGTCAAGGAGTTAAATGTGTGGCTCAAAGGTTGATGTGGGAGGAATGGGTTTCCGTTCATGGGACATTGGCACCATACTGGTGTAGAAGGTAGCTGTTCTGGTCGGATGGGCTTCAATTGAACTGTTCTGGGACCAGTGACCTGGCGAATTGAATAACTAGGGCTGTAGAGAGAGATTTAAACTAAATAGAGGGGGAAAGGGTTCTGGAGAGGGGATACATAAGCTTACAAAGCAAAAAGATATGACAGCCTTGTAGGGCAGCTATTTCGGCAATGATACCCAGAGTGTGACAGGAAGGGACAGAGTGTCCAAAAATAAAAAAAAAAGCAGCAAATAGTCAGATGGGGAAAAATGGTAAAAAGACAAAATTAGTTGCTCTTTACTTAATTGCATGTGGTATTTGGAACAAAATAAATGAATTAACGGCACAAATAGTGGTTATTGGGTATGATCTTATAGCCATTGTGGAGACATGGTTATGAGGAGATCAAAGCTGGAAGCTAAATATTCAAGGGCATGTGACTTCTCAAAAAGACAGACAGGAAATGAAAGGGTGGTGGGGTAGCCTTGTTAGTACGAGATGGAATAAGTACAATAGCAAGAGATGATCTTGGATCAGAAGATGTAGAATCCACATGGGTGGAGGTAAGAAATAACAAGGGGAAGAAGACACTGGTTGGGGTCGTCTATAGGCCCCCTAACAGTAGCTATGCTGTAGGACAGAGAATAAATCATGAGATAACGAGGGCATGTAAAAAAGGTAGTACATTAATCATGGGTGACCTTAATCTTCATGCAGATTGGGAAAATCAAATTGGCAGAGGTAGCCATGAGGAAGAATTCATTGAATGTATTCAGGACAGTTTCCTAGAACAATATGTTGTGGATCCAACCAGGGATCAGGCTATTTTGGATCTGATATTATGTAGGGAGGCAGGTGTACTAAATGATGTCAGAGCAAAAGATCCTCTAGGAAACAGTGACCATAACATGGTAGAATTTAGCATTCAGTTTGAGAGTGAGAAACTTGGAACAGAAACAACTGTGCTAAACTTAAATAAGGGTAATTACAAAGGAATGAGGGCCAAGTTGGCTGGAGTGGACTGGGAAAGAAGTTTAGCAGAAAAGACGGTTGATAAACAATGGCAGACATTTAAGAAAATAGTTCATGACTCACAAGAAAGATATATCCCAGTGAGGAAGGATTCTAGGAAGGGGACAAACCAACCATAGTTAACCAAGGAAGTTAAGGATAGTATCAAATTGAAAGAAAAAAATATACAATGTGGCAAGGATTAGTGGTAAGCCAGAGGATTGGGAAAGTTTTACAAACAAACACAAGATAACCAAAAAAAGATAAAGAGGGAGAAAATAAACTTTGAAGGTAAACTAGCAAGTATTTTAAAAACAGACAGTAAGAGCTCCTTTAAAATATAAAAAAGCAAGAGAGAGGCCAAAGTCAGTATAGGCCCCTTAGTGAATGAGGCTGGGGAAAAAATAATGGGGAATGACAAAAAGGCAGAGGAGTCAAATAAATACTTTGCATTAGTCTTCACGGTAGAAGACACTAATAGCATTCCAAAAATACTAAATAATCAAGGGGCAAAAGGGCTCTGGGAGTGGGTGTGTGTGTGTGTGTGTGTGTGTGTGTGCGCGTGGGGGGGGGAAGGAAATAAATACAATAACTATCATTACAGAAAAAGTACTAGGGGAACTAATGGGGCTAAAGGCCAATAAGTCACCTGGACCTGATGGGTTGCATCCCAAGATATTAAAGGAAGCAGCTGCAGAGATAGTGGATGCACTGGTAGTAATCTTCTAAGAATCCTTAGATTCTGGAAAAGTCCCAGAGTGTTGGAAAACTGCCAATGTAACACTCTGATTCAAAAATGGAGGGAGACAAAACAGGTAAACTATAGGCCGGTTAGCTTAACATTCGTCATTGGGAAAATGTTAGAGTCTATTAAAAAGGATGTAAAAGCAGAGCATTTAGAAATGCATAATTTAATCAAGCAGAGTCAACATGGCTTCATGACAGGGAAATCATGCCTGACAAATTTATTAGAATTCTTTGAGGAGGTAACAAGCACGATAGATAAAGGGGTACCAGTAGATGTAATATATTTGGATTTCCAAAAGGCATTCATTAAGGTACCGCACATCTGGCTATTTAATAAGAGCCCATGGTATTGGGAGTAGTATATTAGCATGGATAGAGGATTGGTTAACTAATAGAAGACAGAGAGATGGGATAAAGGGGGCATTTTCAGGATGGCAACCTGTAATGATGGAGTGCCATAGGAAGTCAGTGCTGGGGCCACAATTATTTACAATATATACATTAATGACTTAGATGAGGGAAATGAATGTACTATCGCCAAGCTTGTGGATGGCACAAAAATAGGTGGGAAGGCAAGTGGTGAGGATGACAAAGAGTTTACAGAGGGATATAGACAGTTTAAGTGAGTGGGCAAAAACTTGGCAGATAGAACATAATGTGGGAAATGTGAGTTTATGCACTTTGGAATGATGACTAGAGGAGCTGAACATTACTTAAATGGAGAAAGACTGCAGAAAGCTGCAGCACAAAGAGATTTGGGGGCCCTCGTGCATGAATCCCAAAAAGCTAGCATGCAATTTCAGCAGGTGATAGGGAAGGCAAATGGAATGTTGGCCTTTATTTCAAAGGGAATGGCGTATAAAAATAGGGAAGTCTTGCTAAAACTATACAAGGCACTAGTTAGACCACACCTAGAATACTGTGAACAGTTTTGTTCCCCTTATGTAAGGAAAGATATACCGGCATTGGCGGCAGCCCAGAGAACGTTCACTAGGTTGATCCTGGGTATGGAGGGATTTTCTTATGAGGAGAGGTTGAGTAGGTTGGGCCTGCAGTCATTGGAGTTTAGAAGAATGACAGGCAACCTTATTGAAACATATGAGAACTTAGGTGACTTAACAGGGCAGATGCTGAGAGGTTGTTTCCCTTGTGGGAGGTCTAAGACCAGAGGGCATAATCTCAGAGTAAAGGGTCACCCATTTAAGATAGGGATGTGGAAGAATTTCTCCTCTCGGTTGTTCATCTGTGGAATTCTTTACCACAGAGGGCTGTAGAAGCTGGGTCGATAAGTATATTCAAGGAATGAGATATATTTAATCAGTAAGGGAATCAAGGGTTATGGGGAAAAGGCAGGAAAGTGGAGTCGAGGATTAGCAGATCAGCCATGATCTCTTTGAATGGCTGAGCAGATTCGATGGGCTGAATGGCCTACTTCTGCTCCCAAGTCTTACTCCCTCATTCTTATTCCCTTCCCTCCATTGCTAACTTTTCCCTCTGGAAGTTGAGTTTTCGCATTTCCATTTCTCTTTGAATTACTTTCTTTTTCTGTTGCCTATAGTGCAAGTTTTTTCATTACCATCGCCTGTTCAAATTCAAGCTTCTTCATTTGTAACTGAAGTCTCACTACCTCCAGCTGTGGCTCACTAGTGTCAGGTATCACTTCCAATTTCAAATGCTGTGCTATCACTTTAACTATGTCTGCTTTCTTTGCCCCTATGGGTTACCTCAACTGCAACTTATCCACCAATGCTGTTAAATTACACTTAGATATTTTTTGTAACCTAATCAGAGTTATATCTTCTACTTCCAAAAAAGTTTTACCATGGCAACAGCCATTTTTGTCGTCTCACCATTTTAACATCCCTCACACCAACTCCTGAATTCAATGTGCTTCTCGTACTCATAACCTGAAGATTCACCAAACCCAAACCATTAAAGGAATTTCAAATATCGCGCAAAAAGACCCCAATTTGTTATGACGTGGCAGATGATGTGTGCCAACTGGACCAAATCCACAAGGGAAGTTTGGTTGCGCTATCACAATGGTTTTGCTATTTGTATTTATTACAAGATGTGTGCACTGAATTCAGAAGTAACGAATCCACCAATATCTTGAGCGTTTCTAAAAAAAATTAAATTATAATATTTATTAACAAAGTAAAAGAATTCAAGCACATACATAAGTTTACAATTACTCACTAATATAACTCAGAAAATTCCTAATTAACTCGACCCCCAGTTACAACCCCTGTCAGGCAATGGTCCAAGATAGATTTTAGAGTTGAAACGGAAGCAGCAATTTAACACAATACCCACTCAACAGTGGAATTCCAATTGACTTTTCCCCAACTTCAGTTTTGTTACATAGCAGACTCATGCACACATGGCTGGAGGCTTCATTAAGGCAATTTCACACACTCCTGTTGGATCTTACATGGTCTTCTTCCACGTAGCCATTCATTCTCCTTTATATATTTCTCTCTTTTTAATATTTAAATTCTATTGTTCCATATGTCTTTGAAACGGTATCTTCCTCATAATATAAAAAAAACTTTCATCTTGCCAATATTGTCAGTAACCTTTGGGAAAAATAAACACATTCCTTAGCCTTGATTATCTGGCAAGTTGTAAACAGATTAAGATCCTTCTGAAATCAGAATCTCTTCATTTATCTAACAATGCAAATTCCCTTCACACCTTACATGTGAAACCAGCATCAATGTTTACTCATTAGCATGTCAAGCACCTAGCTTCTTTTGACAATTTCAAGCTTGCACTCAAAATGTAATTAAATCACACACACCCACTATACTTACCCCCATAAACCTACTTCACAATAAACCAGAAATATATTATGAAAATTAGTATACTTTCACTACACTTCAGTTGTATCCTGGATGTGATTGACAGCAGCAACCCCTACAATTAAATATAAGATTAGTAGTATACTAGCAGGTGGGGTGAATGAATGAATCTCTTACCTGTCCTGCTGTGCCAGTAAATGGGATGATGCAGTGAATCCACACTCAGCTGGTGAACACTCTTTCTTCCTGGTGTGCCGACATCCATGCGTTTCCCCGAGACAGGCAACCAAATCTCTGCCCACAGTCAACAATTGTTTTAATTTATCTAACTCCTATAATGTAGTAAAAATATCCCATGTTCCCATGTTAACAGTCCCCATATTAATACAGTTGATTCATGACATATCTGTGCTTGCGTTTTAATTTGGTCTTGAAACACTGCTATAATCTCCAGGCTTGACGGGCTGAGCGGCCTACTTATGCTCCTATTTCATGTCTTCGGATGTTCTCTGTTCTGAGGAGAACAATTGTAACTCCAGTCTGTAAATAACCAAAGCCCCTCATCCTTGATACTACACTGGTAAGTTTTCTGTGCACCCTTTTCAAATCCTTGACATTGTTCCTGAAGTATAGTGTTCAGAACTGAACACAGTGCTTCAGCTGAGGATCAGTCAGTGACTGGTACAGATTCAGTAGTGTTCTTGCTCTAGTACTTCATGTCTCTATTAATAGAATCTGATAAATGTTGTTTTCAACTAGTTTAATCAACTTGGCCTGCAACATTCAAAGATTCATGTCCAAACACTCCCAGGTCTTACCTTTGCTGCACACTGGTTAAAATAGTAGCATTTAGTTTAAACTGTCTCTTGTCATTCTACCATCCAAAATGCATCATTGATTGTGAATCACTTTGCGATGTTCCGAGGGTGTGAAAGGCACAAAATGAAACCCAAGATCTTTTATTCCCTTTCACAGCCCATTTTAAATTGTAGATTTCGCTCCAAAAAAATGAAATTCAGATTAATATTTGTTGTGGGACAAAAGGTGCTCAGAGTCTGGAGATGGTTAAAGTCAGGAGCTCTTTATTATAAACAAGCAGTTACAGTAACACTTATTTATACACAGTACAGATTCAGCTGGCTGTATGCCTGATCTTATTTTGTCTGCTTATGGCCGTCATCTTTCCCTGGTAAGCACATCCTATCACATTCTCACGGACAAGCAAGCTAGCTGAAAAGTACAAATGTGAAAAAACAGAAAACAGCTTCAGCTTATCAACTACAGTAACTTCATCTCGAGCAAAACACATATGGAAAAAAACAGGCCAACAGTTGCAGTGGCAAAATAAAGCAAGAGAAACTGCTTTCATAAATAAAACTTGTGGTGATTATATTAACCCTTTATTTCCCATATAAATATTCCAAATTTCACTGCAGAAACAACTTCAACTGGGAGTTAGCAAATTAGGAAGAAAGATCCCAGACAACTGGTTTGACTGAAGCCTCGAGTGCTCAGTTAGCTCCATTCTCAACTCAGGCAGTTTGAACAAATCCACATTCTGGGGACAACGGAGTTTTCCTGGTGCAGTGGGGCCAATACTGGTCTTGAACTAAGACCGCCACTGCAGTCCCTGTGCTGTAGGTACACCCACAGTGCTGTGTGGGAGGGAGTTCCAGGATTTTGACCCAGCGACAGCGAAGGAACGGCAATATATTTTCAAGTCAGGATGGTGAGTGGCTTGGAGGGGAATCTCAGGCGGTGTTCCCATGTGTCTTCTGCCCTTGTCCTTCTAAAGGTCAGAGGTCCTGGGTTTGGAATGTGCTGTCTAAGAAGGGTTGGTGAGTTCCTGCAGTGCATCTTGTAGATGGTACACACACTGCTGCCACTGTGTGTTGGTGGTGGAGGGAGTGAATGTTTGTGGATGAGGTGCCAGTAATGCAGGCTGCTTTGTCCTTGACCATGGTTGAGCTTCTTCATAATGCTTTTCACAGAACAAAATGTCCCAAGGTGCTCCACAGTAACGTTATAAAGCAAAATTTGACAGTAAAGGCACATAAGGCGATAGTAGAGAGAAACGGGATTTGTAGCCGTCACCAAGGACAATGACTTTGGTGTCCTCACATTTAACTGGAGGTAATTGACATTCTTCTGTTATTGGGGGTTGGGTAAGCAGTCCAATAGTGCAGGAGTCAGGAGAGGCGGTGGTGAGGTAGAGCTGGGTCGGCGTTAGTGTACATTTGGAAACTAAAGTTGTGTTTTCATATGATGGGACCTAGTGGCAGAATATAGATGAGAAAGAGGAGGGTGTCAAGGATCAATCTGGGGAGACGCCAATGAAAGGTAAGGGCCTGAGAAAGGGAAGAGAAGCCATTGCATGTGGTTCTCTGGCTGCGATTAGGTAAATAAGAATGGAACCAGGTGAGAAGTGTTGGAGGAGGATGGTGTGGTCGACTGTGTCAAAGGCTGCAGACAGGTCGAGAAGGACGAGGCAGGAGTTTACCACGGTCACTGATACAGGCTGCCATTGTGACTTTGAGAAGACAAGCTTTGGTACTGTGGCAGGGGCGGAAATCTGATTGGAAGAATCAAAGATGGATTTCTGGGAAAGATTGGCTGGGATTTGGGAGGTGACAAACCAAACACAACACAACTTGTGTTCGAGATAGATTTGACTTTTATCCAGGGTATTAACATCTATAACTGGACAGGGGGCTAGAGTTTATTAACATCATCAGAAAGTGATCCCAATGAGCATGGTTCAGTCCTGGGTGTGATTAACAGCAAAATCCAATCACTGTGGTTAGTTGTGAACTCGCTGGTGACTGAGCAGGTAGCATGACTGAGTGAATCCCTTCCCACAATCGGAGCAAATGTATGGTTTCTCCCCAGTGTGCCGTCGCTGATGGCTCAGCAGGTGGGATGAGTTAATGAATCCCTTCCCACACTCGTAGCAGATGAACGGCCTCTCCCCAGTGTGAACTCGCTGGTGTTCCTGCAGGTGGGAATGCACAGTGAATCCCTTCCCACACGTGGAGCATGTAAATGGCTTCTCTCCCGTGTGAATTCGCTGATGTGTCTTCAGGTTGCTTAACTGAGTGAATCCCTTCCCACATTCGGAGCAGGTGAACGGCCTCTCCCCAGTGTGAACCCGCTGGTGCTGCAGCAGTCCGGATGACACAGTGAATCCCTTTCCACATACAGAGCACTTGAATGGTCTCTCCCCGGTGTGACTCCTCTGGTGTATTCTCAAGGTGGATGAATGATTGAATTCCTTCCGACACATGGGGCAGGTGTACGGCCTCTCGCCAGTGTGAATGCGTTGATGAATTTCCAGCACAGATGGGTAACTGAATACCTTCCCGCAGTCCCCACACTTCCACGGTTTCTCCCTGGAGTCACTGTGCTTCTCTCTCAACAGGACAGACGATTGGCTGAAGCCTTGTCCACAAACAGAACGTGTGTACAGTGTCTCCCCACTGTGAACGGTGCTTTTTGCCTCCATGTTCAAACCAACAATAAATCAGGTTACAATAAATTAGCTGACTCCTTCAGAGTGTGATGTAATGTCTGAGTTTCCTGGTTGCAAATCCTAATACCCTGTGAAATTGATTCAAAACAGAAAAAATGGAGTGTGAGAGAATCCATTAAAACATCAATGAAATTGAGCTGAATGAATCTGATTATTTGAGGGGCTGACACTACGAACAAGTGATCATGAAAGCTGGTGGATTGTCATAAAAACCCAACTGGTTCACTAATGTTCTTTAGGGAATGGAACCTGCCACCTGGTCTGTACCTACACAAGACTCTGGCCTCTATGGAGGAGTGACAGGGGAGGGAGCAGCAGTGGCTGAAAGAGAGATTTTATATCAGGAAAGCCCAGCTAGAAAATGACCTGACAAATCCCTGATCCTCACCACCCAGAAGGACAAGGGCAGCATGTGTATGCAAACATCATCACCTCCAAATATCTCTCCACTTGCCAACTTGTCTGGCATGCAGCACTGGATGAACAGAAATTTGCTCCAATTAAATGTTGGTATGACTGAAGCCAGTGTCTTCCATCCCCACTACAAACTCCATTCCCTAGCCACCAACCCCATCCCTCTCCTAGGTAACTGTGTGAAACTGGGCAATACTGGTCACAACCTTGCTGTCATATTCCGCCCCCCTCACCTACCCCAGCTGAGCTTCAGCCCCAATGTACACTTTAATCGAGAAGATGGTAGTGAGCTGCTATCTTGAATCGCTGCAGTCCATGAGGTGTAGGTACACCCACAGTGCTATTAGGGAGGGAGTTCCAGGATCTTGATCCAGTGACAGGGAAGGAACGGTGATATATTTCCAAGTCAGGACGGTGAGCGGCTCGGGGGGGAACTTCCAGGTGGTGGTGGTGTTCCCATGTGTCTGCTGCCCTTTTATGTCAGCTCATTGCAGAGTTAAAGATTTTCCTTCCAACCTTTGAATCAAATTCATCCAGCCCAGGTCCATTCTTATCCCCATCGTGTTTGGTTTTCCCCACAGTTAATTATTCGTACTCTGGATTGTTCTTTGTCCTTTTCCATAGCCAACCTAATCCTCATGATCACTGTCTTCTAAATGTTCTCCCACTCACACTTGATCCACTGGACCCACCTCATTCCCAGGAACCAGGTCCAGCAGTGCCTCCTTTGTCAGTGGAGTGGAAACATATTGAACGAGAACCTTACCTGTGAGAGGAGACGAGACAGTGGACCTATAAGGAACACACCGAGAGCGAGCGGGAACCCGAGGCAGGTGCTAGAGAAAATGTTAAAAATGTTAACTATAGGTAAGAAGTAAAAAGGGAACAGCTGGGGAGTCTTATCTTTTATTTTTAAGCAAGGTTTATGACCACTAGTACGGTGTAACAAGTATTCATTGGCTTTATCAATATTGTTCAGGTTTATTAATAATAGTAAGTTTTAATAGTATTAGTAAAGCTGTATTAATTGTGGTAATGTTTATCATCCTAACAACTCAGTGACAGAAAAATCTTCTGAATACACTCCAGGAACTCTTTCCTCTCTCTGCCTGTTACACTACTACTATCCCAGTCTATATTTGGATAATTAAAGACCCCCAATACAACTACCCTATAACTCATCCACCTCTCTAATTTCTTTGCAAATTTCCTCTACATCTTTCCCACGAGCTGATGGCATATAGACACTCATTGTAGAGCAATGTAATTTCCCCTTTTTTGTTCCTTACTCTAGCTACGTAGGTTATTTCCTTGACCCCCTCTGGAATATCTTCTCTCTTTAAACAATATTGCTGAACACCTTGAAAAACTCAGCAGGTCTTGATGCTGCCAGACCTGCTGAGTTTTTCAAGGTAATTCTGTTTTTGTTTTGGATTTCCAGCATCCGCAGTTTTTTGTTTTTATTATTATTGCTGAACACCTTGTACTGAGTAAGATTTAATACTCAGAGCCAGCTCCCTGTTATAGCCACAACATCATATTTACACATGTCAATCTGCAGCTGTAACTCACCAATATTATTAACCACACTCTGTGCATTCACACACACACACACACAATAACCTTCATTGAGACTTTCTTACTTTGAACACACTTAATAGTTTACTATTTCCTACCAGCTGTTTGTTGTGGTTGAATAGTTAACTCTGTTTCCTGGTCCACAGCTGCTGTTTGATCTGCGGAGTATTTCCTGATCTTACAGATTTCCAGCATTTAGCAGCCTCTGTACTTCCTTCTGAATAAGGACATTGAGGACCAGTGAGATGAGCATGCGCGGGAGAGACCCACAGGGCATTGTGGGCGGAGCATGCGCGGGAGAGGCTCATTAGGCAGTGTGATCTGAGCATGCGCGGAATAGGCCACTGGGTTGTGGGTGCGGGTTTGATGCAGGTAAGAGTCAAGCGGGTTAATAAACCCGGAGGAAGACGGGCTGCACAAATTCTGAGCGCACGTGTAAGTCAAGTTAAAACATGGCGTTAAACGCGTCATTGAGCCGCCGGTTTCTCACGACCTGCCCAGGTTCCTATCGCCATTAAGTGGCCCGTTGCATTTTGCGCATGCGCCAAACTCGGGTGTACAGGGAGAAACTCAGCAATTCAGGGAGCGTCTGTAAATGGAGGAGGAACGGGGTTGTAAGGGAACGTCTGTAAATGGAGACTGGCAAGGGAGTGTGTGTAAATGTTAGTGAAACAGGGACTAGTGAGGGGAGCGTCTGATGCCATTCCAGTGAATCTTTCTTGCACCTTCTCCAATGCTTCTAGCTCCATCTAATAATATGGGGACTGAGCTAATCTGAGCATCAACACACCATTGCTCCCAAATGTCTGTTTGTTGGAAGGATCAGTAAGGCAGTGACAGAAAGAATTGTGGTGAGATGAAATGAAGAGATCCAGTGGGCCAGTGTGTAACATTATGGAGTAGCTACCAAGTTATCTCTTGCCCTCAGAGCAAGGGTTCTCAAACTGAGGGTCATGACCCCTGAGCAACCAAGGTTGTGAGTCCGAGGCAGCAATGGTGGCTATGGAGCGGAGCCTCAGATTTGGCAGTGTTGGGATGTGCTCCCAGGCCTTTTTAAATGTGTGTGATTTCCTTTCCTTCCCTGTGGGCAAGGCCTAATCCAATGAGCTCTGAGGCCCAATCGCTGACAACAATGGAACCGGAAAAATGATAGGTGTCTTAGCTGTTTTTTGTGCCTGTATCCCTGCTGTTTGGACCCCCAGCTCACTCAAAATATTCACTGCTCCCCCCCAACCCTTTCATTCTGGGGCTGCACCAAGTATGAAACAGTGAAACATGGTCACAGCAGAAAAAGGGTTTGGGAAGCACTGCCTTACAATGAAGCGGATGTCATTTTCACATCTAATCTCTCAATTATGACATTAAGAATCAGGAGCCGGAGAATGACTGTTTTTCAACACGGTGGAAACCCAGAGCGGAGTCCAGTTAATGTGATTGTTAACATCAATTTCTGCTCTGATTGGAAATGTGTTTCTTCCCTGTTGACCAATTTCATTTCAGTCCCACATCGAAATCTCTCGATGCTTCTCCGGCGTTTCCTTTTACAAACATTTCATTGAATCAACACATGCAAGCTTGTAAAAAGTGATACTAATTTTAAAACATTGAAACAATGTAACACAGAAATGTTTACAGCCCAAAATGAGGTGATGGACTAGTAATCCAGGCTAATGCTCTCGGGACCTGGGTTCGAATCCTGCCATTCAATAAAAATATGGAATTAAAAGTCTTAATGATGACCATGAAACCATTGTCGATTGTCGTAAAAACCCATCACTAATATTTATTAGGTCATCCAGAACCACAGCAGTGTAGTTGACTCTTAACTGAGGTGGCCCATATAACTGTATTAAAATGCCACAAAGTCTCAGAAAAGGAATGAAATCGGAAGGACCACCCAACATTGACCTGGGCACTGGAAAGAACAACAGCAAACACAGCCCTGTTGACCCTACAAAATCCTCCACCTAACATCTGGGGGCTAGTGCCAAAGTTGGGAGAGCTGTCTCACAAAATGGTCAAGCAACAGCCTGACATAGTCATCCTCATGCAATCATACCGTACAGATAATGTCCCTGGGTATGTTCTGTTCCACCAACAGGGCAGCACAGCAACGATGGCACAGTGGTATGCATTGAGGAGTCAACATCAACTTCAAGTCTCATGACGTCAGGTTAGACATGGGCAAGGAAATCGCCTGCTGATTACCACGTACTGCCCTCCCTCAGCTGATGAATCAGCACTCCTCCATGTTGACCACCACTTGGAACAAGCACAGAATGGCAAGGACGCAGAATGTACTCTGGGTGGGGGACTTCAATGTCCATCACCAAGAGTGGCTCCGTGGCACCACTACTTACCGAGCTGGCCGAGTCCTAAAGGGCACAGCTGCTAGATTGGGTCTGCAGCAGGTGGTGAGAGAACCAACAAGAGGGAAAACATACTTGAGCTCATCCTCACCAAACTGCCTGCTGCATAAGCATCTGTGCATGATTGTATTGGTAGGAGTGGCAATTGTTGTGGAGATGAAGTCCCTCCTTCATATTTAGCAACAATCTTCAGCCAGAAGTGCCGAGTGGATGATCCAACTCGGCCTCCTCCAGAGGTCCTCTGCATCAGAGATGTCAGTCTTCAACCAATTCAATTCTCTTCACATGATATCAAGAAACAGCTGAAGGCACTGGATACTGTAAAGGCTACGGGCCCTGACAATATTCAGGCAATAGTACTGAAGACTTCTGCTCTAGAACTTGCCGCGCCCCTAGCCAAGCTGTTCCAGTACGCTACAACACCGGCATCTACCCAGCTCTCTGGAAAATTGCCCAGATATGTCCTATACACAAAAAGCAGGACAAATCCAACCTGGCCAATTACTGCCCATCAGTCTACTCCTGATCATCGGTAAAGTGATGGAAGGAGTCATCAATAGTGCCATCAATAACTTGCTCACTGGCGCCCAGTTTGGGTTCTGCCAGGGCCACTTAACTCCTGATCTCATGACAGCCTTGGTTCAAACATGGACAAAAGAGCTGAACTCCAGAGGTGAGGTGAGAGTGACTGCCCCTGACATCAAGGCCCATAGGTATCAAGGAGCCTTAGCAAAACTGTAGAGGGAGCGACTGTAAATGGAGGAGAAATGGGGACAGATGAGGGAGTATCTGTAAATGGACAAGCCATGGGACTGTTGACAGAGCATCTTTAAATGGAGACTGGTGAGGGAGCATCTCTAACTGGACATTGGTGGGGCAACATCTTTAAATGGAGACCACTGACGGAGTGTCTGTAAATGGAGGAGAATGAGGGACTAGTGAGGGAGTCAATGGGATTCAGGGGGAAAACTCTTCACTGGTTGTAGCCATACCTAGCACAAAGGATGATGGTTGTGGTTGTTGGAGGTCAGTCATCTCAGCTCGAGGACATCACTGCAGGAGTTCCTCAGGGTAGTGTCCTAGGCCTAACCATCTTCAGCTGCTTCATCAATGACCTTCCCTCCAACATAAGGTCAGAAGTGAGTATAGTCACTGATGATTACACAATGTTCAGCACCATTCGTGATTCCTCAGATACTGAAGCAGTCCATGTCCAAATGCAGCAAGACCTGGACACCGGGCTTGGGCTGACAAATGGCAAGTAACATTCGAGCCACGCAAGTGCCAGGCAATGACCATCTCCAACAAGAGAGAATCTAATCGTCGGCCTTGACGTTCAATGGCATTACCATCACTGAATCCTCCACTATCAACATCCTGGGCATTACCATTAACCAGAAACTGAACTGGCTAGCCATGTAAATACTGTGGCTGCCAGAGCATGCCAAAGGCTAGGAATCCTGCGACGAGTAACTCACGGCCTGACTCCCCAATGCTTGTCCACCATCTACAAGGCACAAGTCAGGAGTGAGATGGAATACTACTCACTTGCTGGATGAGTGCAGCTCCCACAACAATCAAGAAGCTGGACACCTGTAAAGAACATATATTTTTATTTCTGTTGGACTGTGGATTAAAATTACAATAGCTGCAGTTTGAAAGACATGTCCACTGGAACCATGTGAGGGATATATATAACGTTGCTGTCCTGGAACAGAGTGTGCCATGAAAGACAGGATGGTGGCGAGGAGGAGGCGTGTGGTCTAATGGGGAACGGCCTAGCAACAATGTTTTAATTGGCTCATCAGGTGACAAGGGTTTGTGTGAGAGCAGTGCAGTGGAATAGCTCCTAGTTTGTAAAGAAAAAGACCTAAAACCTCTTGCTCCTGTGTGTGTAAAATTCCACAATAATAGCTAGCTGGCTTTTTCTCCTCATATCTCTATAACCTGTTCTCTCTCTCTGAAAACCCCTGTCAAGAGGGAAAGGGGAAAATCACTGTTAGAGACATTGAAAGGCAAGTGCTCAACCAGTGAACTAAAGACTGAAAGTGCTGGAAGACCACTTTGTGTCATCAACAAGAATTGAAAGGAATTTGGAAGACATCAGTCAAAATCAACCCATCGAATCCTGTACTCTGGAATTGGTGCTATTGAACTGTTTTATCCCACTCTTAAGACACACAAAAACATGGATTTATGTGGCTTATGTGAACAGGGATTTAAGAAGGGGTAGAGTTTAGGTTATAGAGTTAGAAGTTAGCAGTTCATAGTTCTTTCTTTTGCCACTGGTTAAAGACAATTTGTTCAATAAAGAATTATTTACTTAAGTTTACAAACATTGTGCTCGTATTCTGTTAACCTACATTAACCAATTAGTGGGTTGATCAAACTTTTCACATTTGTCGCGGCTCAATGAGCAGTGGGGCTTGATATTACAGTGCACTATCCCCAGTGAGTTGTGACACACGGTCCAGCTCAAAGCAGCCCGCTTTATTGACACCACGTCCACAAACATTCACTCCTTCCACCACCGACGCACAGTAGCAGCAGTGTGTACCGTCAACAAGATGCACTGCAGGAATTCACCAAGGCTCCTTAGATAGCACCTTCCAGACCCACGACCACTACCATCTAGAAACACAAGGGCAGCAGATAGGTGGGGATCAAAACTGTTCACAGTATTCTAGGTGTGGTCTAACTAGTGCCTTGACTGGTTTTAGCAAGACTTCCCTATCTTTATACTCCATTCCCTTTGAAATAAAGGCCAACCTTCCATTTGCCTTCCCTATTACCTGCTGAACTTGTATGCTTGCTTTTTGGGATTCATGCACGAGGACCCCCAAATCCCTCTGTGCTGCAGCTTTCTTCAGTCTTTCTCTGTTTAAGTAATATTCAGCTCCTCTATTCTTCCTGCCAAAGTGCAGAACCTCACATTTTCCAGCATTATATTCCATCTGTCAAGTTTTTGCCCACTCACTTAACCTGTCTATCCCTCCGTAGACTCTTTGTGTCATCCTCACCACTTGCCTTCCCACATATTTTTGTGTCATCTGCAAACTTGGTGATAGTACATTCATTTCCCTCATCCAAGTCATTAAATATATTGTAAATAATTGTGGTCTCAGCACTGATCCCTGTGGTGCTCCACTAGTTATAGGTTGACATCCTGAAAATGCCCCCTTTATCCCAACTCTCTGTCTTCTATTAGTTAGCCAATTCTCTATGCATGATAATATACTACCCCAACACCATGGGCTCTTATCTTATTAAGTAGCCTTATGTGCAGCACTATATCAAACACCTTTTGGAAAGCCAAATATATTACATCTACTGGTCCCCCTTTATCTATACAGCTTGTTACCTCCTCAAAGAATTCTAATAAATTTGTCAGGCATGATTTCCCCTTCATGAAGCCATGCTGATTCTGCTTGATTATATCATGCATTTCTAAATGCTCTGCTATTACATTCTTTATAACAGACTCTAACATTTCCCCAATGATGGATGTTAAGCTAACTGGCCTAAAGTTACCTCTTTTTTGTCTCCCTCCCTTTTTGAATAAGGGTGTTACATTGGCTGTTCTCCAACCCTCTGGGACTTTTCCAGAATCTAAGGATTCTTGGAAGATTACTACCAGTGCATCCACTATCTCTGCAGCTGGTTCCTTTAATATCCTAGGATGCAACCCATCAGGTCCAGGGGACTTATTGGCCTTAAGCCCCATTAGTTTCCCTAGTACTTTTTCTCTAAAGATAGTTATTGTATTTATTTCCCCCCCGCCATTTTTGCTCCTTGATCATTTAGTATTTTTGGAATGCTATTAATATCTTCTACTGTGAAGACTGATGCAAAGTATTTATTCAACTCCTCTGTCATTCCCTGGTTCCCCATATTATTTCCCCAGCCTCATTCTCTAAGGGCCTTGGATTGACTTTGGCCTCTCTTTTCCTTTTTATATATTTAAAGCAGCTTTTACTGTCCATTTTTATATTACTTGCTAGTTTACCCCCCCTGCCAAGTTTATTTTCTCCCTCTTTATTTTTTGGTCATCTTCTGTTGGTTTTTTTCAAACTTTCCCAATGCTCTGGCTTGCCACTAATCTTTGCCACGTAATATAGTTTTTCTTTCACTCTGTTACTATCCTTAACTTCCTTGGTTAACCATGGTTGGTTTATCCCCTTCCTACAATCCTTCTTCCACACTGGGATATACTTTTGTTGTGAGACAGTAAAGCAATAGTAGGGCCAATGGTCAAAAACTTGTGGAAGAGGTAAGTTTTAATGAGCATCTTCAACCAGGAAAGAGGGAGAGAGACTGAGAGATTTAGGGAGGGAATTCCAGAGCCTCGAGCCTAGATAGTTGAAGGCATGGCAGCAAGATTGGGAGCAGAGTGATTCAGTCTCAAGCAGCTCACTGGTAGAGAGATGGAGTCAGTCATTAGGAAACGGAATTTGTAGCTGTCACCAAGGACAATGACTTTGGTCTCTTCAATAATTAATTGGAGGAAATTGATATTCTTCTGTAATTGGGTGTTGGGTAAGCAGTCCAACAGTGGAGGATACAGGAGAGGTGGTGGTGAGGTAGGGCCGGGTTGGCGTTAGTGTACATGTGGAAACTAATGTGTTTTCAAAAGATGGGACTTACTGACAGTGCGTAGGTGAGAAAGAGGAGGGTGTCAAGGATCAATCATGGGAGACGACAATCAGAGGTAAGGACATGAGAAAGGGAAGAGAAGCCATTGTATGTGGTTCTCTGGCTGCGATTGGATAGGTAAGAATGGAACCAGGTGAAAAGTGTTAGAGGAGGAAGGTGTGGTCGACTGTGTCAAAGGCTGCAGACAGGTCGAGAAGGACGAGGCAGGAGTTTACCACAGTCAGTGATATAGGCTGCCATTGTGACTTTGAGAAGACAAGCTTTGGTACTGTGGCAGGGGTAGAAATCTGATTGGAAGGAATCAAAGATGAATTTCTAGGAAAGATTGGTTGGGATTTGGGAGGTGACAAATCAAACACAACACAACTTGTGTTTGAGATAGATTTGGCTTTTATCCAGAGCATTAACATCTATAACTGGACAGGAGGCTGGACTTTATTATCAGCAGAAACTGACCCCAATGAGTATGGTTCAGTCCTGGATGTGAATAACAGCAAAATCTAATCACTGTGGTTAGTTGTGAACTCGCTGGTGACTGACCAGGTGGCATGACTGAGTGAATCCCTTCCCACACTCAGAGCAAGTGAATGGTCTTTCCCCAGTGTGACCTCGCTGGTGGCTCAGCAGGTGGGATGAGTTAATGAATCCCTTCCCACACTCATAGCAAATGAACGGCCTCTCCCCTGTGTGAACTCGTTGGTGTTCCTGCAGGTGGGAGTGTACAGTGAATGCCTTCCCACACGTGGAGCATGTAAATGGCTTCTCTCCTGTGTGAATTCGCTGATGTGTCTTCAGGTTGCTTAATTGAGTGAATCCCTTCCCACATTCGGAGCAGGTGAATGGCCTCTCCCCAGTGTGAACTCGGTGGTGTTTCAGCAGGCCAGATGACACAGTGAATCCCTTTCCACACACGGTGCACTTGAATGGTCTCTCCCCAGTGTGAATGCGCTGGTGTATCAGCAAGCTGGATGACTGTCTGAATTCCTTTCCACATGCGGGACAGGTATATGGCCTCTCGCCAGTGTGAATGCGTTGATGAATTTCCAGCACAGATGGGCAACTGAATACCTTCCCGCAGTGCTTACATTTCCACGGTGTCTCCCTGGAGTCACTATGCTTCCGTCTCAGCAGGACAGACAATTGGCTGAAGCCTTGTCCACACACAGAACGCGTGTACGATTTCTCTCCACTGTGAACGGTACTTTTTCCTTCCATGTTCACACCAACGATAATCAGGTTACAATAAATTAGCGGACTCCCTTCAGATCGTGATGTAAAGTCTGAGTTTCCTGAATGCAAATCCCAATGTCCTGTGAAATTGATTCAAAACAGAAAAAACAGAGCATGAGAGAATCGAGCAAAACATCAAGGAAATTGAACAGAATGAATCTGATTATTTGAGGGGCCGACACTATGAACAAGTGATCCTGAAAGCTGGTGGATTGTCATAAATACCCAACTGGTTCACTGATGTTCTTTAGGGAATGGAACCTGCCACCCGCTCTGTACCTACCCAAGATTCTGGCCTCTATGGAGGAGAGAGAGAGGGGAGGGAGCAGCAGTGGGTGAAAGAGAGATTTTTATATAAGGAATGCTCAATCAGAACAGGACCTGACAAACCCTTGATCCTCACCACCCAGAAGGACAAGGGTAGCGTGTGTATGTATACACCATCATCTAAGTTTCCCTCCAAGTCACTTACTGACTTGTCTGGCATCTCGCACTGGATGAACAGAAATTTGCTTCAATTAAATGTTGGTATGACTGAAACCAGTGTCTCCCATTGCTCTCTTTTCTCTTCCTTTCTTGTCTTTGCTGAACACCTTGTACTGAGTAAGATTTAATACTCAGAGCCATTTCCCTGTTATAGCTACAACATCATATTTACACGTCAATCTGCAGCTGTAACTCACCAATATTATTAACCACACTCTGTGCATTCACACACACACAGAATAACCTTCATTTAGACTTTCTTACTTTGAACACACTTAATAGTTTACTATTTCCTACCAGCTGTTTGTTGTGGTTGAATAGTTAACTCTGTTTCCTGGTCCACAGCTGCTGCTTGATCTGCTGAGGTATTTCCTGATCTTACAGATTTCTAGCATTTAGCAGCCTCTGTATTCCTTCTGAATGAGGACATTGAGGACCAGTGGGATGAGCATGCGCGGGAGAGACCCGCAGGGCATTCTGGGCAGGGCATGCGCACTAAGGGCTCATTCTGAACATGCGCGCGAGAGGCTGATTCGGCTGTGTATTCTGAGCATGCGCGGGAGAGACTCACTGGGCAGTAGGTGCCAATCCGATGCAGGTAGGAATGAAGCGGGTTAATAAACCCTGAGGAAGTCGGGCTGCACAAACTCTGAGTGGATCTTTAAGTCAGATTTAAATAAAGAGCATTAAACCGCCCTTCATCCGTCGGTTTCTCAGGATCTGCCCCGGCTCAAATTGCCGAACTCCAGGGTGGTCAGGGAGCGTCTGCAAATGGAGAATGACGAGGGAGCGTCTGTAAATGGAGGCTGGCGAGGGAGCGTCTACAAATGGAGACTGGCGAGGGAGCGCTTGTAAATGAAGATTGGTGAGGGAATGTCTACAAATGGAGACTGGTAAGGGAACGTCAACAAATGGAGACTGGCGAGAGAGCGTCTACAAATGGAGACCGGCGAGGGAGAGTCTACAAATGGAGACTGGCGAGGGAGAGTCTACAAATGGAGACCGGCGAGGGAGCGTCTGTAAATGGAGACCGGCGAGGGAGTGTCTGTAAATGGAGACTGGCGAGGGAACGTCTATAAATCGAGGATAGTGTGCTGTAATATCAAGCCTCAGTGCTCCCCGAGCTGTGACAAATGTGAAAAGTTTGACCAAAGCACTAGATTGCCCAATTCTACCTAACTGTTTAATTTTAGGTTAACAGAATGTGAGCACCGGGTTTGTAAACTAAATAAATAACTGTTTATTGAACAAACTGTCATTAACCATTGGCAAAAGAAAGAAATGTGAACTGCTGACTTCTAACACTATAACTTAAACTCTACCCCTTTCTTAAATCCCTATACACCCTCATACAAGACTCATGAGACACACAAAAACATGGATTTTAAGGATGGGATAAAACAATTCAAGAGCACCAATTCTGGAGTACAGGATTTGATGGGTTGATTTTGATCGATGTCTTCCAAATTCCTTCCGGTTCTGGTTGATTACATGAGGTAGTCTTCCAGCACTTTCAGCATTTAGTAAACTAGTTGAGCACTTGCCCTTCAATGTCTCTAAGAGTCATTTTACCCTTGGCCTCTTGACAGGGGTTTTCAGAGAGAGAGAGAGAGAAAGCAGGTTATAGATATGAGGGAAAAAAGCCAGATAGCTATTATTGTGGAATTATTGGAATCTTCCACAAATAGGAGAAAGAGGTTTTAGGTCTTGTTGCTTTCACACTAAGAGCTATTCTGCTGCACTGTCCTAACACAAAACCTGTTTGCCTGATCAGGAGCCAATTAAAACATTGTTGTCAGGCATTGGTCCAGGACTCTTTTGCGATGTTTCAAGAGTGTGAAAAGTGCAAAATGAAACAGTCTATTCAAAGTTGCAAATTTCGCTCCAAAAATGAAATTCCCTTGGTCCAGGACTCCTTTGCTGCACCAGCCAGTCTTTCATGGCACACTCTGTTCCGGGATTGCAACATTGTACACAACTCTCATCCTGTTCCAGTGGACATGTCTTTCAAACTGCAGCCATTGTACTCTTAATCCACAGTCTGACAGAAAATAAAAAGATATGTTCTGTACGACAGTCCAGCAGATATAAAAATATATGTTACTTCCAGCAGTGATGAAAAGAACTGCGATGAGATGAAATGACGAGATCCAGTGGGTCAGTCTGTAACATTATGGAGTAGCTACAAAGTTGTCTATCGCCCTTACAGCAGGCGTTCTCAAATTGAGGGCCATGACCCCGAGCAGTCAGGGCTCTGAGCTACAAGGCAGCAATGGCAGCTGTGGAGTGGAACCTCAGATTTGGCAGTTGTTGCGATGTGCTCCCAGGCCTCTTTAAATGCGTGTGATTTCCTTTTCTGTGGGTAAGGCCTAATCCAATGAGCTCTGAGGCCCAATTGCTGACACCAACGGAACCGGAAAACTGATAGATGTCTGAGTTTTTTGTGCCTGTATCCCTGCTGTTTGGACCCCCAGCTCACTCAAAATATTCATTGCCCCCCCCACCTTTCATTCTGGGGTTGCACCAAGTATGAAACAGTGAAACGAGGTTACAGCAGATAAAGGGTTTGGGAAGCACTGCCTTACAATGAAGCGGAAGCCATTTTCACTCCTAATCCAAGAATTACGACGTTAAGAATCGGGATCTGGAGAATTACTGTTTTGCAACACGGTGGCACCAACCTGGAGTGAAGTCCAGTTAATGTGATTGCCATCATCAATTTCTGCTCGGATTGGATCCTATCAAATCTTAAAAATGGTGTGTTAACAGTTGAAAAAATTGAATAAATCGCTTTCATGCATTTCAAGTACCTGAATGACCTCCCTGTGTTTGACTGTCCGGCTGTGCCAGTAAATGGGATGACGCAATGAATCCACACTCAGCAGGTGAACACTCTGTCCCCCTGTTGTGCCTATAGCCATGAGTTTCCTGCTCAGACAGGTAAATGAATCTCTGGCCTATAATGTAGTAAAAATATCCCATGCTCCTTCGCACAAATATGAACAATCCCCACATTAATAGAGTTGATTCCTGAGACGTCAGTGCTTGTGTTTTTAATTTAGTCTTGAAACACTGGTCTCAACAGGCTGAACGGACTACTCCTATTTCATATGTTCTCTGTTCTGAGGAGAACAATTCTAGCTTCTCCAGTCTGCACGTTACTGAAACCCCTCATCCCTGATACAGTTTTGGTAAGTTTTCTGTGCACCCTTTCCAAATCCTTGACATTGTTCCTGAAGTATAGTTTTCAGAATTGAACACAGTGCTTCAGTTGAGGATCAGTTAGTGATTGATACAGATTCAGTAGAATGTTCTTGCTCTTGTACTTCATGTCTCGATTAATAGCACCTGATAAATATTGTTTTCAAAGTGTTTAATCAGTTTGGCCTGCCACAAAGATTCATGTTGATACACTCCCAGGTCTTACTTTTGCTGCACTCTGGTTAAAATAATAGCATTTAGTTTAAACTGTCTTTTGTCATTCTACCATCCAAAATGCATCATTGATTGTGAATCACTTTGCGATGTTCCGAGGGTATGAAAATTGCGAAATGAAACTGAGAACTTTCTCTTACACAGCCTATTTAAAGTTCCAAATTTCGTTCCAAAAAATGAAATTCAGATTAATATTCGTTGTGGGACAAAAGACACTCGGTCCGGAGATGGTTAAAGTCAGAAGATCTTTATTACAAACAAGCAGTTACAGTGACATTTATTTATATATAGTACAGATTCAGCTGGCTGCATGCCCGATCTTATTTTGTCTGCTTATGGCCTTCATCTTTCCCTGGTAAGGCACACCCTAAGACACTCTCATGGATAAGCAAGCCAGCCAAAAAGTACAAATGTGGAAAAACAGAAAACAGCTTGAGCTTATAACTGCATCGCTAGCAAAACACATATAGAAAAGCAGACCAGCAGCGTAGGCCAACAGTTGCAGTGGTAAAATAAAGTAAGAGAAACTGATTTCATAAGTAAAATTCATTGTGATCATATTAACCCTTTATTTCCCACATCAATATTCCAGATTTTACCTCAGAAATATCTTCAACTGGAAGTCAGCGAATTAAGAAGAAAGATCCCAGACAGTGGTTTGAGAAGGGACACTGAAGCCTTGACAGATCAGTTAGCTTCACACTCAGCTGAGGCAGTCTCAACAACTCCACATCCTGCCCAGGGTGGAGTTTTCCTGGTGCAGTGGGACCGATTTGGGTCTTTAACTAACACCACCAAAACAAAAAACTCTGATTAATCACTTGGCTGCTGTTTGTGGAATCTTACTGTGAAAAAACTAGCTGCTGTGGGACAGTAAAACTTGTATTTATATTTAATGATTCATGGGATGTAGGCATCGCTGATTAGGCCAGCATTTATTGCCCATCCTTAACTGCCCCTCGAGAAGATGATGGTGAGCTCCCTTTTTGGACCACTGCAGTCCCTGTAGTGTGGGTACAGCCACAGTGCTGTCAGGGAGGGAGTTCCAGGAGTTTGACCGAGCGACGGTGAAGGAATGGTCAATATATTTCCAAGTCAGGATGGTGAGTTGCTTGGAAGGGACCTTCAGGTGGTGGTGTTCCCATGTGTCTGCTGACCCTGTCCTTCTAGATGTTAGAGGTCTGGGTTTGGAATGTGCAGGCTACGAAGGGTTGGTGATTTCCTGCAGTGCATCTTGTGGATGGTACACATTGCTGCTACTGTGCATTGGTGATGGAGGGAGTGAATGCTTGAGGATGGGGTGCTAATAATGCAGGCTGCTTTGTCCTCGACAATGGTCAAGCTTCTTCATAACGCTTTTCACACAACAAAATGTCCCAAGGTGCTCCACAGTAACGTTATAAAGCAAAATTTGATAGTAAGGCACATAAGGCGATAGTAGGGCCAATGGCCAAAATCTTGTGGAAGAGGTAAGTTCTAATGAGCAGCCTCAATCAGGACAGACAGGTAGAGAGACCGAGGGGTTTACAGAGGGAATTCCAGATCCTCAGGCCTAGGTAGTTGAAGACGCAGTAGCAAGATTGGGAGCAGAGTGATTCAGTCTCAATCGGCTCCCTGGTAGAGAGATGGAGTCAGTCGTTAGGAAACAGAATTTGTAGCTGTCACCAAGGACAATGACTTTAGTCTCTTCAATATTTAATTGGAGGAAATTGATATTCTTCTGTTATTGGGTATTGGGTAAGCAGTCCAACAGTGAAGAAGTCAGGAGAGGTGGTGGTGAGGTAGAGCTGGGTTGGTGTTAGTGTACATGTGGAAACTAATGTGTTTTCATATGATGGGACTTACAGGCAGTGTGTAGATGAGAAACAGGAGGGTGTCAAGGATCAATCTTGGGGAATGACAATCAGAGGTAAGGGCCTGAGAAGAGGAAGAGAAGCCATTGCCTGTGGTTCTCTGGCTGCGATTGGATAGGTAAGAATGGAACCAGGTAAGAGGTGTTGGAGGAGGATGGTCTGGTCGACTGTGTCAAAGGCTGCAGACAGGTCGAGAAGGACGAGGCAGGAGTTTACCACGGTCAGTGATACAGGCTGCCATTGTGACTTTGAGAAGACAAGCTTTGGTACTGTGGCAGGGGTGGAAATCTGATTGGAAGAATCAAAGATGGATTTCTGGGAAAGATTGGCTGGGATTTGGGAAGTGACAAACCAAACACAACACAACTTAGTGTTCGAGATAGATTTGACTTTTATCCAGAGTATTAACATCTATAACTGGATATGGGGCTAGAGTTTATTAATGTCAGCAGAAACTGACCCCAATGAGCATGGTTCAGTCCTGGATGTGATTAACAGCAAAATCCAATCACTGTAGTTAGTTGTGAACTTGCTGGTGACTGAGCAGGTAGCATGACTGAGTGGATCCCTTCCCACAATCAGAGCAAGTGAATGGTCTCTCCCCAGTGTGACCTCGCTGGTGACTCAGCAGGTGGGATGAGTTAATGAATACCTTCCCACACTCACAGCAGACAAATGGTCTCTCCCCTGTGTGAACTCGCTGGTGTTCCTGCAGGTGGGAATACACAGTGAATGCCTTCCCACATGTGGAGCATATAAATGGCTTCACTCCCGTGTGAATTCACTGATACGTCTGCAGGTTGCCTAACTGAGTGAATCCCTTCCCACATTTGGAGCAGGTGAACGGCCTCTCCCCAGTGTGAACTCGGTTGTGTTTCAGCAGGTCGGTTGACATAGTGAATCCCTTTCTACACACAGAGCACTTGAATGGTCTCTTCCTGGTGTAACTCTGCTGGTGTATCCTCAGGCTGGATGAATGACTGAATTCCTTCCGACACATGGGGCAGACGTACGGCCTCTCGCCAGTGTGAATGCGTTGATGTAATCCAGCACAAATGGGTAACTGAATACCTTCCTGCAGTGCACACACTTGCACGGTTTCTCCCTGGAGTCACTGTGCTTCTGTCTCAACGGGGCAGACGATTGGCTGAAGCTTCGTGCACACACACAACATGTGTACGGTTTCTCCCCACTGTGAACTGTGCTTATTCCTTCCATGTTCACACCAACGATAATCAGGTTCCAATAATTTAGCCAACTCCTTCAGAGTGTGATGTAATGTCTGAGTTTTCTGAATGCAATTCCCAATGCCCTGTGAAATTGATTTAAAACACAAAAAATGGAGCATGAGAGAATCCATTAAAACATCAATGAAATTGAGCTGAATGAACCTGATTATTTGTGGGGCTGACACTCAGAACAAGTGATCATGAAAGCTGGTGGATTGTCATATAAACTCAACTGGTTCACTAATGTTCTTCAGGGAATGGAACCTGCCACCTGGTCTGTACCTACACAAGATTCTGGCCTCTATGGAGGAGAGAGAAGGGAGACAGCAGCAGTGGGCGAAGGAGGGATGTTATATAAGGAAAATTCAACCGGAACAGGACCTGATGAACCCTCGATCCTCACCACCCAGAAGGACAATAGCAGCATGTGTATGCAAACACCATCACCTGCAAGCTTCTCTCCAAGTCACTTACTAACTTGTCTGGCATCCAGCACTGGAGGGACAGAACTTTGCTCCAATTTAATGTTTGTACGGCTGAAGCCAGAGTCTCTCATCCCTATTACAAATTCTATTCCCTAGCCACCGACCTCACCCCTCTCCTAGGCAACTGTGTGATACTGGGCACACCCCCCACCCCCAGCTGAGCTTCAGCCCCATGTTCACTTTAAGCAAGAAGATGGAGGTGAGCTGCCATCTTGAACCGCTGCAGTCCCTGTGGTGTAGGTACACCCACAGTGCTGTTAGGGAGGGAGTTCCAGGATTTTGACCCAGCGACAGTGAAGGAATGGCGATGGTGAGCGGCTTAGAGGGGAACTTCCAGATGGTGTTGTTCCCATGTGTCTGCAACTCTTTAATGTCAGCTCAGTGTAGAGTTAAAGGTTTTCCTGTCAACCTTTGAATCCAATTTTTCCAGCCCAGATCCATTCTTACCCCATTAATGATGGTTTTCCCCCCAGTTAATTATTTGTACTCTGGATTATTCTCTGTCCTTTTCCATAGCCAACCTAAACTGCATGATACAACGATCACTGTTTTCTAAATGTTCTCCCACTGATACTTGATCCACTTGGCCCACCTCATTCACAAGAACCAGGTGCATCAGTGCCTCCTTTTTCATTGGAATGGAAACATATTGATCTAGAACCTAGAGACAGCGGACCTATAAGGAGCCAGCTTTCCCTTACACCTACAACATCATATTTACACATGTCAATCTGCACCGGTAACTCACCAATATTATTAACCACAATCTGTGCATTCACACACACACAGAATAACCTTCATTTGGACCTTACTTTGAACATACCTAATAGTTTACTATTTCCTACCAGCTGTTTGTTGTGGTTGAATAGTTAACTCTGTTTCCTGGTCCACAGCTGCTGCTTGATCTGCTGAGTATTTCCTGATCTTACAGATTTCCAACATTTAGCAGCCTCTGTACTTGCTTCTGAATGAGGGCTTGAAGATTAGTGAGATGAGCATGCGCGGGAGAGACTCTCTGGGCATTGTGGCCTGAGCATGCGCGGGAGAGACTCACTGGGCAGTGTGGCCTGAGCATGCGCGCTGTTGGGCGCCCGTTTGATGCAGGTAAGAGTGAAGCGGGGTTAATAAGCCCGGAGGAAGTCGGGCTGCACAAAGTCTGAGCGCATCTTTAAGTCATGTTAAAAATAACGCATTAAACTCTATTCAACAGCCAGTTTCTCAGGACCTGCCCCGGCTCAAATTGCCACCAAACGGCCCGGCGCCAGACAGGGAGTGTCGGAAACTCAGGAATTCAGGGAGCGTCTGTCAATGGAGGAAAAATGGGGTCTGCTTGAGGGAGCGTCTGTAAATGGAAGAGAAATGGGGTCTGCTTGAGGGAGTATCTAAATTGAGGAGAAATAGGGTCTGCTTGAGGGAATATCTGTAAATGAAGAAGCAATGGAGACTTGAAGGGGGCATCTTTAAATGGAGACTGGTGAAGAAGCACCTGTAAATGGAGACTAATGAGGAAATATTTGGAAATGCTAGTGAAAGGTATTTGATAACGTACCACATAATGGACGTGATCAAATTTATAGCACATGGAATAAGAGTGATGGTAGCAACAAGGATACAACATTGGCTTAGTGACAGGAAACAGAGTAGTGATTAATGCATTCTTTTTTGGACTATGGGAAGGCTTGTAGTGTCAGTGTTGGAACACATGCTCTTCCTATTAATGACCTAGGTCAATGGTGTTAAACTGATTAGCCTGCAAGTGCTGTGTTGTTGAACAGGGGTGGAATATTTGTAATCTATCAGTACTTTTGCAGTACAGCTATCTAAGGAAGATTGTGGCTAGAGCCTCCACAAGTTCCATCTGAAGGATACTGTCTCTTACAAGTGTAAAAGTCCCTCAATGTCACACAAGAGTGGCAGCCTAGAGAATGTGCTCAGGTCGATTATTTTTTCCTGTTCCTATTGATGTGGATAATTTAGAAATAATCAACTCTTATGCCGTCATCCGGTCCGAGTGCTATGATGCCATAACAACTATTAAACAATCAGTCGAGCCTTAGGAGTGGAAATAGTTTTGTTCAAATGGCAGCAAGTCCATTGCTTACGGATCTGCAAATGAAATTCATGGCAAGGAACGCTAGGCAGCACATGAAATTCATGGCAAGGAACGCTAGGCAGCACATGAACGTCAGGAATAGTGTTGTAATTTATGAAGATGCAAAAGGGCTAACACCTGCTAGGTATTGTACAACAGACGTCCTGGAACATTGGAACGGCCTTCAACAAAGTCAGGGGAATATTGGGCTTCAGAGTCAAAACAGCTTTTTATAGATCAAAAGAAGTCACAATCCAGCCAGATCCAAGACATTTATCCAGTTGTAGTCAGAGAAATGAGGGAAAAATTGAGGTGCTGGAGACAGAAATCCACATTCTGCTTGTTATGATGTGTCAGGTGGACGAAATCTACAAAGGAAACTTGGTCGTGTGATCATAATGGTTTTGCAATTTGTTGTGTTATGAGATGTGTGCACTTAATTCAGAAATAATGAGTCCACCAGGACCTTTAGAGATTTTTAAAAATTGAAATGTTTATTAACAAAATAAAAGATTAAGCACATACATAAGACTACAATTACTACTATAATAACTCCTAAAATTCTTAATTAACCTGACCCGCAGTTACACTCCCTTTAAGGCAACGATCCAAGCAGATTTTAGATTTGAAACAGAACCAGTGAGTTAACACAATAGCCACTTGACAGTGGAATTCCAAATGGTGTTTCCCCAACTTCAGTTTTGTTATATAGACTCATGCATACATTTCATTAAGGCTATTTCACATATTCCTGTTAGCCTTTCGTTCACCTTTATATATTTTTCTCTCTTTTAAATATGTAAATTCTATTGTTCCATATGTCTTTGAAACTGTATCTTCCTCATAGTGTTAAAACTTTCATGTTGCCAATATTGCCAGAAACCTTTGGGAAAAATGAACACACTGCTTAGCTTTGTTTATCTGGTTAGTTGTAAACAGACTAAGATCCCTTTGAAATCCAAATCCCTTCATTTATCAAACAATGCAAATTCCCTTCACACCTTACATGCTAAGCCAGCATCCATTACTCATTAGCATGTCAAGCTTGCACTTCAAATGTAATTAAATTACACAGACAGACCAAAATTATACTTAGCCCCATAAACCAGAGAAACATCATGAAATTATTATATGTTGCTGCACCACTACTATTGTATCTTGGATATGATTGACAGCAGCAATAACAAGAATTAACCCCTACAATTAAATATGAACTCGGTAGAATGCCAGCAGGTGGGGTAAATTAATGACTCTCTTTCCCATTCTGCTGTGCCAGTAAATGGGATGACCCAGTGAATCCATACTCAGCTGAAGAACACTTTCTCTCCCTGGTGTGCCTATAGCCATGAGTTCCCGCTCAGACAGGCAACTGAATCTCTGCCCACAGTCAACAATAGTTTGAATTTATATAACGCCTATATATGGTAGTAAATATATCCTATGCTCCCATGTTAACAATCCCCACGTGAATACAGTTGATTCCTGACACATCTATAGTTGTATTTTTCATTTGGCCTTGAAACACTGCTATAATCTCCAAGCTCGATGGGCCGAATGGCCTACTTCTGCTTCTATTTCGTATCTTTGCATGTTTTCTGTTCTGAGGAGAACAATTCTAGCTTCTCCAGTCTGCACATTACTGAAACCCCTCATCCCTGACACTGTTTTGATAAGTTTTCCATGCACCCTTTCCACATCCTTGACATTGTTCCTGAAGTATAGTGCTCAGAATTGAAGTATAGTGCTTAGAATTGAACACAGTGCTTCAGCTGAGGATCAGTCAGTGATTGATGCAGATTCAGTAGAATGTTCCTGCTCTAGTACTTCATGTCTCTATTAATAGCACCTGATAACATTGTTTTCAACGTGTTTAATCAACTTGGCCTGCAACTGTCATAGATTCATGTCCATACACTCCCGGGTCTTACTTTTGCTGCACTCTAGTTAAAATAGTAGCATTTAGTTTAAACTCTCTCGTCATTCTTCCATCCATCATTGATTGTGAATCACTTTGCAACGTTCCAAAGGTGTGAAATGAACCTGAGAACTTTCTTTCATAGCCCATTCAAAAGTTGCAAATTTTACTCTAAAAAATGAAATTCAGATTAATATTTGTTGTGGGACAAAAGCTGCTCAGAGTCCGGAAATGGTTAAAGTCAGAAGCTCTTTATTACAAACAAGCAGTTACAGTAACACTTATTTATACACAGTAGAGATTCAGCTGGCTGCATGCCCGATCTTATTTTGTCTACTTCTGGCCTTCATCTTTCCCTGGTAAGCACACCTTATGACACTCTCACAGGCAAGCAAGCTAGCCAAAAAGTACAACTGTGGAAAAACGGCTTCAGCTTATCAACTACAGTAACTTCATCTCTAGCAAAACACATAGGAAAAACAGACCAGCTGTGCAGGCCGACAGTTGCAGTGGCAAAATAGAGTCAGAGGTCTACAGCACAGAGAAAGGCCTATCGAGTCTGCGCCGGTCAAGCAAGTACCGAACTATTCTAATCCCGTTGTCCCGCATTAGGCCCATAGCCTTGTATTCCATGGAATCACAAGTGCACTAAAATGAGAGAAACTGCTTTCATAAGTAACACTGTGATCATATTAACCCTTTATTTCCCACATCAATATTCCAAATCTTACTGCAGAAAAAACTTCAAATGAGAGTCAGCAAATTAAGAAGAAAGAACCAGACAGTGGTTCGAGAAGGTACACTGAAGCTTCGAGCGCTCAGTTAGCTCCACTCTCAGCTCAGGCGGTCTCAACAACTCCACATCCTGGCCACAGTGGAGTTTTCCTGGTGCAGTGAGGCCGATTCTGGTCTTTTACTAACACCACCAAAACAAAAAAACCCTGATTAATCACTAATTGCTGTTTGTGGAATCTTATTGTGCAAAAACTAGCTGCCATGATACCATAACAACTTGCATTTATGTTTATTCATTTATGCGATGTGGGTGGCACTGGCTGGGCCAGTATTTATTGCCCATCCTTAATTGCCCCTTGAGAAGGTGGTGGTGAGCTGCCTTCTTGAGCCGCTGCAGTGCACGTGGTGTAGGTACACCCACTGTGCTGTTAGGGAGGGAGTTCCAGGATTTTGACCCAGCGACAGTGAAGGCACGGCCGATATATTTCCAAGTCAGGGCGGTGAGTGGCTCGGAGGGGAACTTCAGGTGGTGGGGTGGTGTTCCCATGCAGCTGCTGCCTTTATCCTTCTAGATGGTAGAGGTCCTGGGTTTGGAAGGTGCTATCTAAGGAGGCTTGGTGAGTTGCTGCAGTGCATCTTGTAGACGGTACACACACTGCTGCTACTGTGTCTCGGTGGTGGAGGGAGTGAAGATTTGTGGATGGGGTATCAATAATGCAGGTTGCTTTGTCCTCGATGGTGGTCGAGCTTCTTCATAACGCTTTTCACAGAACAAAATGTCCCAAGGTGCTCCACAGTAACGTTATAAAGCAAAATTTGATAGTAAGGCACATAAGGCGATAGTTGGGCCAATGGCCAAAATCTTGTGGAAGAGGTAAGTTCTAATGAGCAGCCTCAATCAGGACAGACAGGTAGAGAGACTGAGGGGTTTAGAGAGTGAATTCCAGAGCTTCAGGCCTAGGTAGTTGAAGGCACGGCCGCCAATGGTGGAGTGATTAAAATCAGGGATGTTCAAAAGGCCAGAACTGGATGAGTGCAGCGATCTCAGAAGGTTGTTGAAGTGCAGGAGATTACAGAGATAGGGAAAGCCATGGAGGGATTGAAAAAAAGGGAATTTTAAGATTGAGGCTTAGCTTGTCCAAGAGCTAATTCATGATTTTTTCACGGGATCTGGGCATCACTGGGAAGGCCGGCATTTATTGCCCTAAGTGCTTCTTGAGAAGGTGGTGGTGAGCTGCCGTCATGAACTGCTGCAGTCCATGTGGTGCAGGTACACCCACCGTGCTGTTTGGAAGGGAATTCCAGGATTTTGACCCAGTGACAGTGAAGGAACATTGATATATTTCTAAGTCAGGATGGTGAGTGGCTTGGAGGGGAACTTCAGGCATTGGTGTTCCCATGCGTGTACTACCCTTGTCCTTCTGGAGGTTAGAGTCATTGCAGTCCATGTGGTGTGAGGACACCCACAATGTGGTCAGAAACTTATATTGGGGTTAACTATGACAGCAAGATTAGGAGCAGAGTGATTCGCAGAATTTTAATGGCACAGAAGGAAGCCATTCAGCCCTTTGTGTCTGCACCGGCTCTCCAAATGAGCATTATGAACTAGTGCCATTGCCATGCCTTTTCCCTGGGCCCCTGCATTGTTTCTATTCACATAATCATCTAATTCCCTCTTGAATGCCTCGATTGAGCATTCAAGAGCATTCCAGACCCGGACCACTCGCTGTATGAAAAAATTATTTCTCACGTCACATCTTTTGCAAATCATTTTAAATATGTGCCCTCTTATTCTTGATACTTTTTCGAGCGGGAACAACTTTTCCCTACCAACTCTGTCCAGCTCCCTCATGATTTTGAGCATCCTGATCAAATCTCCTCTGAGCTTTCTTCTCTCCAAGGAGAACAGTCCCAACTTCTCCAATCTATCTTCATAGCTGAAGTTTCTCACCCCTGGGACTATTCTTGTAAACCTCTTCTGCACTCTCTCCAATGTGTTCACATCCTTCCTATAATGTAGCGCCCAGAACTGTACACAGTACTCCAGCTGAGGTCTAATGAGTGACTTATGTAATTTCAGCATAACCTCCTTGCTCTCGTACTCTATGTCCCGATTAATAAAGCCCAAGATACTGAATGCTTTATTAACTGCTCTCTCCACCTGTCCTGCCAGCTTCAATGATCTGTGCACATATACAATCAGGTCCTGTTGCTCCTGCACCCCCTTCAAAATTTCACCCTTTATTTTATATTGTTTGTCCATGACCTTCCTACCAAAATGCATCACCTCACACTTCTCCGCATTGAACTTCATCTGTCACCTATCAGTCTCAAGCAGCTCCCTGGCAGAGCAATGGAGTCAATAGTCTGGAAACGGAATTTGTCACTGAGGATAATGACTTCAGTCTCTTTCGTATTTAATTGGAAGAAATTGATATTCTTCTGTTATTGGGTGTTGGGTGAGCAGTCCAACAGTGGAGGAGTCAGGAGAGGCGGTGGTGAGTAGAGCCGGGTTGTGTTAGTGTACATCTGGAAACTAATGTGTTTTCATATGATAGGACTTACTGGCAGTGCGTAGATGAGAAAGAGGAGGGTGTCAAGGATCGATCTTGGGAGATGATAGTCACAGGTAAGGACATGAGAGAGGGAAGAGAAGCCATTGCATGTGGTTCTCTGGCTGCGATTAGATAGGTAAGAATGGAACCAAGTGAGAGGTGTTGGAGGAGGATGGTCTGGTCAACTGTGTCAAAGGCTGCAGACAGGTTGAGAAGGACGATGCAGGAGTTTACCACGGTCAGTGATAAAGGCTGCCATTGTGACTTTGAGAAGATAAGCTTTGGTACTGTGGCAGGGGTGGAAATCTGATTGGAAGGAATCAAAGATGGATTTCTGGGAAAGATTGGCTGGGATTTGGGAGGTGACAAACCCAACACAACACAACTTGTGTTCGAGACAGATTTGATTTTTATCCAGAGTGTTAACATCTATAACTGGACAGGAGGCTGGAGTTTATTAACATCAGCAGAAACTGACACTAATGAGCATGGTTAAGTTCTGGATCTGGTTAATAGCAAAATCCAATCACTGTGGTTGATTGTGAACTCGCTGGTGACTCAGCAGGTAGCATGACCGAGTGAATCCCTTCCCACATTTGGAGCAAGTGAATGGTCTCTCCCCAGTGTGACCTCGCTGATGGCTCAGCAGGTGGGATGAATTAACAAATCCCTTCCCACACTCATAGCAGACGAATGGCCTCTCCCCAGTGTGAACTCGTCGGTGCTCCTGCAGGTGGGAATGCACAGTGAATGCCTTCCCACATGTGGAGCATGTAAATGGCTTCTCTCCCGTGTGAATTCGCTGATGTGTCTTCAGGTTGCCTAACTGAGTGAACCCCTTCCCACATTCAGAGCAGGTGAACGGCCTCTCCCCAGTGTGAACTCGCTGGTGTTTCATCAGGCCGGATGACACAGTGAATCCCTTTCCACACACGGTGCACTTGAATGGTCTCTCCCCGGTGTGAATGCGCTGGTGTATCAGCAAGCTGGATGACTGAGTGAATTCCTTCCCACAAGCCGGGCAGGTGTACGGCCTCTCGCCAGTGTGAATGCGTTGATGAATTTCCAGCACAGATGGGCAACCGAATAACTTTCCGCAGTGCCTACATTTCCAGGGTTTCTCACTGGAGTGACCGTGCTTCTGTCTCAACAGGGCAGATGATTGGCTGAAGGCTCGTCCACGCACAGAACGCGTGGACGGTTTCTCCCCACTGTGAACAGTGCTTATTCCTTCCATGTTCACACCAACGATAATCAGGTTCCAATAAATTAGCCGATTCCTTCAGAGCGTGATGTAATGTCTGAGTTTCCTGAATGCAAATCCCAATGCCCTGTGAAATTGATTCAAAACAGAAAAAACGGAGTGTGAGAGAATCGAGCGAAACATCAAGGAAATTGAGCTGAATGAATCTGATTATTTGAGGGGCTGACACTACGAACAAGTGATTCTGAAAGCTGGTGGATTGTCATAAAAACCCAACTGGTTCACTAATGTTCTTCAGGGAATGGAACCTGCCACCTGGTCTGTACCTACACAAGATTCTGGCCTCTATGGAGGAGCAGTGGGTGAAGGAGAGATTTTATATAAGGAAAAGTCAACCAGAACAGGACCTGATGAACCCTCGATCCTCACCACCCAGAAGGACAAGGGTAGTATGTATATGTGAACACCATCATCTAAGTTTCTCTCCAAGTCACTTAACAACTTGTCTGGCATCCAGCACTGGATGAACAAAAATTTGCTCCAATTAAATGTTGGTATGACTGAAGCCAGTGTCTCCCATCCTCACTACAAACTTTAATCCCTAGCCACCGACCTCATCCCTCTCCTTGGCAACTGTGCGAGACTGGGCAAGACTGGTCTCAACCTTGGTGTCATATTTCACCCCCAGCTGAGCTTCAGGCCACACGTTCCCTTTAAAGAGCGTTCTTTAAAGACAGCTTATTGTTGAGTTAAGTTTTACCTGCCAACCTTTGAATCCAGTTGATCCAAAGGAGGTTTACAAGTTTGACGCCTGGAATGAGTGGGTTGTCTTGTGAGGAAAGGTTGGACAGGCTGGGCTTGTTTCCACTGGAGTTTAAAAGAGTGAAGACTAATTTGATTGAAGTATACAAGACCCTGAACAGCCTTGACAAGGTGGACGTTGAAGGGATGTTTCCTCTTGTGGATGAGTCCAGAACTAAGGGGCATTGTTTTAAAATTAGGGGTCACCCTTTTAGTACAGAGATGAGGAGAAATTTTTTCTCTGAGGGCTGTGCGACTATGGAACTCTCTGCCTCAGAAGGTAGTGGAGGCGGGGTCATCGAATATTTTTAAGGCAGAGATAGATTGATTCCCTTGCCTAACAAAAATCTATTGTTATTGGGCTTAGATGGTAAGTGGAAATCGAAACACAAGATGATCAGCCATGATCTTATTGAACGGCATGGCAGGCTCGAGGGGCCGAATGGTCTACTCCTGTTCCTATTTCTTATGTACCCCACTGAAGTTGGTTTTCCCCCAGTTAATTATTCGTACTCTGGATTGTTCTTTGCCCTTTTCCATAGCCAACCTAAACTTCATGATACAATGATCACTGTCTTTTAAATGTTTTCCCACGAACACTGGACCCACCTCATTCCCAGGAACCAGGTCCAGTAGTGCCTCCTTTCTCAATGGATTGGAAACATATTGATGTAGAATTTTACCTGGTATAAATAAAAGAGTTTAGTGTAACCCAGCCATTTTCAGGCTAATTTAAGTTATATTCATTGTAACAAGCTAACAAGGTTAAATACCATTTTGTGCTGGCACTGAGATAAGAAGCCATTTTGATATTGTTAACATTTTACAACAAATGAACCCAAAACAGTATTACGAAGCACTCACTAACTCACAACAGATGATTGACCAAATAGTGTACCTCACTTAATTGAAGGCTAAGTATTTAAGAATCAGTAGTTAACTAGAAGTCACTTTGTTATTTTTGTATTACTCCATTACTTTTTCTTATGAGAAAGTTAAAGTGCAGTCAGAGCTGGGAACGAAATGGGGTGAGCCGTGGACTCCCTCCCTATCAGGAACACACACTTGGTTGTTGAGTCTGTCTTAATGAATGGGACTCCTGTAAAGAGATCAGGATAAGAGATATAGCTTAAAGGAAGGCATTGTCTTAAGTTTAAGACAATGTGCATAATTAGCCAGAACCAATGGAATTAAGTCTTATCACATTATTGATAAGTTAGAGGCCAATCTGCCATTTCCAACAACTTGTCTAAGGTGAGTGTACAACATCTTTTGAGTATAAAAAAAGGGATTGCGGGAACGATCTGTGTGTAATCAAGTATTTGGAGATAGTTGAGTATCTTGTCAGTAAAGGTCGTTTCTACTGAGCTTCAGGGCAGATGAGTAGTTAGTACTGGGACCGGTTCAGTGGTAGATTCCCTGCCTGTAGAAATCCTGGGAAGGTGTAGGACTTCTTGGAGACAGTGACTTTCTCAGTCGGCCTGAGGAGTTCAAGTTGTTGTCCACTTCTCTTGGATTGATCACTCATTTGAAAGAACAGCAAACGATGACAAAAGGTTAGGAGGGAAAATTAGAGTATGAGAGAAAGCTAGCTCGTCATATAAAAACGGATGGTAAGAGTTTGTTTAAAAAAGAACAGAGTTAACAATGTGAGCGTTGGTCCCATAGAGAGTGTGTCTGGGGAACTGATAATGGAAAGTAGAGAGATGGCAGATGAATTAAACAGGTACTTTGCTTCAGTCTTCACTATAGAGGACACAAGTAACATCCTGGAAATGGCTGTAGATCAGGAAATAGAAGGGAAGGAGGAACTCGGGGAAAATTACAATCACCAGGGAAATGGGATTGAGCAAACTGTTGGGGCTGCGGGCTGACAAATCCCCAGGTCCAGATGGACTTCACCCTAAGGTCTTGAAAGAAGTGGCTAGTGAGATAATTGACGCAATGGTTTTAATTTACCAAAATTCCTTAGATTCGGGGAAGGTTCCATTAGATTGGAAAATAGCATATATAACTCCTTTATTCAAAAAGTGGGATGGAAGACAGAAAGCAGGAAACTATAGCCTAACATCTGACAAAGGGAAAATGTTAGAAGCTATTATTAAAGATGTTATAGCAGGACACTTAGAAAAATTCAAGGCAATGAGGCTGAGTCAACATGGTTTTGTAAAAGGGAAATCATGTTTAACCAAATTATTAGAGTTCTTTCAAGGAGTCACAGGTGCTGTGGATAAAAGGGAACTGGTGGATGTACTGTACTTAGACTTCCAGAAGGCATTTGATAAAGTGCCACATCAAACGTTATTGTGGAAAATTGGCTAGCTAACAGAAAGCAGATTTGGCATAAATGGGTCTTTTTCTGGTTGGCAGGATGTGGTGTGCCACAGGGATCAGTGCTGGGGCCTCAACTTTTTACAATTTATATAAATGACTTGGATGAAGGGACCAAAGGAATAGTGGCTACATTTGCTGACAAGACAAAGGTGGGTAGGAAAGTAAATTGTTGAGGACGTAAGGAGGCTACAAAGTGACATAGATAGCTTAAGTAAGTGGGCAAAGATCTGGCAAATGAAGTGGGCAAGTGTGAAATCCTTCATTTTGGAAGGAAGAAGCTTATTATCTAAATGGTGAGAGATTGAGGAGCTCTGAGAGTCAGAGGGATCTGGGTGTCCTAGTGCACGAATCACAAAAGGTTAGTATACAAGTACAGCAGGTCATTAGGAAAGCTAATAGAATGTTATCATTTATTGTGAGGAGTATTGATTACAAAAGTAGGGAGGCTATGTTTCAGTTGTACAGGGCATTGGTGAGACCACATCTGGGGTACTGTGTACAATATTGGTCTCACTATTTAAGGAAAGATGTAAATGTGTTAGAAGCTGTTCAGAGAAGGTTTACTAGGCTAATACCAGGAATGGGTGGGTTGTCTTATGAGGAAAGGCTGGATAGGTTAGGCTTGTATCCACTGGAGTTTAGAAGAGTAAGAGGCGACTTAATTCAAACCTTTAAGATCCTGAGGAGTCTTGACAGGGTGGATGTGGAGAGGATGTTTCCTCTTATGGGGAATTCTAGAACTAGTGATCACTATTTAAAAATAAAGGGTCGCTCATTTAAGACAGGTGAGAAATTTTTTTCTCAGAGGGTAGCAAAGAACTCTCTTCCTCCAAAAGGTGCTGGAAGCAGAATCTTTGAATATTTTTAAGGCAGAGCTAGATAGATTCTTGATAAGCAAGGGGGTGAAAGGTTATCAGGGGTAGGCAGGAATGTGGGCTTGAGGTTACATTCAGATCAGCCACGATCTTATTGAATGGTGGAGCAGGCTCGAGGGGCCGAGTGGCCCTCACTCCTGCTTCTAATTCGTATGTTTGTATGTGGAGTTGATAGAGTTTCATTGATAAGTATACTTTACCTATATTCTGCCCCAGTTAGTTGATAAGTTTCTAAAACTTGCTTATAATTAATAAATTTCAATACTATTTACTGATGTGGTGTCTGAGTCCTTGCCTGATGGTTGTATCTAAGTCGAATTCAAACAGTTTCAAAGGCAATTTGGGTTTGTGTATTATGGAGTGTACAGCTAAACTGAGAGTCTAAAATATACAAATACCACCTTTTTTAAACTCGTAACACTGGGAGAGAGAGGAGATGGCGAACCTGTAAGGAACACGCTGCAGAGGGAGAGGTAGTAAATACAGAACGACAATTGGGGCCTAGAGTTACCTGGGAGAGGATACGATACAGCAGACCTATAGGACCATGTCGGAGAGAGAGAGAGAGGATACCTGAGAAAGCTGCTGGAGAACACCAGGTTTAAAAAAAAAAATCGTGATTTAATTTATGACGGGAATATCATAAGGTGATTGGATGGTGAGTAGTGCTGTTTAAGTACTGAATCTAAACAACTGGGAGTTTAAAAAATGATAAAAATTTGAACTATTAGTTACAAGTAACAAATGAGCAGCTGGTGAGTCTTCTTTTATTCTTAAGTAAGGTTTATTACCAGTGGTAAGGTGTAGTTAGTAATCGTTGAGTTTATCAATATTGCTAAGGTTTATTAATAATAAGTTTTATTTGTTTTAGTAAAGCTTAATTAATATTGGTAAGACTTATTTCCAATAATAAAGCTTAATCACAGTAACAAGGTTATCAGTTAATATGTAGAGAAATGGCAGGGCTGCTCCAAACTAGAGTGTACCCATCCTGTGCTACGAGGGGACTCCAGGACGCTTCTTTTGCCCTGGCTAACCATTTGTGCAGGAAATGTTGTCAGTTGCAGTAGCTTGAGCTCTGGGTTGTGGAATTTCTGGTAGGAAGAACATGCAGAGACAATATAAAATAAAGGATACATCTCTAAAAGGGGTGCAAGAGCAGAGCTTCCTGGATATGTGCATAAATCATTGAAGGTGGCAGGGACAGGTAGAGAGCAGATAATAAAGCATACAGTCTCCTGGGCTTCATTTATAGGTCTTGGAGGTTATGTGGAATTTACATAAGTCACTAGTTCGGCCTCAGCTAGAATACTGCATCCAGTTCTGGGCACTGCACTTTAGGAAGGATGTGAAAGCATTAGAGAGGTTGCAGAATAGATTCACAAGAATGGTTCCAGGATGAGTAACTTCAGTTATGAAGATAGATTGGAAAAGTTAGGATTGTTTTCCTTAGAGAAGGGAAGGTTGAGAGATTTTATAGATGTATTCAAAATCATGAGGGGACTGGACAGAGTAGATAGGGAAAAGCTGTTCTCACTTACTAAAGAATTGAGAGTAAGAGTGCAGATATTTGAAGTAATTAGTAAAAGAAGCAAAAAAAGTGATTTGAGGAGAACATTTATTTTTAACAGAGCGAGCGGTTAGGGTGTGGAAGACGTTGCCTGTGAGTGGAAACAGGTTCAATTGAAGCATTCAGAAGTGAAC
The DNA here is from genome assembly GCF_017639515.1 of Carcharodon carcharias. Classification (NCBI taxonomy): domain Eukaryota; kingdom Metazoa; phylum Chordata; class Chondrichthyes; order Lamniformes; family Lamnidae; genus Carcharodon; species Carcharodon carcharias. The sequence continues at coordinate 5,001,297 of NW_024470726.1, forward strand.
TAGACTGTTAATCTGAAAAGGAAGAATGTGCAGGGTTATAGTGAAGGCAGGAGGGACTGGCATGAGATGAGTTGCTCATTCAGAGAGCCGGTGCGGACACACAGGCCAAATGGCCTCTATGCAATAACAATTCTGTGATAGAAAATTCTGAATACACTCCAGAAACTCTTGCCTTTCTCTGCTTGTTACACTATGACTATCCCAGTCTATATTCAGACAATTAAAATCCCCCATTATAATTACTCTATAACTCATCCATCTCTAATTTCCTCTACAGCTTTCCCACCAGTTCATGGCCGATAGACCACATTGAGCAATGTAATATCCCCTTTTTTTTGTTCCTTACTCTAGCTAAATAGATTATTTCCTTGACTCCCTCTGGGATATCTTCGCTCCTTAAACAGGACTGCCAGCCTCTCTTTTCCTTTCCTGTCTTTGCTGAACACCTTGTACTGAGTAAGATTTAATACTCAGCGCCAGCTCCCTGTTATAGCCACAACATCATATTTACACATGTCAATCTGCAGCTGTAACTGACCAATATTATTAACCACACTCTATGCAGTCACACACACAGAATAACCTTCATTTAGACTTTCTTACTTTGAACACACTTAATAGTTTACAATTTCCTACCAGCTGTTTGTTGTGGTTGAATAGTTAACTCTGTTTCCTGGTCCACAGCTGCTGCTTGATCTGCTGAGTATTTCCTGATCTTACAGATTTCCAGCATTTAGCAGCCTCTGTACTTCCTTCTGAATGAGGACATTGAAGACCAGTGAGATGAGCATGCGCGGGAGGCCCGCGGGGCATGCGCGGGAGAGGCTCATTGGGTGGCGTGTAATGGGCATGCGCAGGAGAGGCTGATGGGCATCGTGATGATCATAGGCGTGAGTCTTGGCATGCGCACGAGAGGCTCGCTCGGCAGGGGGCCGAGCATGCGCAGAAGGGGCTCACTGGGCCCGTAGTTTGAGCATGCGCGCTTGACACCAACCATCCGGACTGAGCATGCGCCAGAGAGGTGCATTGGACACCGGGCGCCGAGTCGCAGCAGGTAAGAGCGGATCCGGGGGCTGTCCAAATGGAGGCGAAATGGGTACTGATGAGGGAACGTTTGTAAATGGAGGTGAAATGGGGACTGGTGAGGGAGCGTCTGTAAATGGAGGTGAAATGGGGACTGGTGAGGGAACATCTGTAAATGGAGGTGAAATGGGGACTGGTGAGGGAGCGTCTGTAAATGGAGGTGAAATGGGGACTGGTGAGGGAGCGTCTGTAAATGGAGGTGAAATGGGGACTGGTGAGGGAGCGTCTGTAAATGGAGGTGAAATGGGGACTGGTGAGGGAACATCTGTAAATGGAGGTGAAATGGGGATTGGTGAGGGAGCATCTGTAAATGGAAGTGAAATGGGGACTGGTGAGGGAACATCTGCAAATGGAGGTGAAATGGGGACTGGTGAGGGAGCGTCTGTAAATGGAGGTGAAGTGGGGATTGGTGAGGGAGCTTCTGTAAATGGAAGTGAAATGGGGACTGGTGAAGGAGCGTCTGTAAATGGAGGTGAAATGGGGACTGGTGAGGGAGCGTCTGTAAATGGAGGTGAAATGGGGATTGGTGAGAGAACGTCTGTAAATGGAGGTGAAATGGGGACTGGTGAGGGATCATCTGTAAATGGAGGTGAAATGGGGACTGGTGAGGGAACATCTGTAAATGGAGGTGAAATGGGGACTGGTGAGGGAACATCTGTAAATGGAGGTGAAATGGGGACTGGTGAGGGAACATCTGTAAATGGAGGTGAAATGGGGACTGGTGAGGGAGCGTCTGTAAATGGAGGTGAAATGGGGACTGGTGAGGGATCATCTGTAAATGGAGGTGAAATGGGGACTGGTGAGGGAACATCTGTAAATGGAGGTGAAATGGGGACTGGTGAGGGAACGTCTTTAAATGGAGGTGAAATGGGGACTGGTGAGGGAGCGTCTGTAAATGGAGGTGAAATGGGGACTGGTGAGGGAGCGTCTGTAAATGGAGGTGAAATGGGGACTGGTGAGGGAGTCTCTGTAAATGGAGGTGAAATGGGGACTGGTGAGGGAGTCTCTGTAAATGGAGGTGAAATGGGGACTGGTGAGGGAGTCTCTGTAAATGGAGGTGAAATGGGTACTGATGAGGGTGTCTCTGTAAATGGAGATGAAATGGGTACTGATGAGGGAGCGTCTGTAAATGGAGGTGAAATGGGGACTGGTGAGGTAGCGTCTGTAAATGGAGGTGAAATGGGGACTGGTGAGGGAGCATCTGTAAATGGAGGTGAAATGGGGACTGATGAGGGAGCGTCTGTAAATGGAGGTGAAATGGGGACTGGTGAGGTAGCGTCTGTAAATGGAGGTGAAATGGGGACTGGTGAGGGAGCGTCTGTAAATGGAGGTGAAATGGGGACTGATGAGGCAGCGTCTGTAAATGGAGGTGAAATGGGGACTGGTGAGGTAGCATCTGTAAATGGAGGTGAAATGGGGACTGGTGAGGGAGCATCTGTAAATGGAGGTGAAATGGGGACTGATGAGGGCGTCTCTGTAAATGGAGGTGAAATGGGTACTGATGAGGGAGCGTCTGTAAATGGAGGTGAAATGGGGACTGGTGAGGTAGCATCTGTAAATGGAGGTGAAATGGGGACTGGTGAGGGAGCATCTGTAAATGGAGGTAAAATGGGGACTGATGAGGGAGCGTCTGTAAATGGAGGTGAAATGGGGACTGGTGAGGTAGCGTCTGTAAATGGAGGTGAAATGGGGACTGGTGAGGGAGTGTCTGTAAATAGAAACTGGTGAGAGAACATCTTTAAATAGAGACTTGTGAGGGAGCATCTGTAAATGGTGAAGAAATGAGGACTGGTGAGGGAGCATCTGTGAATGGAAATGCAATGGGGACTGGTGAGGGCATGTGTGAAAATGGAGACTGGTGAGAGAGCATCTTTAAATAAAGACTTGTGAGGGCGCATCTGTAAATGGTGAAGAAATGAGGACTGATGAGGGAGCACCTGTGAATGGAGGAGAAATGGGGACTGGTTAACAAGCGGGTTAAGAAACCCGGGGCTGCACAAACTCTGAGTGCACCTTAAAAAAAGCATTCAACTGCCATTCATTTGCCGGCAGAGCACCCTGGCCCAAATCAACACTCGGCACTCTTAGCACATGCGCCACAGTAGACCTGGAGCGCTGGAAAGTCAGAAATTCAGGGAATGTCTGTTTATTGAGGAGAAATGGGGTCTGGTAAGGGCACATCTGCAAATGGAGGCTGGTGAGGGCGCGTCTGCAAATGGAGGCTGGTGAGGGCGCGTCTGCAAATGGAGGCTGGTGAGGGCGCGTCTGCAAATGGAGGCTGGTGAGGGCGCGTCTGCAAATGGAGGCTGGTGAGGGCGTATCTGCAAATGGAGGCTGGTGAGGGCGCGTCTGCAAATGGAGGCTGGTGAGGGCGTATCTGCAAATGGAGGCTGGTGAGGGCGCGTCTGCAAATGGAGGCTGGTGAGGGCGCGTCTGCAAATGGAGGCTGGTGAGGGCGCGTCTGCAAATGGAGGCTGGTGAGGGCGCGTCTGCAAATGGAGGCTGGTGAGGGCGCATCTGCAAATGGAGGCTGGTGTGGGGTTGCCTGTACATGGAGGAGAATGGGGACTGGTGAGGGAGCCTCTTTAAATAGAGACTGGTGACCGAACATCTGTAAATGGAGGAGGAATGGGGACTGGTGAGGGAGTATCTGTAAATGGAGGAGACATGGGGACTATGAGGGAGCATCTTTAAATAGAGACTGGTGAGGGAGCACCTGTAAATGGAGCAGACATGGGAACTGGTGAGGGAGCATCTGGATTGGAGGAGAAATGGAGACTGGTGAAGGAGCATCTTTAAATAGAGACTGGTGAGGGAGCATCTGTAACTGGAAGACTGCCGAGGAGATGTCTTGAAATGGAGACTGGTGAGGAAGCGCCTGTGAATGGAGGGGAAATGGGGACTGGTGAGGGAGCATCTTTAAATAGAGACTGGTGAGGAGTATCTGTAAATGGAGGGCTGGTGAGTAGGTGTCTGTAAATGGAGAGTGGTGAGGGAGCGCCTTTAAGTGAAGGACAAATGCAGACTGGCCGGGGAAATCGTAGAGAGTTTCCACGCAAAAAGAGGCCACTTGGTCCATCATGTCAGTGCCAGCCGAAAGATGAGCCACCCTGCCTCACCCCACATGCTGGCATTTAGCCCACAGCCCTGCAAATGTGCTTGAGATGCATATCCAGACACCTTCTAAGTTGAGGGTTTCTGCCTCTACTACCATTTTAGGCTGTGGGTTCCTGACCCTTACACCCCCGGGTGAGAAATTATTTCCTCATCTCTCCTCTGATCTTTCTATCAATGACTTTAAATCTAAGCCCCCTAGTCACTGACCTCCCTGCTAAAGTAAATAGGCTCTTCCCATCCCCTCTATCCAGGCCCCTCACAGTTTTGTACACCTCAATCCAAACTTCCCTCAACCTCCTCTGTTCCAAGGAGAACAACCCCAGCTTATCCAGTCTTGCCTCATAGCTGCAATTTTCCAGTCCTGGCAACATCCTTGTGAATCTCCTCTGTACTCTCTCTAATGCAGTTAGAACCTTTCTGTAATGAGGTGATCAGGACTGCACACAGCACTCACGCTGTGGCCTAACTAATGTTTTATGCACTTGCAGCATACCCTCCCTGCTCTTATATTTTATACCACAGCTAATCCTCTGGCTTATAATCTAAATGGTGATAAATAGCAGCGCTCTGAGACTCTGTGGGACCTGGGTGTCCTAGTGTATGAATCACAAAAGGTTAGTGTGCAGGTACAACAGGTAATGAGGAAAGTCCATAGAATATTATCTTTTACTGTGAGGGGAAATGAGTACAAAAGTAGGGAGGTTATGCTTCAGTTGTACAGGGCACTGGTGAGACCACATCTGGAGCACTGTGCACAGCATTGGTCTCCTTATTTAAGGAAGGATGTAAACGTGTTAGTGGCTGTTCAGAGAAGGTCTGCTAGACTAATACCAGGAATGGGCGGGTTGTCTTCTGGGGAAGGATTGGACAGGTTAGGCTTGTATCCGCTGGAGTTTAGAAGAGTAAGAGGTGACTTGATTAAAACCTTTAAGATCCTGAGGGGGGTCTCGACAGGGTAGATGTGGAAAGGATGTTTCCTCTTGCAGGAGAATGTGGAACTAGGGGTCATGGTTTCAAAATAAAGGGGTTGCCCATTTAAGACAGACAAGGAGAAAAGTTTTTCTCCTGTGACTTTGGAGCTCTCTTCCTCAAAAGGCGGTGGAAGCAGAGCCTTCGAATATTTTTCAAGGCAGAGCTAGATGGATTCTCACTTAACTAGGGGGCGAAAGATTATCGGGGGGTAGGCAGGAGGTTACACTCAGATCAGCCATGATCTTATTGAATGGCATTGCAAGCTTGAGGGACCGTATTGTTGCAATGAGGGCTTGAGGGGTTTGTATGTTCGTAATGTATTGATAAAACAGCTTTGGGTTCTCCTTGATTTTGCTTCTTCCATGCCCATACTTTGCTTTTTTTAAATTCCATTTTGATTTCACTCCTGCACTTTCTATACTCCTCTTGCTTTAATGTAGTATTGAGTTTCCGGTGTCAGACATAGCTTTCCTTTTTTGCCTTATCTTACCGTGTAAGCTCCTTAATGTCCAGGAAGCCCTAGATTTGAATGTCGCACCCTTTCTCTTTGTGGGAACCTATTTATTCTGAACCCCTTGAGTCTCCCCTTTGACTGCCTCCCACTGCTCTGTGCTCTGACGCTCATTTAGCTTCAAGTAGCTGTTTCTAGCCCACTTTCCCTAAATCACCCTCGGGTTAATAAAATTGGCCTTTCCGCAATTTAGAACTCCAACTAAAATAAGAATAGAAAATGCTGGGAAAACTCAGCAGGTCTGGCAGTGCCTGTGGAGGGAGAAATCGAATTAACGTTTCTAGCCTGTATGATTTTCAGGGCTAAAGAGAAGGAGAGATGTGATGGATTTTATACTGTTTAAGAGGAGGTGGAGCAAGATAGAAAGTCAGGGATAGGTTGGAGCTAAGGAGAGATTGACAAAGATGTCAAGGACACAAGACAAAGGAATGTGTTAACGGTAGAGTTAAAGACTAAAGAAGGTGCTGATAGTGGCATAAAGATAAGGTAGCAGAATGTGTTAATAGTAAAACAAGAATCAAGTGACAGGTGGCCCTGTGGGTGGGTGGGGGATGGGGGATGGGGGCGGGAGGATGGATGGAGGGGTTAGGGAAAAAGGATAACAAAAGATAAATTAAAAATTTGGATTAAAAAGGGGGTGGGGATGGAGGAGAGAGTTCATTGTCTGAAGTTGTTGAACTCAATGTTAAGCCCGGAAGGCTGTAAAGTGCCTACTCGGAAGATGCGGTGCTGTTCCTCCAGTTTGCACTGGGTTTCACTGGAACAATGCAGCAGGCCAGGGATGGACATGTGGCCATGAGAGCAGGGTGGGGTGCTGAAATGGAAAGTGACAGGAAGGTCTGGGTCATGCTTGCGGACTGAGCGAAGGTGTTCCGCAAAGTGGTCACCCTCTCGGTACACTGGAGAGACAAAATGTAGACTGGGTGACCACTTTGCTATTGATTGAGGGGAGACTGATGGGGGGGTAGGGGTAATTGACCGGGTTGGATTACTTTTTGTGCACAGGGTGTAGCTAGGCTATTTTCCACATTGCCGGGTAGATGCTAATGTAGTAGCTGTACCGGAACAGCTTGACTAGCGGGGTGGCTAATTCTGGAGCACAAGTCTTTAGCACCATTACCAGAATGTTGTCAAGGCCCGTAGCCTTTGCAGCATCCAGTGCCTTCAGCTGTTTCTTGATGTCACGTGGCGTGAATCAGATTGGCTGAAAACTTGCATCTGTGATGTTCAGGACTTAGTGAGGAGGCCAAGATGGATCATCCACTCAGCTAGCTGAGGAGGGTAGCAAGTGCCTCAGCTTTTCTCTGTTGCACTGATGTGCTGGGCTCACCCATCATTAAGGATGAGGATATTTGTGGAGCTTCCTCCTCCTGTTAGTTGTTTAATTGTCCACCACCATTCATGATTAGATACAGCAGGACTGCAGAGCTTAGATCTGATCTGTTGGTTGTGGAATCGCTTAGCTCTGTCTATCGCATTTGGCTTCTGATGTTTAGCAGGCAAGTATTCCTGTTTTGTAGCTTAACAAGGTTGACACCTCATTTTTAGGGAAGCCTGGTGCTGCTCCTAATGCCTTCATTGAACTAGCCTTGATCACCCAACTTGATGATAATGCTAGAGTGGGGGATATGCCGGGCCATGAGGTTACAGACTGTAGTCAAGTACTATTCTGCTGCTGCTGATGGCCCACAGCACCTCATGGATGCCCAGTTTTGAGTTTCTAGATCTGTTTGAAATCTATCCCATTGAGCACGGTGGTAGTGCCACACAACATGATGGAGGGTATCCTCAATGTGAAGACAGGACTCCATCTCCATGCGGACTGTGTGTTGGTCACTCCTATCTATACTGTCACGGACAGATGCATTTGGTAGATTGGTGAGGACGAGGTCAAATAGGTTTTCCCCTCTTGTTGGTTCCCTCGCCACCTGCCGCAGACCTAAACCCAACAACTATCTCATTTAGTTCTTGGCCAATTCGGTCATTAGTGGTGCTACCGAGCCACTTTTGGTGATGGATATTGAAGTCCCCCACTCAGAGTATATTCTGTGCCCTTGCCACCCTCAGTGCTTCCTCCAAGTGGTGTTCAACATGGAGGAGCATTGATTTATGGGGTGGGGGGGTAATGGTGTGGTGAGAAGGGTTAGGTAGGTGGAAATCAGCAGGAGGTTTCTTTGCCCATGTTGGCCCTAATGCCCTGAGACATCATGGGATCCGGAGTCAATATTGAGGACTCTCATTCTGACTCTATACCACTGAGCCGCCACTTCTGGTGTGCTACAGGGATCAGAGCTGGGACCTCAACTTTGTACAATTGATATAAATGATCTGGATGAAGGGATGGAAGGAATGGGTTGCTAAATTTGCCGGCGCGCTGGAGATTTGGAACTCACTGCCTGAAGGGATGGTAGAGGCAGAAACCCCCATCACACCAAATTCAAAACTTGGATATGCACTTGAGGTGCTGTAACATACAGGAGTAAGAGCTGGAAAGTGGGGGTGATGGATCATAAATTTCTATGGTTTCTGTGTCAGGGCCTATGTAACTAAAGGGAAAAAGGTGAGAGGTCAGGGATAGCCCCTCACCATGATTGGGTTACATTACAGAGGGAAAGCTTATCAATGAGGGCAGAGTTTTGGAAAAGGTGTAGAGTGCTCACACGCCGATATAGTCAGCATCATCAGGAGAGGGGAGAGAGAGAGATGAGCCCGTGAGTGTCGAACTGAACCCAGCCAGAGTCAGCATCCTTAGGGGAGAAGAGAGAGGGAGAGGAACCAGCGAGTATGGAGTAAGAGGGAGAAAATTGGGAGTGGAAGAAACTGATGGTAGAGATAGTGTGATGGGTATGGATTTCAGTATAGGAAGGATGGAGCGTGTATGTCTGTGTGTGTGCGCGTTAGAGAGAGTGTGTGTGTGTGAGAGGGAGTGAGAGAATATGTGTGTGTGTGTGTGTGTGTGTGTGTATGAGGGAGGGAGTGAGTGAGTGTGCGTGAGAGAGAGAGTGAGTATGTGTGAGAGAGAGAGTGAGTGTGTGTGAGAGAGTGAGTGTGTGTGAGAGAGTGAGTGTGTGTGAGAGAGTGAGTGTGTGTGAGAGAGTGAGTGTGCGTGAGAGAGAGAATGAGTGTGCGTGAGAGAGAGAGTGAGTGTGCGTGAGAGAGAGAGTGAGTGTGCGTGAGAGAGAGAGTGAGTGTGCGTGAGAGAGAGAGTGAGTGTGCGTGAGAGAGAGAGTGAGTGTGCGTGAGAGAGAGAGTGAGTGTGCGTGAGAGAGAGAGTGAGTGTGCGTGAGAGAGAGAGTGAGTGTGCGTGAGAGGGAGAGTGAGTGTGCGTGAGAGGGAGAGTGAGTGTGCGTGAGAGAGTGAGTGTGCGTGAGAGAGTGAGTGTGCGTGAGAGAGTGAGTGTGCGTGAGAGAGAGAGTGAGTGTGCGTAAGAGAGAGTGAGTGTGCGTGAGAGAGAGAGTGAGTGTGCATGAGACAGAGTGAGTGTGCGTGAGAGACAGAGTGAGTGTGCGTGAGAGACAGAGTGAGTGTGCGTGAGAGACAGAGTGAGTGTGCGTGAGAGACAGAGTGAGTGTGCGTGAGAGACAGAGTGAGTGTGCGTGAGAGACAGAGTGAGTGTGCGTGAGAGACAGAGTGAGTGCGCGTGAGAGACAGAGTGAGTGCGCCTGAGAGAGAGAGTGAGTGCGCCTGAGAGAGAGAGTGAGTGCGCCTGAGAGAGAGATTGAGTGCGCCTGAGAGAGAGAGTGAGTGCGCCTGAGAGAGAGAGTGAGTGCGCCTGAGAGAGAGAGTGAGTGCGCCTGAGAGAGAGAGTGAGTGCGCCTGAGAGACAGAGTGAGTGCGCCTGAGAGAGAGAGTGAGTGCGCCTGAGAGAGAGAGTGAGTGCGCCTGAGAGAGAGAGTGCGCGTGAGAGAGAGAGTGAGTGCGCGTGAGAGAGAGAGTGAGTGCGCGTGAGAGAGAGAGTGAGTGCGCGTGAGAGAGAGAGTGAGTGCGCGTGAGAGAGAGAGTGTGAGTGCGCGTGAGAGAGAGAGAGTGAGTGCGCGTGAGAGAGAGAGAGTGAGTGCGCGTGAGAGAGAGAGTGAGTGCGCGTGAGAGAGAGAGTGAGTGCGCGTGAGAGAGAGAGTGAGTGCGCGTGAGAGAGAGAGTGAGTGCGCGTGAGAGAGAGAGTGAGTGCGCGTGAGAGAGAGAGTGAGTGCGCGTGAGAGAGAGAGTGAGTGCGCGTGAGAGAGAGTGAGTGCGCGTGAGAGAGAGAGTGAGTGCGCGTGAGAGAGAGTGAGAGTGAGTGCGCGTGAGAGAGAGTGAGAGTGAGTGCGCGTGAGAGAGAGTGAGAGTGAGTGCGCGTGAGAGAGAGTGAGAGTGAGTGCGCGTGAGAGAGAGTGAGAGTGCGTGAGAGAGGGAGAGAGTGAGTGTGCGTGAGAGAGGGAGAGAGTGAGTGTGCGTGAGAGAGGGAGAGAGTGAGTGTGCGTGAGAGAGGGAGAGAGTGAGTGTGCGTGAGAGAGGGAGAGAGTGAGTGTGCGTGAGAGAGGGAGAGAGTGAGTGTGCGTGAGAGAGGGAGAGAGTGAGTGTGCGTGAGAGAGGGAGAGAGTGAGTGTGCGTGAGAGAGGGAGAGAGTGAGTGTGCGTGAGAGAGGGAGAGAGTGAGTGTGCGTGAGAGAGGGAGAGAGTGAGTGTGCGTGAGAGAGGGAGAGAGTGAGTGTGCGTGAGAGAGGGAGAGAGTGAGTGTGCGTGAGAGAGGGAGAGAGTGAGTGTGCGTGAGAGAGGGAGAGAGTGAGTGTGCGTGAGAGAGGGAGAGAGTGAGTGTGCGTGAGAGAGGGAGAGAGTGAGTGTGCGTGAGAGAGGGAGAGAGTGAGTGTGCGTGAGAGAGGGAGAGAGTGAGTGTGCGTGAGAGAGGGAGAGAGTGAGTGTGCGTGAGAGAGGGAGAGAGTGTGTGCGTGAGAGAGGGAGAGAGTGAGTGTGCGTGAGAGAGGGAGAGAGTGAGTGTGCGTGAGAGAGGGAGAGAGTGAGTGTGCGTGAGAGAGGGAGAGAGTGAGTGTGCGTGAGAGAGGGAGAGAGTGAGTGTGCGTGAGAGAGAGTGAGAGTGAGTGTGCGTGAGAGAGAGTGAGAGTGAGTGTGCGTGAGAGAGAGTGAGTGTGTGTGTGTCGGGATGGGAGTTTACAGCTTTGGGGAAACAAGGGTGGAAAATAAAACATAGAAAGCAGAATATTTTTGTTCTGTATTTCTATCTAGTACCTACGATGATGGCTTTTCTAAACTCTTTTTACAGGATATTAGATGGAGACGGGAAACTCAAACCAAACATCCTGTCAAGATCTGACAGAGTCTCTCGATTCATCAGGACCTGAATATCATCAGCCTTTGAATGTTTGCCTGTTCGGTCAGTGGGAATAGGTTTTGAACATCAGGGTGACCGGAAAAGCACCTACACATGCCCGAGTGAGAGTGTTGCAGTGCACTGCCCGTAGAAAGAGCTTTAACCAGTTACACAGCCTGAGGAGACATCACACCGTTCACAGTGGGGAGAAACCAGGCGCACGTCCTTTGTGTGGACGAAGCTTCAACAGATCATCTAACCCCGGAGAGACACGAGCACGCCTGAACCATGGAGAAGCCGTGGAAATGTGGAGACTGCGGGAAGGGATTCAGATCCCCGTCTGTTCTGGAAATTCATCGGCGCAACCACACGGGAGAGAGGCCGTTCACCTGCTCCGAGTGTGGGAAGGGATTCACTCAGTCCTCCGGCCTACATAAGCACCAGAGGACTCACTCGGGGGAGAAGCCGTTCGCCTGTTCCGAGTGTGGGAAGGGATTCACCCAGTCAGCCCACCTGCTGACGCACCAGCGAATTCACACAGTGGAGAAACCTTTCAACTGCTCGGAGTGTGGGGACAGGTTTAAAAGCTCCGAGGAGCTGAGCACACACCAGCTGATTCACACCGATAGACCGTTCTGCTGCTCCCAGTGCGGCGAGAGGTTCAGGCAGTCATCCGAGCTCCTGAGACACCAGCGGGTTCACACCGGCGCCGGCCCGTTCACCTGCTCCGTGTGTGGGGAGGGCTTCGTTCTCTCCGCCAACCTCCGGACCCACCAGCGTGAGCACGTCAAGGAGAGGCCCTTCACCTGCTCGGAGTGCGGGAAGACCTTCACTAATTCAACCTACCTGCTGAGACACCGGCGGGCCCATTCTGCGGACAAACCATTCGCCTGCTCTGTGTGTGGGAAAGAATTCATTTACCCGTCTCAGCTGGAAGGCCACATGCGCAGCCACACCGGGGAGAGACCGTTCGTCTGCTCGGAGTGCGGCAAGGGGTTCACGCGGCTGTCCAGCCTGCAGACGCACCAGCGCATTCACACCAGGCCTTTCAAGTGCTCCGGCTGCGGAAACGCCTTTCAGAGCCCAGCGGAACTGAATACACGCCAGCAGCCTCAGACGGGCGAGAAACCGTCTCGTTGCTCCCGCTGCGGGAAGAGGACCCGCCTCGCAGAGCACGAGCGGGTTCACACCGGGGAGAGGCTTTCCCTCTGCCCGGTGTGCGGGAAGGTGTTCACTCGGTCCTCCAACCTGCTGATACACCAGCGCTCCCACGCCAGGGAGTGGCTGTTCCCCTGCACCGAGTGCGGGAAGGAATTCGCTCAGAAATCCAGCTTGCTGAGACACCAGCGTTTACACACGGGGGAGAGGCCCTTCGCCTGCCTCCTGTGTGGGAAGGCCTTTGCCAGCTCGTCTGACCTCCTCACTCACCAGCGGGTTCACACCGGGGAGAGACCCTTCACCTGCTCCGAGTGTGGGAGACAATTCACCCGCTCGTCCAGCCTAACTGCACACCAGAGTGTTCACAGTGGGGAGCGACCGTTCACCTGCTCTGTGTGCGGGAAGGGATTCGCAAAGTTATCTAACCTGCTGAGACACCAGCAAGTTCACTAGCGCCTGCAAGGATTGGATTTGGTTATCAGTGCGGATGCTAAGTCACACCCAGGGCTGGACCATTTGAACAGTCACCTGTTTGTTTCTGATAAATGGGTTGGAATTTAATATCCTGGGTAAACGTCAAATAAATCGGGTTTGTTCTAAACACTGTGTTGACTGTTTCATTTTCGAAGGTGAGGAGATATATTAATGCTCTGTTTTGGGCTGTTTTGTTCTTTTTAGCTTTAGATGATTTCTCGGTTCCCTTGGTAATTCTTCTGGACGAGTACCAGCTTTGCACACCTTCCACCTCTCCCCTTTTAAATGGGAAATACCTGAACAAAAATGTGCAGCAGAGGGACCCTCGACAGGGCAGACATCCTTTTCCACAACACGGTGAAACATGAGGGCTGGAAAGAAAGAGAAGCCAGGGAAAGATCAAAAGCTTCTGGCTGAGGAAGGTAGTTGGGGAGGTGGAGATAAAACCAGGAGCTTCCTCCCTGAGACCAAATGCAGGGACCACTTACACTGAGATGCCGCACCCAAGGACCACGTACACTGAGATGCCGCACCCAGGGACCACTTACACTGAGACGCCACACCCAGGGACCACTTACACTGAGACGCCGCACCCAGGGACCACGTACACTGAGACGCCACACCCGGGAACCCCTTACACCGAGACGCCACACCCAGGGACCACTTACACCGAGACACCACACTGGGGACCACTTCAGCTGAGAATAGGAATCAGAGAGGCTCAATATGGTGATGGTGGAAAATCCAGCTCTGGTCAGAGTGAAAGCTACAGGATGGATGAAGATGGGCTGCGTTTGCTCACACTGCAATTGCAATGTAGCTGCAGTGTCTGTTACTGCCAGTGATGCTGCATTAACTAGACCGTGTCGATCACTTCCCTACTCCCAACCCCCCTCGCTGCCTCGCCAGCCAGCCGGCTCGCTGTTCCTCCTGCCGCCCAGCTCCCAACCCCTCACCGCTGCTCCTCTCTCTGGCTGCCTCGGTGCCCCACTCCCAGCCCTTGCCTGCTGTTCCCCTGCAGAGACCTCGCTGCCTCACTCGTGAGTTGCCGCGAGGACTCGGGGACCAGGCCGCTAGGGTTTTGACACAGTGGCGAGCGGGTGGTGGTGATGGGTCCTGAGTGGAACGGCGATGTGTTGCGAACGGGTGAGGGCTGAAATATCATCGTAGCTGGTCCAAGGGTGTGTGGAAGAGAGATGTCTGGAAACCGGGCATTCGGGAACGTCGTGGACAAGGCTCCTTCTGGAACCATGTCTCACTGAGGCCCAGTCACATGCGGACTGATCCCACTGATGATGTTTATTAGCTATTAGCATAAGAGCTTTTAACCCTTCTTACTACATTCCCCAGGTCTTTTACTGTACTCAAATACTCAAGTATTTACACACCCTACCTCCCCCTCACTTACCCCACCCCAAGCCACTGTTACCACCCCTCAGTCATAGGGAAAGACCAGGTGGTTTGGCCAGTCTGCCGGATTGTAAGAAATTGGGGTCTTTAATAAGCAGGTATCTTCTGCGTTTTATAGGTTTTACTATGCAGCATTGATTGCCCCTCTTTACAAACACTTTGACCTCTGAACAGCCTTCAGAAACAGCACGGTCGCTTAGCTCAGGCTGCCCTTTTCGGATGTCCGAGTGGTTAGATGGGGCCCTGTGCACACCCTTATCTCTCATGTGTTCAGGAAAGGTCAGGGTATGACCCTCAGCAAGATGCTGACCTCTCACCTCAAAGTGGTAACCACTCTGATGTTTTGACTACCTGTCCTGTATCCATTGGTCAGAAGAGTTAGGTAGATGATTGACACTGGGTAAGCTACTGGCCCCCAAAAAAGGGTATACAGATAGGGCTCATATTGGTGGTAGGGGGCTGAGGTGCTGCTAGGTGCTGGTGGGGGAGCAGTTCTCGTTGGGGAAATGCCTCCAACAGATGGAGGCTGGATCAGGAGAGGAGGAGGAAAGTCAAGAGATCGAGGGAAGAGTTTACTAACACTTGGACTGGAGAGCGGAGTGCTGCTTTCTTGAGCAGTTCCAGGTTGGACTCTTCTTCTGCCTAATTAGTAAATGTATCATATCTAAACTGTTGTTTCTTAATCAACTTGCTTGCTCAAGTACTGTGTAGAGTTTTTGGTCCTCGTATTTAAGAAAAAGGATGTACTGGCATTGGAGGCAGTTCAAAAGAGATTCACTGGGCTGATTCCTGAGATGAAGGGGTTGACTTATCAAGAACAGCTAAACAGGTTAGGCCTTTATTCATTGGAGTTTGGAGGAATGAGGGGTGATCTCATTGAAACGTGCAAGATTCTGAGGGGGCTTGACAGGTTAGATATGAGAAGATGCTCCCACTAGTTGGGGAATCTCGAACTAGGGGACATAGTTACAGAATAAGGGGGCACTCATTTAAAACTGAGATGCGAAGGAATTTCTTCTCTCTGAGGGTAGTGAATGTCTGGAATTCTCTACCCCAGAGAATTGTGGAGGCTGGATCATTGAATGTATTTAAAGAGGAGGTGGATAGATTTTTAAAATATCGGGGAGTTGGGGGCTATGAGGAGCTGGTACGACAGAGGAGTTGAGGCCTGGGGCAGATCAGCCATGATCTTATTGAATGGTGGGGTAGGCTTGAGGGGCCGAATGGCCTACTCCTGCTCCTCTTCCTTATGTTCTTACATTCTTAACTTAATAAACCATCTTAAAATTACTTATGACTAGTCTATAAATGTGGCCCCCAATCTATAAATCTTACAGTATCGTGGTCGTTTCCTTTGGAAGAAGGTGAGGGTGACAGTCTATGTGTGGAGGAACCTGTGAACCATTTAGAAAGTTGGCTGGGTTGCCCTTGCAGTTGTCTGGGTAGCCAATCCAGTCTGGTAAAGGCTGTCCATTGGTGGATGCCAGTGCTGATCTGTGCTGCCTGAGGGTGCCATGGTCAACATAGGAGTGCAGATGAATGGGCTGGCTCAAAACCTGGTCAGATGCACACACGCCTCCACTGGTGAGAGATCTAGTCGACCCTGTGCTTAGTGCTGATGGTTGTCAGGGTCTGGTGAGTTCAGCAGCAGGCCCTCTTTTCCCAGCACCTTGTTTATCTCTGTCCCTTTTTAAAATAATTGTCCATGGGATTTGGGTGTCGCTGGCTGGGCCCAGCATTTACTGCCCATCCCTAATTGCCCCCTTGAGAAGGTGATGGTGAGCTGCCTTCTTGAGCTGCTGCAGTCCCTGTGGTGTAGGTACACCCACCGTGCTGTTAGGGAGGGAGTTCCAGGATTTGGACCCAGCGACAGTGAAGGAACGGCCAATATATTCCCAAGTCAGGATGGTGAGTGCTTTGGAGGGGAACTTCCAGGTGATGGTGTTCCCATGTATCTGCTGCCAGTGTCCTTCTGGATGGTAGAGGTCATGGGTTTGGAAGGTGCTGTCTAAGGAGCTTTGGTGAGTTGCTGCAGTGCATCTTGTAGATGGTACACACACTGCTGCTACTGTGCGTCGGTGGTGGAGGGAGTGAATGTTTGTGGATGGGGTGCCAATCAAGCAGGGCTGCTTTGTCCTGGACAGTGTCGAGCTTCTTGAGTGTTGTTGGAGCTGCACTCATCCAGGCAAGTGGGGAGTATTCCATCACACTCCTGACTTGTGCCTTGTAGATGGTGCACAGGCTTTGGGGAGTCAGGAGTTGGGTTACTCGCTGCAGGGTTCCCAGCCTCTGACCTGCTCTTGTAGCCACAGTATTTATATGGCTGGTCCAGTTCAGTTTTTGGTTAATGGTAACCGCTAAGATGTTGATAGTGGGGGATTCAGCGATGGTAATGCCATTGAATGTCAAGGGGCAATTGATTCTCGCTTGTTGGAGATGGTCATTGCCTGACACTTAAGCGGCATGAAAATTACTTCCACGTTACCTGGATATTGTCCAGGTCTTGCTGCATTTGGACATGGACTGCTTCAGTATCAGAGGAGCCTGTCTCTCTCACTCTGACTGTTTGGGGTTCTATTGTACACTCCCAGTGTGACTGCCCCTTTCTTGTTCCTAGGCTCAACCCGTATGGCCTCATTTGATGATCCTTCTAACATACCATCCCTCCTCACAGCTGAAATAATTTCTTTGACCAAAATTACCATCCCTCCACCCTTTTCATCCCCTTCTCTATCTTGTCTGAAAACCCTGTGATCAGGAATGTCCATCCTTAAGCCATGTTTCAGTAATAGCTATGATATCATCCAGCCAGATTTGTATGTGTCCTCAGCTGATCTGCTTTATTCGCTATAATCCTTGCATTGAAGCATACCCCTGAGCGCTGTGAAACTCCTCTATTTTCTAGCCTTTGCTTCCTCAGCCTTCCAGTTCCATCTCCCTCTGTCCAACTTAAGATTGTGGCTATTGATTATTATATCCTCAGTCCAAAAGGGCCTCTTGGATTTTATGATTTCACCCAAGAATACCACTTTGGTGTTCCTCTGTATCTTCTATTTCCTGGATGCTGCTTGATCTGATTGGTCTCCCTTTATATTTTGGAGTACGGGGATTTCTGTTTGTGGCAAGCCACCAGCAGTGTGGTTGGCTCTAAAATGCTCTCTGAAATGGCCAAGCAATCCACGCAGTTGTAGCAAAGCTTCTACAAAGTCACAAAAAAGGAATGAAACCGGACTGGCCACTTAGTATTGACCTAGGCACCGGAAACGACAACAGTAATCTCAGCCCTGTCCACCCTGCAAAGTCCTCCTTACGAACATCTGGGGGCTAGTGTCGAAATTGGGAGAGCTGTCTCACGGACTAGTCAAGCAACAGCCTGACTTAGTTATCCTCATGGAATCATACCTTACAGACAACGTCCCAGGCATCACCATCCCTGGGAGGACAGACCCAGCAGAGGTGGCAGCACAGTGGTATACAGTCAGGAGGGAGTTGCCCTGGGAGTCCTCAACATTGACTCAAGACCCCATGAGGTCTCATGGCATCAGGTCAAACGTGGGCAAGGAAACCTCCTGATTACCACGTACTGCCCTCCACCAGCTGATGAATCAGTGCTCCTCCATGTTGAACACTGCTTGGAGGAAGCACTGAGGGTGGCAAGGGCGCAGAATGTACTCTGGGTGGGGGAAATCAATGTCCCTGTAGCACCACCACAGACCGAGCTGGCTGAGTCCGAAAGGACATAGCTGCTAGACTGGGTCTGCTGCAGGTGGTGAGGGCACCAAGAGGGTAAAAACATACTTGACCTCATCCTCACCAACCTGCCTGCTGCAGATGCATCTGTCCATGACAGTATTGGCAGGAGTGACCACCACACAGTCATTGTGGAGACAGAGTCCCACCTTCACATTGAGGATACCCTCCATCATGTTGTGTGGATCTACCACTGTGCCAAATGGGATAGATTTTGAACAGATCTAGCAACTGAAGACTGGGCATCCATGAAGTGCTGTGGGCCATCAGCAGCAGCAGAATTGTACTCGAACACAATTTGCAACCTCGTGGCCTCTCCCACTCTACCATTACCACCAAGCCAGTGGATCAACCCTGGTTCAATGAAGAGTGCAGGAGGGCATCCAGGAGGAGCACCGGGCATACCTAACAACGAGGTGCCAACCTGATGAAGCTATAACACAGGATTATCTGCCCTGGGGATGTTTGATGGGAAAATGTGGGGGGAAATTTACTCTATACCCAACACCATTCTCAACTGGACCTGAGAGTGTTTAATGGAACAGGTCAATATGAAGCATGTGATGGTAACTCTGTATAACACACAACCGCACTGAGAGCTAACACAAACACACTGACGCACGTAGATTGGTAAAAGTGTGTGTGATTGAGTCTTTTGTCAGAGATTTGTCTTTTTAAAAAAATCTTTTGATCAATGAATTAATTTAAAAAAGGGTCAAAGCCTCTTCTCAAACCCGTTTCACTGTCTTGTGATTAAAGTGATACAAGTCCACCCTCTGCTGGCAGCTCACCACCTCTACAGGCATTGCTCTTTGCCAGTCTAGAGAAGTTCAGCTCCTGCATGGCTGCATCTGGAAACAGACTGATGAAGAGTGAATATTGACCAACAGTGTAAGGGATTGAAGTTTCAATCCGGGTGCACAGTTTGCTCGGGTGGTGCATTCGCTCTTTTATCACCTCACCCTGTACATGAGCTCTCTGCTCATTCCCCATTGGGGATATTGGCTGGAGATGGTAGTTGGGGATTATTTCAGTCTGCAATGTGCATATTTGGTTCAGTTATCAGATTCTAATCCCATTCAGAATGGGAGTAGTTAAAATTTGCTGTACTCTGTAACTCCTCTGCAATATCTTGTCAATGTTTGGATCTTGTTAAAGGTTTTTTATTACTTATGTCTCCAAGACAATTTTCTCAATTTCTCACATTCTTTGTCCTAGAGGGAAGAAATTACATAGCAAACGCCAGCAATATATGGGAGAGAATTTATTTTCACATCTTTACAGCCTTTATTCACAGTGTGTCTGTGCTGGCCCAGAAGTGAAGAGCTCTTCAATCTATTCCCATTTTGCAGCTCTTGGTCTGCTCTCCTGTTGGCTATGGTGATACAGAGAGAGACCAGCTGAGTTGGAATCCAAATGTACTACCTCCACTCTTGCCCCTTAGTTAACCTACCAGCCACAAACATCAAAAAATCTCCAACAGAATTGCCAAGGAAATTTTTCCTTTTATACATCAGTGTTGACTCTGGTAAAACTGGTGACCCTTCCCCAAAACACAATAAACACACAGACGCTGAATGATATCTCAGTTATTTCTGGAAGCTGTTAACATCAACAGGAAACAGGGTGGGTAAAGTGATTCTGTTCCAAAGGTGGCATGTGTTGCTGCTTTATAATATCAATCTTACACACACACACACACACACACACACATCCACACCCACAAACACACAGACCCACAGTGACACAGACAGACAGGAAGAAGGGACGGTTAATGTCAATCTCACTCTAGTCAACCAGGTAGCTTATTCAAAGAATAACACAAGCAAAGTTGAAACTGTCTGTGTACTTTATTCTGAAATTAGACAATACAAATATATCCCCATAGCCCAGGTTGGGAGTGTAATTGATGATGTGACTGATGTCTGACCTCAAAACAATTATTAAATGTGACCCAGGACTAGTTTTGCTGCAAATATCTCAGGGTGTAAAGAATCTGGGAGCACAGTTGCTGTGAAAAAGGTGGAATACAGGGTGGGAATGGAGAGTGAAGCTGCTCAGCAAAGGGAATGGTTCTTGTTGGTTGTGGATTTAGAAGCTGAATTTCTATTTGAAGTGGTTCCCAGAGCCTCTAACAACTGAACTGGGGCTTTTGGGAAGAGATAAAAACAAAAATTCTTCCCTTTGGGAAGAGACACTTTCTGCTGCTGTTTCCCCTCCTGTCCGCTAGAGGCCGCTCTCACTCTCCTCAGGACCTCCTGCTCCAACAGCTGCTCCTCCTAGAGTCACCTCTTGCCCGCCCCAAGGCCCGGTCTGCTCGTTATGCAACTGCCCGGGGTGGGGGGGGCGGTGGGGGCAGCGGCCGCCATGTTTTCGTGACGTCACCGCTGTCTCCTTCTTTATAAATAAATAAAAAGCAGTCGGTGCGGGTGAGCAGCGGGGCTGCGCATGTGCGCTGGGCTGCCCTTCCCAGAGAGCAGCGCGGCCCGTGTCACTGATAGAGGACATTTTCTAGCCGCGGCGGATTGTGGGAAAAGGAGACGCCATTATTCACGCAACAACTGAGTGACTGGATTGTCACCTAAAGGAGGAGTAATTAATTACAGAAATAGGAGCATGATGAGGGCATTCGGCCCTTTGAGCCTGTCCGTACTTCATTGAGGTCATGGGTGATATTATAGCTCAAAACATATACTCTCCCTTACTTTCTCTATCACATACTCTCAATGAACCCTCCCTTTCACTGTTAAAGCCACAACTATTTAACATCTCTATAAACAACAGAGATTAAGGGAACAAGCCTCCAGGTTTGCTGACAATACATGGTTAGGCAGGAAAGTAAGTTGAGAGCAGGATGTGGACAGGTTAACCGAGTGGGTACTGACACGACAGACGCAATAGCATTTGGAGAAATATGCTTCACTTTGGGAGTAAGAATAGAGAAATAGAATTGTTTTGTTTTAATGGTGAGAAACTATTAAACGTTGTTGCCCGGATGATTTGAGTGTTCTTGAACACAAATCACAGAAAGTGGACGTGCTGGTGCAGCCAACAATTAGTAAGAGAAATGAAGTGTTTCCATTTATTGCAAGAGGACGGGAGGTCAAAAGTAAGGAAGACCTGCTGTGAATATACAGGGCTTCGGGGAGAAAATGGCCACCATGAACAAAAACAAAATGTCTGATTGATGTATGTGGAGATTTACGGAGGTTTAGAGAGAGGGGGAGAGAAACAGACACACACACACACACACACACACACACACACACAGTGATCATGAGACAGGGAGTGACAGAATAAATTGAAGTCAATCTTACACTTAAAAATTAACAGTTGTCTGAGCGTCAATTGTCATTTGCAGACGACAGTTCCAAACTTCTCTGACCCAAGCGTGTTGAAGTGCAGGATGAAATCACCCCTGATCCTCCTAAATTCGTGGGAATACAATCCTGGCTTTGTGTAATCTCACTTTTTAATTTACCCCTTCCTGGTATCATTCAAGTAAAGCTGACCTGCACTCAAATGTATGGACCGTCAAGTCTCTTTGGACGCACCCTGTTTGTAGCTTTGTGTCATTTCAGCAAGCATTCTATAATATCATCTTAAATCATGAATAAGTACTTTGAATCCCAGACACACACACACACACACACACACACGCACGCACACTTTTTGCAAAAGTATTCTTTATTCATAAAATATTTGAAAGAAGGTTGCAAAACATTTCAGAAAGTGCAATGATATTCAGATTTTCTACTTAGATCATGTTGCAATCTGAGGTCCTTCAATACAAACAAAAAAAAATTCCAGACATTTCAAAATGGTCGCTACAGAAAGTGCAATGATCTTTAACAACATTTGCAGCATTTCCAAAATATAACATACATTGCTGTCTGAATTGTATGAATCTAGCTGTGAAATATCTGTACATTTTACTGTTGATGTGCTGACAGGCACGTGAAGATAAGGTCAACCTCAGCTTTAAAATCCGGCAAGTGGTTCAGCATCAATTGCTGCCTGGGGAAGGCACTTCCAAACTAATACCCCATCAGTTCCCCTTAAAACTTGGACAACTTTGTCCATTGTTCCCTTAACAAATTGGGACCGATCGGGAGGGGGCATTTGGGGAAGCCACTTCCAAACTTCTACCACCCTTTGTGTTTAGAAGTGTTTTGTAATTTCGCTTGTAAAAGTGTAAAATTCTAAACATCGTCTCAAATCCAACGTCCCTGTGTCTGTGTTCACAGAAGACGGGGGAGCGATGCAGATGTTGTGGGTAAGGAAGAGAAGTAAGAAAGTTTGGGTGGAATAAACAGACTGAGAGGGAAAATATCAATATTTTTAGAATCTTTGAGAGTGGATTAATTGGCAGAAATGAGGGATTTTAGCTCCATGGTGAGTTTGGAGAAACTGGGTTTGATCCCCTTGAGGGAAGGTTTGCTCGAGCTGTACAAGATTAGGACAGATTGTGATGGGCAGGTCGGAATTCTCTCCCAACTCCAGGCCTCCTGAAACCTGGCTACCAAAGAACAGAGTGTGGATAGGGAGGATCCTTTCTCTCTGAGCAGAGAGGTCAATAACCAGGGAGCATCGATTGAATGTGAAGGATTTGAGTGGAACTGAGGAGTAATATTTTCACCCAGAGACTGCGGGGCATCTAGAACTCACTGTCTGAAAGGGTAGGAGAGGCAGGAGCCCCCATCACGTTTCAAACACACTTTCATATGAACTTCTCCACATTGGCACCATCCCATCAAACACTGAATGAAGGCACAGCACGGTTCAGACACAGAGTGAAGCACGGTTTCTATTGTCCTTGGCATTAAGCCTTGTCACGTACACATCTGGGTCAGGATCGAGACTCACCTGTCTCAGTTACTCAGGCACTCCTGTATCACTTGCCTTATTATAGTCGGATGCCGTGTTTGAGAGCAGGACAGACACACGGGGTTAGGACGACTGCCCATATGGAGGATAAGCACCAGGAATATATCAGAGAATCAGAACAAACCAGGGAGAATCAAACAAGGAAAATCGTGTTGGATTTTGAGCCTTGCTTTGTGGGACGGTTTAGTGTTTGGTGAGCATGTTGACCCAGTGAAATTTTGCCCCTGTGGGATGACAGTTGTCTGACTAGATATTATAACATTGCATCATTAAGGTAGT
This sequence comes from Carcharodon carcharias, assembly GCF_017639515.1. NCBI lineage: Eukaryota > Metazoa > Chordata > Chondrichthyes > Lamniformes > Lamnidae > Carcharodon > Carcharodon carcharias. The sequence continues at coordinate 5,024,242 of NW_024470726.1, forward strand.
GTCTGTACTGAGTGAAACAGTGTTGGCTGCTTTCCATCATATAATAGACTTTGCCATGTGTATTGAATGAATCCATATGTGAACTATCCAGAGGCAGCACACCGAAGGCCCAATAGGGGGTGACGGATGGGGCTCAAGGGGGTCGGATGGGCTATTCCTGCTCTTATTTCTTAGATTCTTATGTTCTTATGACAGGGAGAGACAGAAGGGCAGAGATGCCCAGAAAGAGAGAGGGGGACAGAGCAGAAACAAACAGCAAACACAGATTTCAGGATAGAAAGGTTCCGGCTGATTTTCTTGTTTGAGAAATCTGTCCCGGGCCAGCTTGTTGCAGGTCCCCCAAAAAGTAATAACAGGTGAATATCCGAAAAAAGAATTTGAGGAAAACAGACACAAGACTCATGAAAGACTTGTGTATGTGTTAGAAAGTGAGATGATCGACCAAGGGAGAGGCCAGGCCCACATTTCACAGCAGTCACAGGCTGGCTCTGAGTGTCCTCAAAGCAACTTAAGGGCAGACATTTATAATGGGCACTTCAGGGCTTTAGGGTCTCCAAAGGACTTTACTAACAATGGAGAACTTTTGAATTATTGTCAATATCATTTAGACAATGGTGAAGCTAGCTTCAGAGACAGAGAGAGAGGGAGAGAGAGAGAAAGAGAGACAGAGACTCACAGAAACAGGATGAGATTGTGCTGTAAGTGTTTCAGAGCTGACACTGAGGCACACACCAGCTGTACAGTAACAAAGGGGAGTGAACCTTCCCATTTCACCCGCACTGTAATGAGAGTTGCTGAGGGTTCAGATAAAGTAGAGGAAGAAAAGCTGTTCTCATTCGCTGCTGGTTCTACGACGACAGGGCGACACTGATTGAAGGTTTTGGGTGGGAAATGCTGATGGGATTTGAGGAAGAAATTTTTATTTTACATAGAGACTGGGAATGACCTTGGACACGTGGCCTACGAGGATGATGGAAGTGGAGATAATTAATGAGTGATAAGCGTGGAGAGAGAAGTGGAGAGACTACACTTGCCAATAATCTCAGTAATTATTACTTTGACAACTTGAATGAACTCACATCTTAACCTTTTAAATCGCAGGGATCCAGTATAAATTTCCATTGAAACCGTCCCAGGACAAAATAGACCGAGAAACAGAATGAATCTACCTCCTTACTCTTTCATCAAATACTCCCAGGGCAATTACAAAAAGGGAGTCAGGTACATGTTAGACCTCCCTCCTGCGTGACTGCCTCAACTTCCCTTCGTCCAGCTGGACTGGGTAACAGAGAGAGACAAGATGAAGATGGAGACAGAACAACTGGGAGAGGGGCGGATAACAAAGGGCTGAGAGTGTCAGAGAGAAAGAGGAAGAGATTGGGATGGAAAGTGTCAGTCAGTGTTCCTGCAGGGCAGTGGGCTGGAAGGTAGCAGGCAGAGCATGAGAAAGAGGAGAAGCCGCAGGCCATTCGGCCCCTCAAGCCTGCTCCTGCAGTTGATAAGATCATGGTTGATTTGATTGTGGGATTATCTCCACTTCCCTGTCTGCCACCATAAACCTCGACTTCCTTGCCAATCAAAAATCTGTCTCACTCAGCCTTTAATATATTCAATGAGGCAGCCTCCCCTGCTCACTGGGGGAGAGATCTCCAAACCCACCAACAACCCTCAGAGAGGACATTCCTCCTCATCCCTATCTTCAATGGGGGACCCCTTGTTTTTAAACGGTACTTCCTCGTTCTAGAGAACTCCGTGCAGGCCCTGTTCTGTGATAAATAACACGCAAGGTAAAACTTCTTAGAGAAAGATATCTAGTCCCGCACACAACAGCGAAATGCTAAAGGGAACCTGGAGCCAGCTGTGGCTCAGTGAGAAGAAATCTTACATCAGAATCATCAGATTGTGGGCTCAGGTCCCAGCATCACATTCTCAGCTAGCCCCACATATCAGAGGCTCTGAGCAGATCACGGAGACAGCCAAAATGAAACTTGTGTTGAATTTGTGAGCTTTACTCTGTGGAATGCTTCGGTGTTTAATAAGAATGTTTACCCCTTGTATTCCAGGTGTGGTCTCAGCAAAACACTTGCAGCAAGACTTCCTTACTCTTGTACTCCAATCCCTTTGCAATAAAGGCCAACACTACATTTATCTTCCTCCTGGTTAGCTGTTCCTGTATGTTAACTTTCTGTTTGATGTCTGTACAAGGACACCCAAATCTCTCAGAACACAACTATATAATGCAATGTCTGCTAGGGAGGTGGCTAATGATTCAATAGGATCCTTCAAAAGGAGAATTGGATAAATCATTGAATGAGAATAACATGCAGGATTATGGGGGAAAGAGAGTGGCTGTGCGACTAACTTTTGATTCCTCTTCAAAACAGCCAGCACTTCTGGATGGGCCAAATAGCCTCTTCCAGTGCTGGACTATTCTATGATTCTATCGGTGACCCTTTGCTGATCACTATTATTTACACACGCTTGCTTCAGGTGCAGTTTGTAAATAAAGGATAACCCTGTTCATCACAAATCCACTCAGCCTTTACCCTCTGCTCTCTCCAGACAGAATTAGCTACAAGGCAGCAAGAAACAAACAGGAAACATGGATTTCAGGAGAGAAAGCTTTCACCTGATGTTCTTCTCCGTGGATTCCCTGTCCCAGGAGAGTTACTTACAGAAAGTAACAACTCATGAATATAAGGCACAGAATTGGAATAAAATAGATACGAGAGGGATGAAAGCTTTCTGTTAGTCAGCTGATTTCAGAAGAGAGAGAGAGAGAGATACAGAAACAGAGCCAGCGAGACACAGAAACAGGATGCGGTTGTGCTGCATATGTTTCAGAGCTGACAATGAGACACACACCAGATGTGCAGGAGCAGATGGGACTGAATCATTCTCTTTTACCTGCAGTGTACTGAACATGGGCAGAAGCTGGTACTGAGGCATACACAACAATAACTTGCATTTAGGTAGGACCTTGATCATAATTCTCCCAAAATGCTTCACAGGACCCTTATCATGAAAAAATTAACGCCGAGGCACAATTGAGTTTTGGGGCACATGCCCAAAAGTTTGGTCAAAGGGGTTTGGTTTCAGGAAGTGTCTTAATGGAGGAAAGAGAAGTATTAAGATGGAGAGGTTTAGGGAAGGAATTACAGAGTTTGAGCCCAGGCCACCAATGGTGAAATGATTAAAATTGGAGATGTTCAGGAAGCCAGAATTGAAGGAAAACTGATATCGAAGGATGGTGGTACTGGAGGAGATAGGGAGGGTTCATTTACGGAAGACAGTTCCAAACTTCTACCACCCTTGTGTGAAGAAGTGTTTTTTATTGTCACTCTTGAAAGGGTTTCAGACTATTGTTAAATAATTGGCCTATTATTCAAGACATAGACTCCAAAGCCAGAAATAAGGGTTTCTCTCTATCTACTCTATAGGTTTCCGTTATTCTCCTGAAAATCATGCTCAAGTCGGCCCTGATCTTTTGAAATTCCAGGGTATAAATCCCTCATTTGTGTCTCCAAAACTGTGTGTCTGTCACATTTCAAGAACTAACATTATCTTAGTGAGGAGTCAAGTCAGTCATAAAAGTCTCAGTGCTGAGCTCACATAAAATGGCCACCCTGAACAAACCTAAATTGGCTGAGACTTTGTGGATTTTTCTTCCACAGATTCTCAGAGAGAGACACAAATCAACTGGGAGATGGAGATGCAGAGAGTGAAGGAAGGATATTGGTCATAGCACATGGGAAGAGGAGGATACAATTTAATCCCTTATAACCCTGTTCTTACATTCTATGTGATCATGGCTGCTCTGTGATCTAACTCTATATCACTGTATACCTTTGGTTAACAAAAGTCTATTAACCTCAAATTTAAACATTAACAAGTGCCTTAGCATCAATTGCTATTTGCAGATGATTGCTCCAAACTAATATCACAGCTGGTGTGGTAAAGTTTTTCTTAATTCCAATCTTTAAAAAGTCTAAAGTTGTAAACATAGTCTCAAATCCAATGTCTCCAATTCCTAGATTTCCCAATCAGCAGAAAAAAGTTGCTCTTTATCAACGCTCTCCCTTTCCATTATTTTTTTGAAGCGCTTGATCTAATCACCCCTTAGCCTAAATTCTGGTGTTTCAGAGTGAAACCTCGACTGCATTGTTCATTGAGCACTCCCAACACACTCACACACACACAGATACACACACATATTTCAGCCATTCCTGCATTCTGGAAATGTGTGTGAACATTCCCAAGCCAAATACAGTATGGGGTTAGATACAGAGTAAAATTCCCTCTGCTCTGTCCAAGGAACATTTAATTGCAGATGTTCATTTTTATTGTTACAAAGAACAGAACTCAGAACGAGGTGCACATCACTTATGTACAGTTGTGAAACATGTCGGCGTGCAATAATGCCAGTGTGCTCGGATGATCCAGCAGGGGGCGATGATTCAATGTTGTTAAACTGATTTTTTGGCCTTCTTGCCATATTGTCTGTTCTTGCCACTGAACACGTCCAATGCCAACAGACACGGAAAATTCCGGCCAGAAAGTAGGGAGAAGTCGTGAACGATGCTTCTTTAGACAGAGCAGTATACAGTGATGCCCCCAGGGGCCAGCCTTGGGACGAATGCTAACTTTGATACTTATACGTGATGTAGACTCATGTCTAAATGACATTATTTTAACGTTTCCAGATAGCAGGAACTGGGAAATATAAACAGGAGGATAGCCCTAAACTTCAGGAAGATATAGATAGATTGGTGAAATGGCAAAACACATGGTAAATGAAATTGAATGCAGAGCAGAGTGAAGGATAGATTTCGGAGGAGGAAAAAAGAGGGACAATATAAACTAAATAAGGCAATTAAAAACAGAGTGAACTTATGTACACACTGCTTCAACAATGGAAATACAAATCGATAAGATGGTTCAAGGGCACACAGGATATTTAGATTTATAAATGGTGGCATAGTTGCAACAGTGTGGATGTTATGCTAAAACTTTATAAATTATTGATTGGGCCTTGGCTGAGGTTTTGAGTTCCTCTCTCTCAGTGACCCTCCTCCCTGGGGCTCTCCGCAGTCCCTCACTATCTCAGTGACCCTCCTTCCTGGGGTTCTCCGCTCTCCACAGCCCCTCCCTCTCTCAGTGACCCTCCCCCTGTGGTCCCGCCCCCCCCCCCGACAGTCCCTCCCTCTCTTAGTGATCATCCTCCCTGGAATCCTCTGTTCTTCACAGTCCCCCCCTCTCCCAGTGACTCTCCTCCCTGGAATTCCCTCATCTCCACAGCTCCCCCTCTCCCAGTGACCCTCCTCCCTGCGATTCCCTCCTCTCCATGACACCCCCCCTCTCCCAGTGAGGTGGAGTGTATGAATGTTAGCCATTAGTCCTGAGTGTTAGGGACGTGAGTGAATGGGAGGGGGTGGGGGGCGGTGGGGGTCGGTGGGTGTGGTACATGTAGCCATGTGAGAGGTTGGTGCTGTTGTGGGGAGGAGGTGCTACGGAGAGGTTGGTGCTGTTGTGGGGAGGAGGTGCTACGTGGAGATGAATTCACTGACATTGCTCGCCTGTGTGGGCTTGTTTAACTTCTCCTGGCACTACTGCTAGGTCCCTGGGGCCGGACTAGCTGCATTGGCATCCCTGGACACCTGCTCCCATTCCCTTCATTCCTTGAGGGCTCCAGCCAATAAAACATAGCCTTTCATCTCCTGTGAAACACCATGACTAATGACTCCCGTGTGAACTGTGGAGCCCTCTCTCTGCCCTAGTATTCCAGTCATCTTGCCTCCCATTGCAGCATTCTCAGTCCGCAGCAGCAACCTCCTGTGATTCAGGGCAGCTTCCCTCTAAGAGGGACTGACTGCCTTTAAGAGCTGCAGGCTGTCTGAACCACCTGCCTGTCTGACACACAGCTCGACCCCCTGTTGAGCTTGGGTGGTGCTGGGCGCCAGGCAAATGAGGAGGCAGTGTGCAGCCTCAACAGGAATGGACACAGGCAGATACGGAAATGTAACCCCTACAACCAAAAAGTCTTTGTCTCTATGTTCCTTTCTCTTTTCCACACAAGCTCTCTCTCTCCCTTTCTCTCTCTCTCAATCTTGACATTCCACCTCATGCACATTAAACCAGAGACTGATAAAGCCCAATAGGGGGCATTTCGGCCCATTGTGTCAGTGCTGTCTCTTTTTAAGAGCTATCTTAATTATATCTAAGTAGGCCCACTTCCCTGCCTCATTCCCAAACTCCCACATTTTCCTTTCTGAATTGTTTGGTAAATTGCCTTTAGGAAAATATTATTGAATCTGCTTCCACCATGTTTTCAGACAGTGAATTCCAACAACTCGCTCTTTCAGATAATCTCACAAACTTCACCTCTGGTTCTTTGTCAATCACCTTAAATCTGTGTCTTCGTCTGCCTGAACTTTCAGCCACTTGAACCAGTTTCACCTTCATTAAACAGTCAAAACCCATCATGTATTTGACCTTGTAGATTATATCTCCCCTCACCCTTCACTGTTTGAAAGAGCACAATCCCAGAATTTCCAATCTTTTACGTAACCGAACTCCCAGATCCCTGGAACCATTCTTGTAAATCTCCTCTGCATCTTCCCTAAGACATTCAAATTCTTCCCAAAGGTTGGTGATCAGAGTTTAACACACTCCTTCAGCTGGGTTCGAACTAATCCTGAATAAACAATTACCATTTCTACCTGTCCTTTTGCTCCTTTTTGCCTCCGTTTGTAAAGCTAAAAGAGGCCTATCATTTTTTTTTCAAACAGCCTTCTCAATTTGTCCTGTCACATTCAAAGATCTTGTGCGCAACCCGAAGGCCGCATTCTCTGGGCTCAGGGCATTCCCCTCACACAGCCGCCTCAACTCAATTAAGCATTTCCCTTAAATACTATTTTCCCACTTTCATCTTGAGCTCCACTGTCCTAAGCATCCCTTTAACTCAAATTTTCCAAACTAAAAAATCCTCCATGCCTCTCTATTGCCCCCACATCTGCGTCAAATAAAATTTAATAACCTTCCCTTGCTCACTTATGAAATATTGGCAACTAAAAAGACAAGCCCTTTCCTAACATCTCATTAAAAATTAAAAAAAAACAACGTATTTGCTTATAATGCCAACATCACCATAGCCTCTCATTACAAATGCATGCATCCAGCACCTTTATATTTCAGCCCTAAGCTCCCACAGGCAATCTGTCTTTTCTAAATTTCCCCAGTTTAATTATCCATGGACACACAGACACACACACACACACACACACACACACAAACACACACACACACACACACACACAAACACACACATCTTTCTTCATCGAATACCACCATGTCCCCAAAATATATAAAAACAACATTCATGTTCACTTCACGTACAAAACCCCACCCATTCACCTTGTTTCCCGACCCCTTGGTACACTTACACATCAACAATTTCTGAGGGAGAGAGATCCAGATTTCCACTCCACCTTCCACAGCAGCTCTTGCTCCAAAACAAGCTATACTCATCTGACAACTCTGACATGTAGGTTTAAAGTTGAACATTAACCAGAAGGGGGCTTTGTAAAAATGAAATAGAACAATCACAAGTTTCCTGAATCACTGCCCGTGTCTCTGTCTTGCTGTGCTCTAATTCAGTAAATGATAGAACACATATCTCAGAGAAAGAAACACAGCACTGAGAGCATCTTAACCCAGGACTGATATTGCCAACTTCGCAGAAATTGCAGTTTTAACCAAGTGATATTTAATTATAATTTAATTATTAATCAATACAAACCTCTGGTGCATCGTTTTAATCGAGGATTAATTTATTTTATTTACATACAGACATTTGTCAAGAAATGAACATCCTGTCAGTAACTGGACTAACATAATCAGCCGGCAAATTGCAGAGAAAATAAGGAAAGTTCTTAGTCTTTGCTCAATGTTTCTTTTACACTTAAATTACACAATAGCGGTGGGGTATCCTTAATAATATTTAAAACAGCTTCTACATTTAACAAAATGAGCCAGTGTTTGCAAGTGCACAGGGAAAGATAACTGTTTCATGGGAGCCTCTTCGGCTCCATGTTTATTTCCATAAGGCTATGGGTTTTTTGGCAAATCCTGTCAACTCCATAATTCATCAGAGAGAAACAGGCAGGATTCTCATTTGTGACCCGCCTTCTTTTTTGATCTTTTTTCCAATGCAGCCAAGTCCAGGGATGCGTAGAGAGGTCCGCCTTGTGCCTGAGAGACATATTAAACATTAACAGCGAAATGTAGCTAAACGCTTTCACCCAGAATGTGGTGGGAATTTGGAACTCACTGTCTGAAAGGGTGGTAGAGGCAGAAACCCTTAAATAACATTTAAGAAGTATTTGGAAATGCACTTGCGATGTCAGGGCATACAAAGCTATGGGCCTAGCACCTGGAAAATGGGAGTAGAATAGTTAAGTACTTGTTTGACCGGCACAGATTCGATGGGCGGAAGGGTCTTTTTCTATGCTGTAGACCTCTACGATTCTCTGACTATGAATCTCTGAGATAGTCAAAATTACCCACTCCCGTAACCACGTTTTACACAATTATAGAATGATACAGCACAGAAGGTGTCCGTTGTGCCCACTGTGTCTGTGCCAACTCTTTGAAAGAGCTATGCAGTTAGACCACCTCTGCACTTCTCTGCCCCCATATCGCTGCCATTATTTTCCCCTTCCAATATTTTTCTAATCCCTTCTTGAAGTTTGCTGTTGGATCGGTTTCCATTGCCCTGTATATCAATTTGAGGAATGTTTTGCTTCATTTGTATGTTATAGAATTGTCTGAATTGATGTTTTTTGACTGAGCAACAGAATTTGTAAAGCAACTGGAAGTGACCAAAGTTTAATCAGAAAACTGGGGTGATGAGTCTATCAATTTGATTGGATTCCTTTGTTGAATCCGATTGCTGTGTTTCACCATGTGCCATCTACACAATTGAGTAGAGGCCACAGAATTCATCACTTTCAGAAGAATGACACAAACACAATCAAAAGACGTGCGTTTATATAGCACCCGCCACGAACTGAAGAAGCCTCAGAACATTCACATCCACTTTTTTTGTTATTAATGCAACAGGGCAGCGAATTTATGCACAGTAAGATCCCATAAGCGGCAATGAATTGATGAGCTAGATAATTTATTTTTTTAAGATGCTGGTTGAAAGATAAAATATGAAACCCGACACCAGAGAGAACCCCCCCAACCCGGCACCTACCATCCCCCCAACACCCCACCACTGTTCTTCTTGCAATAATGGCGGTAGTCATAGAGCCATAGAGGTCAACAGCACAGAAAAAGGCCCTTTGGCACATGGAGTCTGTGCTGGTCAAACAAGCACCTAACTATTCTAATCCCATTTTCCAGCACTAGGCCCATGGCCTTGTATGCCACACACTATCTGAGAGGGCAGACAGGGCCTCGATTTAACAATTCATGTGAAATCGGCACCTCAGACAGTGCAGCACTCGCTCTGGAAGTTCAGTCTAGACTCTCTGCTCAAGCCTCTGAACACACACATACACACATAAACACACACACACACAAACGCAAAATTTCTGCTCCAACTGATTCCTTCTTAGTCCAATGACAACAGCAACACATTTTGATTTATCTGCAAAACTCCTGTGGGTTTGGCCTTATCTTCCCTGTAATTCCATTCACCAATGTATTTACTAATTCGGCTGAGTCGGAGGAGGGACAAAGGTGGGAGTTGAGCGAGGGGGATAAGACTCAATGTAGAGATAAAAGAAAATAGCAGAAATCTGAAACATGAAGTGCTGGAAATCCGCCGTTAACCTGATGGGGACATTCTACCCGGAAAATTATCCTGTCCTTTCTATTATCAGATGGGAAGAGGGACTGGGTGATATTTTCTGATTCCAGTTACAGGGGTGAGTGGGATTTTATACAAATTCAGGTGCTCTGGACCTGCTCTCTGGTAAACACGTGGAATACACAGCTTGGGCAGCCTTGTACCTTATCCCAAAAAACACGTTTTTGTATGTTATTACAACGGTTTGAAAAAAACTCACCTGTATTGCACCCCGATGTGGCTGCTTTGCCTCTGTTTGACGGTGGTCATCTGTGTTATTAATGGATAAGGTATAAATTAAAATATTATCCCAGCCTGGTTAATACATAATTATTACAGATAGAGCTTGCGCCAATGATCCGCCAATGTACCAATGTTCCCAATACGTCAATGGGCCCCATATGTCACCAGACCCCAAATCCATGGAAGGTCCCTCAATACTTCAGTGCAGTGAAAATCGCCAATGATAGACAACAACTATGGACTCACTGGGGCCTGTTTTCCAACTGGTATATTATTGCTACTATTATTAACCAGTAATTGGCATTTTCTGTGCGACCCACAGACAGCATTGTGATTCTGGAATTTGATGGCGGGTAATGCTCTTATGCATCTTTCCAATTCCACTCACTTGAAATTTAATCTGTGCCAACATTTCAATGTAACTTACCCGTTTGTCGCTCATTCTGCCTCTCTCTTTGCTTTCTCTCTCTCAAGTTAAATCTGGATGTGAACAAAAATTTCGAACACGTGTTATGTTTTGTGAACCCTGGCGCAGAAGAAAATTGTCGAGTGGTGTTTGCATTAATCATAGAAGCTCATGGAAAATGACAGAATATATCGATGGAATCAATGCTAGGGTTCAACTGTGTTAGACACAATGTTAAATATAGACAGGGATTTCACCATGAAGTTTTCAAATGGCTCAGTTACTCACTTTTCATTGTGGGATCTCTTGTCTCGTTCTTCTGAAAGGAGAAAGTAAATTAGCAATTTAAAACTACGAGCAGGGAGTCATATTGGACAACCAATTATGAAAATGTCCCTGATAAATATTAATCCTCACCTGATCTGCCACATCTATGAATCCAAATGGAAATAAGGACCAAGAGTAGAACCAGTATCACCAGGACAGTTATGAGGACATGGAGGGCCCGACTGCACCATCCTATAGAGACAAAATACTTAGAAACTGTTGCTTGGTCAAATGATTTTTCTCTGGGACTGTCTGATGGGAAACGTGATCCAAAAGGGTGCCTAGAAGCAGTCCATCCTGACGATTGAGCCTTTGCAGCCTCTTTGAAAGAGGTGCCCAATTGGTCCTATTCTCTCTGCTCTTCCCGCAATATCCCTGAAAAATTCTCTCCATCTGGTATTTATCCAATTCCTCCTTTGGAAATTTCCCTTTGAATCTGCTTCCACCACCCTTTTGGGCAGAGTGTTCCAGATCACAACCCGCTTAGTTCAAGAAAAATCTCCTCATCTTCTCCTCTGGTTATTTCCCCGATTCTCTTCAACCTGGGTCCCTCTGGTTACCGACCGTCCTGCCCAGTGGAAACAGTTTCTCATTATTTACCCCATTGAAACCCCTCATGATTTTGAACGCCTCTATTAAATTTCTCCCTGAACCTAAGGAGATACATTCCAGATTCTACAGTCTCTCCACATTAACTGAAGTCCTTCATCCCTGGTCCCATTCTGGGAAATATCCTGTATACCCTCGCCAAAGCATTCTTGGCTGTTTCCAGCTTTTAAAGCGCATCGAGTGAGGAACTGACCTCAATTTCATTCCATGATCCACTGCCAGGAGTGGGCGGTGGAAGTGGATTCAACAATAGCTTTCAGAAGAGGAATCACGTTCTAAATTGAAGACGAAAATGTGTCAGTGTTGGTGGGAAAGGGTGGATCCAATGGGATAACTCTTACAAAGAGATAGCACAGGCACGATGGGCCGAAATCCCTCTTTCCGCGTCCATCGTTCTAGGATTCTACGATGTGAGAGGGAAATATAAGAAAAGCCCAGAAATTTTTTACAAGAAGTCTACACCGGGGCAAAGGTAACCCGAGCTTATTTTAACATATTTATAAGATGTATATTTATAATTAAACTTACATCCTGCAGGTTCTCAAAAGCTAATTAATCGCCCCAATAGACTCTAAAGTCGCTTAAAAGCCTCCATTGAACAGATTGCCAACTCACCTGTCCCTGCCTCTGCTCGTTTGGGGAACGACACGCTTTTTGTCCAATATTTGTTTCGAGACCCCAGTTGAACGATACAAATACAGACGCCACCACTTCTCCAGGTTTCCCTCAACACCATGACGTGACTTCTGATACTGTAGGTCCCGTCCGCTTCCATTGTACCGGGATCTCTCTGTCCCTCGGTGACCAATCCGGAAATATTCCAGAAAATAGGTATCTGGTTGGAAGAAACTCCACTGACCAAACACACTAAGGGGACGGTTTCCCTCAAATGCAGCTCACCCGGCGGGACAAACACCAGCACAGTCGTATTGTTGGTGGAACTGTCTGGACAGAGATTGGGGCACAGTTAACGATTAATTTGCACCAAATATTAAAGCTGTGCACGATCTGAATTTATTTTACTTACCTCCAACCAGTAGTATGGGTCCATTCTGTAGCAGTACATCGCTACCCCCATGGGCACAGTAGTAGGAAACCGAGTCATTCACGTGGACATTGCGAATTTCCAGAATCAACACATTTTCGCTGTTACCTTTTTTAGAAATAAACTTACAATCGGCTCCCTGACAGGACTGGCTGTCGATTAGTTTCGGGGCTTCACCCACACGCTGCTTGTACCAGACATAGCTGGGCACCAATACCACTTCGTACCTATAGTGACAGGATAATTCCATCGTCTCTCCGACATCAGCTGTCATTATGATGGAACTCTGAGGCAAACGGGACTCGGATTCTGTAACTAGAGACATTATTGTTAGAGTACTATTGGTTATTGGGGGATTGAAAGCAGCCGCTTCGAAAGACTTCGCCTATAATTTTACAACGGTTACATGAATGTCTTTAATTTTTCGCGCTTAGATTAATTCTCCAATTTGATTCCTTCGCTTTCTCGGAGAAACCACTAAATAAACTCACATGATCAGGTCGAATCCATGCACCTGGACATTGCGAATTTCCAGAATCAACACATTTTCGCTGTTACCTTTTTTAGAAATAAACTTACAATCGGCTCCCTGACAGGACTGGCAGGTCGAATCCATGCACCTGGTCATTGGGTCACGTTTTCAGCTTCTTAAATCCTGAACTGACTGAGTTCGGTTTAAAATTCTCACCCGCCTCTTACTCACCATAAACCCTCAGCACTTGGAAAATGAGCATCAGAAATAAAGATTCTTTGGACATCTTGACGCGGTGAGTTCTCCCTGTTTTCGCTCTCACCAGTTTTTTACTGCAGGCGGAGTGTCCGCAGACTGACCTGAGTTCAGCCCCAGTGAGTTGCTCCCCTTTCAGATGCGGTGGAAACGATGACGAGCTATGCTGTGGAAAGTGTGACGCCATTTTGGGTGAGGCGTCCTGGTGAATGCGTTTGACTTACTGTGCTCACCGTCTGTGCGTCACAGAATGTTTATAAATAAATTTACGGGGATGTCATTCAGAAGGGTTGACAGAATAATAATTGTATAGATGTATGCTGAATATTGCAGTTAAAGTTTAATTCTAGTTTAACCATCCCTAGTTGTCATTGAGAAGGTCGCGGTTGATCCAGTTTTAAAAACCTCTGTCAGCTCGGTCCTCAGTCTTGTCTTTAGAGAAAAGAGACCTAGGCTGTTCAGTTCTTCGTGTTAGTTATAACCTCTCAGCTCCTGTATCAGGCTTGTCAACCTCTTATAAAATTGAGTCCAAAAATTTGCAGTGAGTCCATGTGTGGTCTGAACAAGGTACTAGAAACGAACATAACTACTTTGTTTTCAATTATATTCCTGGTCCCGGAGCTGACTTGCTTTTTTTCCAGATACGATCACAGGCAAATGCACTAACGGGAACTTCCTATAGAATTTTTCACAGAACGAATGAACCAACCGTTTGATCTGCATCAGAAACAGACCAGGACCTGAGGCCAAGATAAAAGCAAAATACTGCGGATGCTGGAACTCTGAATTAAAAACAGAAAATGCTGGAAAAGCTCAGCAGGAAGATTCGGAAGGAGGGTCACACGGAGTGGAAACGTCAGAGATAAAAACAAAAAAACTGCGGATGCTGGAAATCCAAAACAAAAACAGAATTACCTGGAAAAACTCAGCAGGTCTGGCAGCATCGGCGGAGAAGAAAAGAGTTGACGTTTCGAGTCCTCATGACCCTTCGACAGAACTTGAGTTCGAGTCCAAGAAAGAGTTGAAATATAAGCTGGTTTAAGGTATGTGTGTGGGGGGCGGAGAGATAGAGAGACAAAGAGGTGGAGGGGGGGGGGGGGGTGTGGTTGTAGGGACAAACAAGCAGTGATAGAAGCAGATCATCAAAAGATGTCAACGACAATAGTACAATAGAACACATAGGTGTTAAAATTAAAGTTGGTGATATTATCTAAACGAATGTGCTAATTAAGAATGGATGGTAGGGCACTCAAGGTATAGCTCTAGTGGGGTTTTTTTATATAATGGAAATAGGTGGGAAAAGGAAAATCTTTATAATTTATTGGAAAAAAAAGGGAAGGGGGAAACAGAAAGGGGGTGGGGATGGGGGAGGGAGCTTACGACCTAAAGTTGTTGAATTCAATATTCAGTCCGGAAGGCTGTAAAGTCCCTAGTCGGAAGATGAGGTGTTGTTCCTCCATTTTGCGTTGGGCTTCACTGGAACAATGCAGCAAGCCAAGGACAGACATGTGGGCAAGAGAGCAGGGTGGAGTGTTGAAATGGCAAGCGACAGGGAGGTTTGGGTCATTCTTGCGGACAGACCGCAGGTGTTCTGCAAAGCGGTCGCCCAGTTTACGTTTGGTCTCTCCAATGTAGAGGAGCCCAAACGTAAACATTGGAGAGACCAAACGTAAACTGGGCGACCGCTTTGCAGAACACCTGCGGTCTGTCTGCAAGAATGACCCAAACCTCCCTGTCGCTTGCCATTTCAACACTCCACCCTGCTCTCTTGCCCACATGTCTGTCCTTGGCTTGCTGCATTGTTCCAGTGAAGCCCAACGCAAAATGGAGGAACAACACCTCATCTTCCGACTAGGGACTTTACAGCCTTCCGGACTGAATATTGAATTCAACAACTTTAGGTCGTAAGCTCCCTCCCCCATCCCCACCCCCTTTCTGTTTCCCCCTTCCCTTTTTTTTCCAATAAATTATAAAGATTTTCCTTTTCCCACCTATTTCCATTATATAAAAAAAAACCCACTAGAGCTATACTTTGAGTGCCCTACCATCCATTCTTAATTAGCACATTCGTTTAGATAATATTACCAACTTTAATTTTAACACCTATGTGTTCTATTGTACTATTGTCGTTGACATCTTTTGATGATCTGCTTCTATCACTGCTTGTTTGTCCCTACAACCACACCCCCCCCTCCACCTCTTTGTCTCTCTATCTCTCCGCCCCCCACACACACACCTTAAACCAGCTTATATTTCAACTCTTTCTTGGACTCGAACTCAAGTTCTGTCGAAGGGTCATGAGGACTCGAAACGTCAACTCTTTTCTTCTCCGCCGATGCTGCCAGACCTGCTGAGTTTTTCCAGTTAATTCTGTTTTTGTTGTGGAAACGTCAGGTCTGTTTCTGTTTCTGTTTCTGACCAGATGAGTCTTTCCAGCATTTTCTGTTTTTAGAGATGCCGCCAGACCTGCTGAGTTTTTCCAGCATTTTCTATTTTTATTTCAGAACCTGAGGCCTCTGTTTACCGGGTTTGAATTTAGATCCTGAACGGGGATCACACTCCCGCATTCTGCTGTTGAGTGAGCGGCTTCACTGTAAATAACCCGGGTAGAACCGGCTCCCGTAACCAGCGGCAATAACAGTGGACATGATTTTTAAAAAGCGCCACAATAAGGGAGCGTTGTTAAACCCCGAATATATAAGGAGATTTTTCCCTGCCTGCCATCTGTTAGTAACCTCGGGAATAAAGATTTCCGACGGGATGTCCCAGCGGAACGTTGCAGATTTTCCTAAAGATCCGCCTTAGGGTTTAATGGAAACTAATTCTCACCCGGAATTCAGCGCAAAGCGGACAGAGAGAATCTCCGGGAATCGGTAATGAGAAAATCCTTTAGAGCAGTGAAACTGAGGGACAGTGGGTGAAAAGTTTATCAGAAACGGATATAAAAACACACCTTTCTTCATCTTTTGCTGAAGGCAGCAGTCTACTAATTTATTTGTATCCATTCATAAGATGTGAGGGTCGCGGGATAGGGCAGCGTTTATTGCCCGTACCTAGTTGCCCCTTGAGAAGGTGGTGAGCAGCTTTCTTGAACCGCTGCAGTCCCTGTGGTGTCGGGGCACCCACAGTGCTGTCAGGGAAGGAGATTCAGGATTCTAATCCAGAGATGGTGAAGGGACAGCGATGTAGTTCTAAAAACAAAAAAACTGCGGATGCTGGAAATCCAAAACAAAAACAGAATTACCTGGAAAAACTCAGCAGGTCTGGCAGCATCGGCGGAGAAGAAAAGAGTTGACGTTTCGAGTCCCCATGACCCTTCGACAGAACTTGCGTTCGAGTCCAAGAAAGAAGTCCAAGTCTTTCTTGGACTCGAACTCAAGTTCTGTCAAAGGGTCATGAGGACTCGAAACGTCAACTCTTTTCTTCTCCGCCGATGCTGCCAGACCTGCTGAGTTTTTCCAGATAATTCTGTTTTTGTTTTGATGTAGTTCTAAGTCAGGATAGAGTTTGTCTTGCGGGGTAATTGGAGTTGGTGGTGCTCACTTGCCCCCTCTCCCATTTCTCTTCTGGGTGGTGGCAAACTTGGCTATTGGTTGCAGTGCTGCCTGTGTATAGATAGTACTATCTCTCTGAGTCTCTGATGAAGGGAGTGCATCAATTGTGATTAATATTGGGGATCAGTTATTTTTTTTAAATTAAATACCCGGCATCGCAGATAAACAGTGTCCCGGTGTCAGGTCGGTGAGGACACTGTAAATGAGGTGAATGTACACCAGACTGTTCCCTGTTCAGTTGAATCTACCCTGGACGGCAAAAGCTCTTCTGTCTGCGGTTTAACATTGAGTCAAATGCAGGCGGTTCTGTACATGAAGCGCCTCAACTGTAAAAACAGGAAAACCACCGACACCTTCTAGATCTAAAATCATTTTCCATCTCAAGCGAAAAGCGATCAGAATCAAGTCCAGCTAGTTACATCAATCGATGTGTTTTGCACAGCCCCCGAATGGGCTGTGAGCGAGGAGCCTTTCTGAGACTCGCAGTAAACAGCCGCGGTCACAGCCAATGCGCCTCTTTGTTTCCCAGCCCCGCTCTCTGCTGCAAGGTCCACTGACTCTCTTCTTTGTTATTCAAGGTCAAGTATTTCTGCAGAACAGTTCAGACACTCAGGAATGAAAAACACTGTCTGCTCATTACCAAACACATTCTGACAGTAATTCATTCTACCAGGTTAGTCACATTAAGATGAACGTATCTCCCTCTTCTCTCCCAGCTTCCGTTCCTAGGCATTCTCCTGAAGATTCCCTGCCATGGGTTCCTATGGAGTCTTGCAGAGAATTTGCAGCACGGATTTGCTTCTTTGACTTTATAATTGGCTCAAGTTTCCCATGAGGGAGTCCCATAAAAGAATGATTTGACCCAGCAGTAGTTTCTAATTAATTTGTCTCGGTTGGGATGTTGCATTTTGATCCGTCGCCATCATCCGGGTTCTATGCGTCATCCTGATTCTGATTTGGGTCAGTAAAGCGGTTGATCGAGTGAGTATTGATGTCTAACAGGGACATTTTAATAAGCATGTCTTTAATGTGCATCTCTTTTAAATATTACTTGACTTGAATCCGAAAGCCGATTGATCATCTCCCACAAAGAAAATCAACTAGCTGAACCTATTTGTAAAGCCCTTCACTAACAATTTCGTTTTATTTAACACTGAGTCTAAACCAGTTCAACGCAAACACCTATTTGCATGGTAAAGATATTTTAATATTTTCCACATTCTATTCAGTTTGATTCTGAGATCAATGGACAATTCATATTTCAATATTTATTTCAAGTGACCGAAGATGAAAAGATCAGAAGAAATCGGAGCATGAGTAGGCCCTCGATCCTGCTCCGCAATTCAGTAAGTTTTTGGCTAATCTGATTTTGGCCTCAGGGGCGCTTTCGTGCCCATCACCCTAGACTCCCTTGTCAACCAGAAATCCACCCAATTCAGCCTTGAATATATGCAATGGCCTATCCTCCAGTGCTCTCTGGGGAAGCGAATTCCAATAAACTAACGACCAACCGAGAGAAGAAATTCCTCCGCATCTCCTTCTTAAATGGAAGATCTCTTGTTCTGAAACTCTGCCCCTAGTTCTTCAACCCCCCACGAGCCGATACATCCTATTAGCATCTACCGTGTGAAGCACCGGCAGAACCTTTAGTGTTTCAATCAGTTCATCTCTCATTCTTAGATTTACACCCAACAATGCTTGTTTGATATTTTTGCCTGCTTATAATTTTAGATTGCAAAGAATATTTCTCCAGATTAACATAGGTTATTAGGAGTCTGTAATGAGCATCTTCATTTGCATCCCAATACCTATTATCGTTCTATCTGGAATTTCTCTGTCACCTAACAATAGAAACATATGTTAAGGCTTATGGAGTAATACTTTATCCAGGAATGAATTTGGCTGCATTGAAATCACCGCCAGTAGGAAGGCGGGAAAGGCGTAGAACTCAAATCGATCCTATCAGCTTTCCAAAGGATCGACTGTTGGCCGGATCACTAATGTAACAGTCAGTGCAAAGCATTGGAGACTCTCAAGCAACAACTAAACTATAGTAAACTGGGCTGGTGAAGAGAAGTTAAGTTCATTTGGGTGGAGAGAGAGATGCTATTAACTACCGTGGGTGGGGTGTTTGTGTGTGGCGGGGCTTCAGCGGGATGAGGGGTAGTGGTTGTGGGGGTCGGTGGCGGTGGTGAGGTCCAGGGTAAAGGGTCATTAATTTTACATTAGTGCAGGCCATCCAAGGGCCTGTCTGGAGGCAAGCCCCACCCCACCCATAAAAGTGGCTGCCGGGACTTTAGGTTGCTATTCGCCACTGAAAACATGATGTGCGGTGACGGCTCAGGCACGTGAAGGCCTCTGAAATTGTAGGGTAATTGGTGATTAACACAGATTATCTTTAAAAAAAATCACACACTCCACAATCACCTTCACCTTGAGCAATGTCCCTCCACTGGATGTTGTCGGAAACCCTCTCTCCCTATCTCTCTCTCTCACTAACACACCCTCAGCATGCGGATCCTCCCTCACTTGTACAGGTAAATTATCCTGTCTGTGTGAATTGCTAACTCTTACAGATATACAGGACACAGTGATCCTCTCTATATCCCTCACTTGTACAGGTACATTATCCTGCATGTGTGAATTGCTAACTCTTACAGATATACAGGACACAGTGATCCTCTCTATATCCCTCACTTGTACAGGTACATTATCCTGTGTGTGTGAATTGCTAAGTAGTACAGATATATAGGATCACAGTGATGCACTCTGTAACCTTCACTAGTACAGGTACATTATTCTGTCTGTGTGAATTGATAACTCTTACAGATATACAGGGCACAGTGATCCACTCTATATCCGTCAATTGGACAGGTACATTATCCTGTGTGTATGAATTGCTAACTCTTACAGATATACAGGACACAGTAATCCTCTCTATATCATTCTCTTGTACAGGTACATTATCCTGTATGTGTGAATTGCTAACTGCGACAGATATATAGGACACAATAACCCTTTCTATATCTCTCACTTGTACAGGTACATTATCCTGTGTATGTGAATTGCTAAATCCTACAGATATACAGGACACAGTGATTCTTTCTGTAATCTTCACTTGTATAGGTACATGATCTTGCATGTGTGAATTGCTAACTCCTACAGCTATATAGGACACAATGATCCACCCTATATCCTTCACTTGTACAGGGACATTATCCTGTATGTGAGAATTGCTAACTCTTACAGATATGTAGGACACAGTGATCCTCTCTATTTCCCTCACTTGCACAGGTGCATTATTCTTTCTGTGTGAATTGCTAAATCTTACAGATATTCAGGACACAGTGATCCTCTCTATATCCCTCAGGCATTAGGGAGCCTGCTTTTCCATTTTGGTTTGCATCTCAAACACATGATTCAATGATCCATTTATGCAGCGACACAGACAGATTTCAGGAAGGGGAGAATGGAGATATAGCAATCTGTAAATAATCTGCAGAGGCTCTACTTCCTTTGACGATTTGGGTTTTAGAAAAAGAGAAGCAGTGACGCCAAGAGCAGCAGCCGGGCTCGGGTGGTGGGGGGGTGGGGGGGAGCAAAAGGTGACTGCGGGAGGACCAGAGAGTATAGAAGGACATGAAGGGCGTTGGAGCGGCCCCGTGTGGACAGGAGGGGGAAACATGTGAAAGGATCCCTGCTGAACAAATGTTAAACTCTGATGGAACTATTATTCTCCTCTTTAAAATATTAGCGTCCCTTTGGAGCCCGGCTAACATTTAAACATTCCGTCCAAGACTCTCATATCCAATCTTTCTTCATTCTTCATCTCCCTTGTTATCGGGCCCAAAAGCTCGTGTTTTATTCAAATTTCACCCCTTCCCCCTCCCTTTTCTCCACTTACACTTTACACTTTCCAGTCACATTAAAATGACCTGGCCGCTCGGTACCCCAACTTAACATGAGATCTCGGAGTTTAAAAATAGAGACAGACGTGCATTTCTATAGCGCCTTTCGCGACCTCAGTGCATCCCTTAGCGATTGGCAGTCAATTAAGTTCTTTTTTGAAATGTCATTTCCGTTGTAATGTGGGAAACGCATAAGCCAATTTGTGCAGAGCAATTTGCACAACCTTCAAAGTGACAATGGACAGATTTGACAGCCGGGTAAGTTTTGGTCTCAGGACACACAGGAGTTTTTCACCCCCGCCTACACTTCTTCCAATGGCGGCTGTGGGATCTTTTGCATGCAGCTGAGATGGCTGACAGGCTCGCATTTCTAAATCGCGCCTGAGGAACAGCTCCTTCCCAAGCGCATCCTTTTCTCAGTACTGATACTGAAAGCATCACTCTGTAAGTGGACATGAACACACAACCTTCTTATTCAAAGGTGAGGGAGGTACCATCTAAGCCGTAAGACAGCAGCCTGGATTTATCAGTTTAAATCAATGAAAGTCCTCAATACTTTGATATTCCTCAAATCAATTTTCAGGGGCGATGTTGAGTTGGAATGATAGTGAATTCTGGGAAACATCTGATCAATTTCCTGCCCTATATTGAAGGTAAGAAAGTAATTAAGAAAGTGTCTAACTGCGGAATGATCCATTTATCCCTGATACAGACTATTTTCCAAAGTTAAAATGTCTTAATTTTTAATATTTATTCACGGGATATGGGCATCGATGGCGAGGCAAACATCTTTTTCCTAATTGCCACTGAGAAAGTGATGGTGAGCCGCGTCCTTGAAACAATATAGTCCTTGTGGCGAAAATGATCCACAAATCCGTTGGCAAAGGATTTCCAGGATTTTGACCCAGCGACGAAGGAGGAAATATGTGCATGTCTCGTTGTTGTGCAACTTGCAGATCGTGGTGCCCCCTTTGGCCCCTGTCCTTTGAGGTGGTAGAGGTTTCAGGTTTGGAATGTGCTGTCGAAAGGACCTTGGCGAGTTGCTGCAGTGCAACTTGTTGATGCTACACGCTGAAGTCACTGTGATTCGGTGCTGGAGAGGGTGAACATTTGAGATTTTGGATGAGGTGTCGCTCAAGCAGACTGGCCCAGGGACAGCCTGGGTAACAATCCCATAACTACGAAATAGATTGAAATGAGCAACATTGACATAACTAATCATGAGAAACCACCCATAATTTTCCTATCTGACAGGTGATTAATTAGATAGAACTTATTTTACACCTTTTCTGAATGTTCAAATGATCCCGTTTGCTGCTGTAGAGAAGTGATGGAAACACCTGAATCGTTAGATAACTAACCGCCCGTTAACTGGGCACCGTATGAAGTAGGGGGATAGGAAAACTTAATCATTCATCTAGACAGAGTTAACGTATCTCAATGGAAGTCAGAAAATCTAACCTGTTTACAAGGGTGTTGAAGTACTTCAGAGCGCCCCATACTGTTTTGAAAGAGATTGAACAGCATTGCACTTTATCACAAAGCGGAACGACCATGTTATGTACCTTAGCACATCGAATTAATAAAATATATTTTTGGACAACTAAAGCAATACAGAGTCTGAACGGTTTGCTGTCCTATGGGACGGTAGTTGATGTTTATCTCAGTGTGCATCCCTCGGAACAGCAAGTAAAGCACAGAGTCCTGCGTCACGGATGAAGCCCAGGATCCTTCTCGCCAAAGGTCACTGTCTCTCTTTCCACAGCTGCTTCGCAAAGACAAATTGCAGCATTTAGCCTGCGCTCTTCTTCAGTTTATCGCAGGCCGATCGTTTTTTCTTTAATTTCCTCCCCTCCCCGCTCTTTGTGTGAAACTTGGAAAGTGAGTAAACCTTTCGAGCTCTGGTCTGAAGCATTAAGTCAGTGAGATTCATAGAAAGACAAAGAGTTAGTCAAGTCTTTAAATTACAAAGACTTGTCTTGTAAATGTCAATTCTATTTGTAAATGTGGTGATCAACATACTTTATTGGAAGAAATTAATTTGGATTACATCTTATGGAATGTCAGATATTAAGGGTTGCATAAGCACGTTCATAAATTTTCATTAATAAGTTGTATTTTTGGAGAGAGAACTACTTTTCTGCAAATCCCTCACCCCCTAATAAAGCCTCATGTCTCCCGTCTGACTAAGTCATCAAAATCATCCGAAGTTTTGCATATGGATTTGCGAGGATTTATTGATCGGTTTTGAGTTCAGTGAAACTTTGCTCACTTCTATATCTCCTCTTTGGAAAATACACCGGGTGTAGTCCAGTTGAAATGAGTTGTGAGCGAAAAGTTGGCTTTTTGGCCTTAAACCGGCTGCTGAAGTTTGGCAATTGCAGCGGAAATGCGGTGGGTTCTTTGGCAAATCCTGACTCCTCCACAATTCATCAGAGAGAATTCACCCGGATTCTCATCTGCGACCCGCTTTCTTTTCTGATTTTTTGCCCAATGCAGCAAACTCCAGGGAGCCAAAGAGAGGTCATCCCCGAGAGTAGGAAACATATTAAACATTACCATTAAAAGTAAGTAAAAGACATTTCAGGTAATTTATATACCTCCATAATTTATCAAAGTCTTGCCAGGTTTTCTATGCATCATGTTAACAAATGCCTAGCTCTACTTCCACACTGAAGTTGTCGCTGCGTTGATGTTCCTCCCATTTTACTTAGATATTGTCCTCCCTCTTGGTGATTCCGTAATGATTTAGCTCCTGCCTGTGCAATAGCTGCAGTTCGTCAGCAGAGGGCGGGATCGTATCACTTTAATCAAAGGATAGAGAAACATGTTTGCGGAGAAGAGGAGTTGGCCCTTTTTAATTCATTCATTCGATTTGAGACAAAAGATCACCCGCCACCACCCCTGCTGCTTCTGACATGACTTTGGGCTTTTCACCCCCAATGCCAAATAAGTTCCAGAGCTGATATTTTATAATTTTTGCCCTGGAATTATTTTTCTCTTTAAGTATTTATCTGAATTCCATTTGACAGACAATAATGATCGGCCCAGGCTTGGAGGGCCGAATAGCCTGTTCCTGTGCTGTACTTTTCTTTGCTCTTTGTTCTATAATAGAGAAGCTCATTTCAGAGAGATATACAGAGACAGAGACTAACAGATAAAGGATGAGACTGTGCTATACATGTTTCAGAGTTGACGCTGAGACAGGCGGGTTGTACAGCAGCAGATGTGACTGAATCTTTCCCTTCTGCCTGTAGTGTGATGGATAAGTACAAGATCTGGCAGGCAACACCTTATAATTATATAGCACGTTTAACCGCAATAAAACGCCATGAGATGTTTCACCAGAGTTTTGGAGCAGAATTTGAAACAAAGAGATTAGCCTCAATGATCAGCTTCTTCAAAGAGGCCGGTTTTACAGAGCTTCTTCAATGAGGAAAGAGAGAAATGTAGTGGGGAAGGGAGTTCGAGGCAATGAATTCCACAGTTCGGGCTTTGGAAGCCCAAGGCACTGCCGACAATGATCACAGAAGCACAGAATCATCGTGTCTGCACTGGCTCTCCGAAAGGGCATTTGGGCTGGATCCACTCTCCTGCCTTATCTCCGTAACCCTGCACTTTCTCTCCATTCTGGCAATGGGTGATTAAAGTTGGGGGTCGTCAAGAAGACAGAATTAGAGGGACCCTCATATCGGAGGATTGTGCAACTGGAAGAGGTTACAGGTTCGGAGGAGTTCTTTGGGGAATCCATTTCTAAACTTCTACCATCCTTTGTGTTTCGAAGTGTTTCTTATTTTCACTCTTGCAACGGTTTGGGACAACTGTTAAATGTTAGACTGTTCCCCTGTCCCTAGATTCCCCCAGCAGTGGACATAGTGTCTTTCAATTTGCGCTATCAGTTTCCATTATTATCTTGAAAACTTTGACCAACTCACACCTACTTCAAAATTCCAGGAATAACGTGTGAATTAATTCATTGCGTGTAAAGCATTCGGAAGGACTTCAACTAGCCTGGAGCCTGTGTAAAGGATTTTTCTGAAATTCTCAAACAATTATTTTTGTGTTGTTTTAGACAAGGCGATGTGAGTTTGAGGTTTAAATGAAATATTCATTTTTAAGTCATAATTTAAATTCATTTTACTGCGGATCTGAGAGCGGTTGGGAGCTGGGGGTGAAATTCCTTCTGTCTCTGTATCTCCCTCGAGCATTCTCTCTCTCTCTATTAATTAACGACAGGGAAATACAGCAACATGATGTCATTAACGGGGTATTTGAAAGAACATTCCAATGAAGATTACACACAGACAAGGTGCAGAGAGGGAGATGAAGAGACACCGAGAGAGATACAGAGACACAAAAAGAGAAAGAAAAAGATAGGGGTCAATATGAAAAATGTTTCGCTGCCTTGTGTTTCCAGAAATCCTCACCTAAAACAGATTTATCTCACCGTGACCGCATTCCATGTGAGATGGTGCTGTGTGTACAGTGCCTGCGCCCTCTTCCGTCCACTGCAAGAATGAACTCACTTTGTAAATAACAGGTTGGAGAGAAAGAAGGGGCGGGGACTGAGGGAAGGGCGTCAAAGAGAGAGAGAGAAACAGAGTTAAGGAAAGCAAAACAGATGGGAGGCTTGTTGGAGGGTTGGGTGGTAGGGGAAATAGAAACAACTTTTAAAGGACTGTCTGCTCCCGAGGGCCTGGAATTGATTTGCTAAATGTGAAGCTGTGGAAACACTTGTTATAATCCCTGAATAGCGTCGGTGTTTTAGAGAGCGACGAATTGGGCATTGAAATATAATGTGCTTTGAGGAGGGTGAGTAATTTGAATTCAATTCATAATATTTTCTGAAAAGCCTCATAAAAATACTTCCAAGGGGCCAGCGGCTTCTTCCCAGTTGGGAAGCCGTAGGTTAGTCCTTTCCAATGTGACTGAGGTTGGGGGGCCGGGAAGGGGGGAATAACTGCACATTGCTGTAGTTGGAACTTGCTGAGCACAAGTTTCCCATAGCCTTCTCTTCATTAAAACCGTGGCGACACGGCCCAAATCCAGTTTATTGAGTCGTAATTGTGGATTCTCAGTACAAAACATGATTACAGTGTCATGCATCAACAGTTAAAATGGTAAAGCAGAAACTTCACAGAATGCATTTCAATCAAAGTTCATCCAGAGGTAGTGAAAAAAGAACAGATACATGGATAGATTTATCGAGAACAGGGAAAAAAGGAAGTTGAGCAGAGATGTAGGGCTAGACAGGTACAGAGAGATGGGGAGAGGAATAGCGAGGCAGGAGACTGTGCGAGAAGTGGAAGATTCAATGTCTAACATTGAATATACAACAGCACCAATCCTGGATTGATCGGGTAGAGTGGGGTGGGGGCGGGGGTGGGGGCGTAGTGAATGGGCGAGGGATACAAGGGAATCATCAGTGTTTGCCTGTTACACAATGAGGCAGGAAATACATCTGGAGGTGGCAGGTTAAACGCAGAGGGAGAGGTACAGACTCTGAGAGTGTAGGTGGGAATTGGTCTGCGGGTAGGGTTCCAGCGTTTATTGATTGTTCAGCTTCTGGATTAAGACCCCCTCCTTCCCACCTCCCCCCCACCCACCCAACCCTCCTCCATTCCATGGTGTGTAATGTATTATTTTTTAATTGAATTTTGGGACAGTCATGCATGTGGCATTGGCACCTTCATTTCATTTGAAATCTGTTCCCATTGCCTGCTTTCAATATCAGGGCATGTGTTTTACAATGGAGCCCTGAGATTGTGTATGTCAGTGAGTCAGAGGAGTCCTGGGATCTTGCTCACTCTTTTTGTTTCCATAATATTTGCTTTCGTTTGATCAATTTCCATGTTCTCTCTCTCCCGAGCCGAATTTATTTGGAAGCTGCATTTTCTGATGAGGCAAAGGGAGAATACTTTTTCGATCAGGAATCCTCGGACAAGAGCTGTAACAGGAGGAGGAACTGTTAATAAATGTATATGTCACGGTGTCATCCATTTCTCTACACAGAGAAAAGTCATATCTTTAAGGTAGTTTGTGGGATGTTTACAATAAGGGGCAGGGTCTGCGGGGTGGGGTGAACTCGGAGGTAATAAGTTTGAGACTCGCTGCTGTAGAGCCCAAGGTAATTCCATAGATTTCAATCCCTCCAGTTCTGCCTGCAACTCTGCATCACCTTCACGTTCATAGCTGTTTCCCCACATCTTCAAATTTCTCTCTCTCTCCACATCATGTACCTCTGTCACTCTCTAAGAAAATTTAGACAAATCTTTTTCTTAACCTCTTTGCATATTTGTCCTCTCACTGTTTCTGAACCATTTTCGGTGTCTCTCCCCCCGCCCACCACACAGCCGTCCCCTACGCCCCCCACGATGAACGCTATTTCTCTCACTACTTACTTGTCCATGTATCATTTCGTATCGCTGCCTTTTTAAAAAAAATCATTCACGTGATATGCGGGTCACTGGATAGTCTGGCATTTATTGCCCATGCCTCATTGTCCCTTGAGAAGGTGGTGGTGAGCTGCCTTCTTGAACTGCTCCAGTCTCTGTGGTATTGGTACACCCACAGTGCTGTTCGGGAGGGAGTTCCAGGATTTTGAACGATCTACACTGTAGGAAGGAATATTTCCAAGTCAGGGTGGTGAGCGGTTTGGAGGGGTAATTCCAGGTGGTGGTGCTCCCACCTATCTGTTGCCTTTGTCTTTCTAGGTGGTAGTGATCTTGAGTTTGGAAAGAATATTTAAAGTGAGGAGGATATTTTTACTGAAGGTTTAAAATGATGATTTTCTAACAGAGACTGACTGATGATGTGAATGTCATTTTACACAGAAACTCAGAGATGGGCTGACAGCGGTGGGGTTGGAGGGGAGGACAGAAAGATTAATACTTTCAGGTCTAAGAGAGAGGAGATCAATCAAATTTGGATCTGTTCACATGTGAGGAGCGAATCAGACAGGGTTCCATTCAGAGAGTGGGGGAATCAGACAGGGATCTGTTCACGGGGGGATGGGGGAGGGACTGATGCCAGATCTGTTCACAGGTGAGAAGTGAATCAGGCAGTGATCAATTCACAGCGTGAGGAATGAAGGCAGGGATTGTTCACAGGGTGGTAGCAAATCAGACAGTGGCCTGTACACAAAGTGTGACAATCATACAGAGACCTGTTCACAGGGGGCGGGGGGCGAATCAGACAAGGACCTGTTCACAGGGGCGAGGTCAAGACCGGGTTCAGCTCACAGGGAGCAGGATATCAGATAGGGATTGGTTCACAGAGTGGTGGGAGATCAGACAGTTTTCTGTTCACAGGGATGGTGTGTTATCCTTGGGAAGCTTCGGAGGGAGGATCATCCAGGGGATATTTTCGGGTGGGGGTTAATTATCTAGTGTGCAATTACGGCGGGGGTAATGTAGAAATATCCAGGGGACAGATTGCTTGGTATGGAGGCAGACATTAGGTATGTAAGCATTACGTCTCAAAGAGTGGTGGATTGTATCAGATAGCATGTCCCTTCCACTGTTTACTGCGGGCAAGGTACAGATCAGACACAACCAGCCCGTGCTTTCAAAATTCATAACAGTGTCCAAAGTTTGACGTGATCCTGCGACTGGACAACGTTTGCTAAATAATCCTCAGCGTGCAAAATATTACACTGATAACCAATTTAAGATTGTCAGTCCGGCTCGTAATGAGGCACGTTTTCGTGTACGGGAAGCTACATACACAGGAACCCTTGCAGACAGAAAGAACAAGCACACACTTTGCGCCTGTTTCAGCTGAACAAAATAATTGACCGTCATTCGCTGGTTTATTCCTCAGTGCAACACCTTGACCAATCAGAGTCAAGCTGCCTGTTTTAAATTTAAAACTATGCTTGACAGTTAACTGTCAGTCACCATCACTGGTGCATCCTCCATGCAACGCCCCTACCGACCAGAGCCCACTCGCTAACCAATCAGCGCTCTCTTCTCATTATGCACAGAGTTGTTGCTTCCCCTGACATTGGTATTCTTGCGATTGTCCTGATGAGTGCAAGACTTCTACAAGAGTGGAAAACTTCAAAAAAATGTCTTTTTTCAGAGATACTCAAGTTCTGTGCTTCGAAACTGCTACTCACTCTCTTTCAGTACAGCATGTGGTGCTCTGCGGTACTTCAATAGACTGACAGCTTGATTAGGTTTACAGTTCTCATTTCATATCAAACATTTTCTGCTGCTTTGTGTGACAGAGGTCAGATTGACAGTGCAGAACATTATCAGGAGGTCACCTGGATAGGTCGCCATGTAATAAACAAGTGTCAGATCTACTCAGCTTGCACCTTTGAAGAAAATGGCTTTTTGTTTTTATTTTTGCATTTATTTCCTCACCTCCCTGACTCTCACTGAAACCATGGTGTGTCCTAACAGCTCAGATACGTAAGGGCAATCTTTGTATCACACTAACTCACCTGACTACTATTGATTCACTGGCGTAATCAGATTAACCATGAGCTGCAAACATAACAGATCATTTCAAGATGTAGAATACGCTTTTGAAGGATGGCAGAGCGGCAATTCATCTTATGCTGCTTCCATTACCAAATGCAGTTCACACCCAGGGGGGTCACGGTGGTCGGAGGGACTATGCAAATCACAATTGCTTGGACTCTAGGCACTCGGCCTAAATAGACAGAACCAGCAAAGAACGGGAGACCAGACACTTACTTTTAATTTATTTATTCTTTCACGGGATGTGGGCATCGCTGGCTGGGTCAGCACTTATTTCCCATCCCTGTTTGACTCTGCTGGGTTCTGTCATAATCACAGACTCAGACATACAGACACAGACACACGCTCACACTCTTTCGCTCTCTCTCACACGCAAACACACAGGTAACCATGCTCTCAGAAATACACGCTCTCTCACACATATACACGCTTACACAGTCACGCTCTCTCTCCCACACACGCACTCTCACACATACAAACACATGCACTCTCTCACACACATGTTCTCTCACACATGTGCCCGGTCACAAACTCGATTACACACATACCCTCTCTCTTTCTCTCTCTCTCTCACACACACACACACACACACTCTCACAGACACAAACACATGCGCTGTCTCATGCACATGCTCTCCCATACGCTCTCACAGGCAAACATTCTCACACAGACACTTACACAACATCTAGGGTGACAGTGATTGTGGCCATAATTCTGCTTTAAACTCTCCTCTCCAGCCTCTTTCTCACCTTCCATTCAATTCAATGCATTTGAATGTAACAGTCGGAACCTGTAAGCATTTGTTAGATGTTTACAGATGGCCCCAGCCTTTCTTACAGTTGGAATCTTTCTCTAATCTGAACACTCGAGCTGTTGGTTCAGAGATTTTCGCCAGTAAGTATGAAGTTTTGTTTCCTCCTTGATCTGAAATGTTGAATTTTGTTGAATTCACAACCTAGATAATCAAGCTCACATACAATAGATAGTATTTTACTGGCTTTATTAACTGCAATAATGCAGACTAAACCACATAGCAAATATTAAATGAATTCATCAAAGTCCTTTAAGATATAACGTGGGAGATAATTGATAAAGTCTGTAATAGGAGCAGAGGCTTCCAGGGGAACAGGTTAACAAGCCATTTAAAACAACATTGCAAGACCATTGCAATGAAAGGAAGGGCTGGTGCTAATTTCCAGGGGAATTGAATTGAAAAGCAGGAGAATTATATGAAACGTAAATGTAACCTTGCTTATAGCACACTCAGCATACTAATAGCAACATGTAATTATGGCCTGTAAGGAAAGGAATAGGAAGGGCTACAATCATCATTGGGAGATTAGGAGACGCAGAGGTCAGAGTTAAATGACTGAAAGAAGCTGGAGAAAGGGTGCAAATTTCAAATGCACGGTGCAGTTTCGTGCACTGTCCCACAAACTACCTTCAAGATAAATATCCCATATGGGACGGGTTGCACCTTACCACAAAAATGAAGTTTCTGTAAAATATTCCAACAGCTGAATAAACTCACCTCTTTTGCATCCAGTCGGGTCGTCTCAACTCTGGTAGACAGTGGTCACCTGCGTATTAATGGTTTAGATATAAATCAAAACTTTATACCAGTCTGGATAATGTATAATCAATTACAGAAATACAGCATGATGAATACTCACATGTTCCCCAATAAGACAATGGTCCACCAACATTGCATTGTTTCCACAACATGACAATGGATGGGCATGGACAATGTACACGACATGACCACCTCCCTTCCCTCACCTCTGCATTGGCCATTTCTACTTGTCCGCCTGATACAATATTGCCAATGTTCGACTCATAAGGTGGTTACAGCACAGAAGTAGCCAATTCATCCTTTTGTGTCCGTGTTGGGTCTCTGAAAGAGGAACTCTTTTCCCACCCTCTCCCCATCCCCGCCTTTTCACCGTAGCCCTAGAAATAGTTTTTCTTGCTATTGTCTCATAATTATCCAGTTTCATTATTCCGGACCCTTCCACCAATGGTAAAAGTTTCTCCCTATCTACTGCCTCCAGACACATCATGATTTTGAATATCTCATCAAATCTCCTCTCAAATCTCTCTCCTGCCAGGAAAATAGCCCCAGTTTTACCAAACTAACTTTGGATCTGAACTTTGGTATCATTGGAACCATTCTCAACAATCTTTTCTGTGTGATGCCTAGAACTGGGCACACTATTCTGGCCGAGGCCGAACTCAATCTTTTTATGCAGGTTTAGTATAACTTTGTGCTTTTGTATGGTATGTCCATAATAATGAAATCCTGAACCAACTGTACTTTACTAACTGCTCTGTCAATCTATTCAGTCACATTAAATGATTTGAACACGTAAGCAAACAGACGACCCTGTTCTTGCATCACAATAGGAAGGCAGGAAAGGCGGGAAAACGCAAATGGATTCTGCAAGCTTTCCAAAGAGGTCCACTGATGACGGAGTCACTAATTTTGCTTTCAATGTAAAGCATCGGAGAGTCTCGACCACCAACCAAACTATCTTAAACTAGCGTGGTTAAGAGGATTAAAGTTAATTTGCGTGGAAAGAGAGAAACTATTTCCTATAGTGGCTGGGTTGTTGGGTGTGAGGGGGGGAGGGGTGCGTTGTGGATGGTGGTGGAGTCGAGAATAAGGCGTCAGTGCCATCAAATAACAACCAGGTCGTCGAGGGTTGATGTCCAGAAGCTATTGGCTGCTGGGGCATTAAGTTGTCATGTGCTACTGAAAGCTTGAGGTGCGGTGATGGCCCAAAGAATGTGAAAATCTCTGCAATTGTAGCCAAATAACACAGGTCATTTAAAAAATATCACACACTCCACAGACACCTTCACATTGAGTAATGTCCCTCCAGTGAATTCTGCCCTAATCACTGTCTCTCGCACACACACACCCACACGCACACAGACACTTGTCATGCGGAGCCTCACTCACCTGTACATGTGCATTATCCTGTATGAGTGAATTCCTAACTCATATAGTTACACTGGGCACTGGGACCCTCTCTGTATGCTTCAAGAATCCATTCTGAGTTGTTGCACAGACACATGTACTTAGGCATTGACGCCGAACAAGTTCAGAAAGGAGATAAAGCAATCCATTTAAAAACTGAAGAGCCCCTTCTTCTTTTGAGATTTGATTTTTAAAAAATAAACGGAGAAAGCATCACGCCAAGAGCAGCGGCCACACGCTCCATCCTGTGGGGTGGGTGGGGGCGTGGCCGGAGTTTGAGAAAGACCCGCGGCCGGTATGTGGGGTATGGTGTGGAGGCAAAAGGTCACTCCAAGAGGACCAGACGGGGGAGGAAGCCTTGGCGAGAGATAAAGCGCCACCCTGTTACCAAGAGGTGGGAACCAGCAGCAGCCTCAGTCTCTGTGATAGGGTCACTGCTGAACAACTTTAAAATCTCATGGAATTATTGTTCTGCTATTGAAATAATCAGCGTCCCCTTGGAACCCCCATAACATTTGGGCAATTATTCCAAAGCTGGCATATCACACCTTTCTTCATTCTTTATCTTCCTTGGTATCTGGCCTCACAAGTTCGTGTTATATGCAAATTTGAACTCGCCATCCCCTCCATGAAATCATTCGCTGGAACATAACTTTACACATTTCAGCCACATTTAATGGCCTGGCCGCTCAGTGCCCACATTTATCATGAAAACCCTTTGCTTTTAAAAATAAAGACAGCCTTGCATTTCTAAAGCGCCTTCCACGACCTCAGGGCATCAGCTAGCGATTTAATGCCAATTAAGGAATTTTGAAATGTCGCCTCTGTTGTAATGTAGGAAATGCAGCAGCCAATTTGCTCACAGCAAGCTCCCACAACCGTCAATGTGATAATGAACTGATTTTACTGAGAGGTAAATAATGATCCCAGGACACAAGGGTGTACGTCACCCCCGCCTGAACGTCTTCCAGTAGTGGCTTTGGGATCTTTTTCATCTACCTGAGTCGCCTGACAGGCCCTCGAAGCACATCCCCTCCGAGAGAACATTCCCCCGACAGTGCAGTCCTCTCTCATTACTGGCACGGGTAGCATTAGTCTCTGGAGTGGTACAAGAAACCACAACCTTCTGATTCAGAAAAGAGGGAGCTACCAACTGAGCTGTAAGTCACAGCTGGTCAGAAATCTGTGGGTCAGGCTTTTTCAACATAAATGTGTGATAGCTCTGAATACTTTGATGCTCCTAAATTCGATTTCCAGGGGTGGCATGGGTTTGAATGATTGTGAATTCTGGGAAATACCTGAATAATTCGCTGCTCTATATTGAAGGTAAGAATGAATGAAATATGAGAGAGTGTATAACAGCGGAATGATCCAATCATGTCTGACACAGACTATCTTCCAAATTTAAAATGTCTTAATTTTTAATATTTATTCATGGGATATGGACATCGCTGGCATGGCAAACATTTATTTCCATTTCCTAAATGGCCCTGAGAAGGAGATGGGGAGCCGCCTTCTTGCACCATGGCAGTCCCTGTGGCGAAGGCGCACCACATGTACATTAGGTAAGGAGCTCCAGGATTTTGACTGAGAGACGAAGGAGGAAATATGTTTATGTTTGGCTGTTGTGCAACTTGCAGGTCGTGGTGCCCCCCACCCCCCATCCGCCCCCATCCTTTGCCCCTGTCCTTTGTAGTGGTAGAGTTTGCGGGTTGGAATGTGCTGTCGAAGGGGCCTTGGAGGATTGCTGCTGTTCACCTCGTGGATGCTACTCATTGCAGGCACTATGCGTTGGTAGTGGAAAGGGTGAATATTTGAGGTTTTGGATGGGGTGTCGCTCACTCAAGCAGACTGGCCCAGAGGCACATCACAGAAAAAGAGGATCACAGAATCACACAGTGCAGAAGAGGCCATTCGGCCCATTGAGTCTTCACCGACACGTGAGAAACACCTGACCTACCTACCTAATCCCATTTATCAGCACTTGGCCCATAGCCTTGAATGTTATGTCATGCGAAGTGCTCATCCAGGCACTTTTAAAAGGATGTGAGACAAACCACCTCCACCCCTCCACCACCCTCCCAAGCAGCGCATTCCAGACCGTCACCACCCTCTGGGTAAGAAGGTTTTGCCTCACACCCCCTCTAAACCTCCTGCCCCTCACCTTGAACTTGTGTCCCCTCGTGACTGAGCTTTCAGCTAAGGGGAACAACTGTCCACCCTGCCCATGCCCCTCATAATCTAGCACACCTTGATCAGGTCGCCCCTCAGTCTTCTCTATTCCAGCAAAAACAACCCAAGTCTGCTCAACCTCTCTTCATAACTTAAATGTTTCATCCCAGGCAACATCCTGGTGAATCTCCTCTGCACCCTCTCGAGTGCAATCACATCCTTCCTATAATATGGCGACCAGAACTGCACACAATACTTCAGCTGTGGCCTCACCAAGGTTCTTTTCAACTCCAACATATCCTCCCTACTTTTGTAATCTATGCCACGATTGATAAAGACAATGGCCACATACGACTCTTTCACTACCCCTCTAACATGCTCCTCCGCCATCAGAGATCCATGGACATACACGTCAAGGGCCCTTTGTTCCTCAGAGCTTCCTAGTGTCATGCTGCTCATTGAATACTTCCTTGTCAAACTATTCCTTCCAAAGTGTTTCACCTCACACTTTTCAGGGTTAAATTCCATCTGCCACTTGTCTGCCCATTTGACCATCCCGTCTATATCTTCCTGTTGCCCACGACACTCAGCCTCACTGTTAACCACCTGGCCAATCTCTGTGTCACCCTGCAAGCTTACTAGCACTGACCCCATATAGTCATCTATGTCGTTTATATAAATGACGTATAATAGGGGGTCCCTGTGGTACGTCAGTGGACACTGGCTTCCAGTCACTAAAGCAACCTTCTGTCATTACCCTCTGTCACCTACAACTAAGCTAATTTTGGATCCACCTTATTAAATTACCCTGTATCCCATGTGCATTTGCCTTCTTTATAAGTCTCCTGTGTGGGACCTTGTTAAAGGCTTTGCTGAAATCCATATAAACGACATCAACTGCACGACCCTCATCCGCACATCTGGTCATCTTGTCAAAAAAATAAATCAAATTTGTTAGGCCTGACATCCCTCTGACATCTACGAGAAAGATTGAAATGAACGACATTGACATAACTAACCATGAGAAAACACACATAAATTTCATGTCTGATGGGTGAATACTTAAATACAACTTATTTTACATGCTCTGAATGTTCAAATAATCCCATTTTCTCCTGCAGAGAACTGATCGAAATGCCTGAATCGTTCGATAACTGACCTCCCGTTAACTGGGTACCGTATGATGTGGGGAAATAGGAACATTTAACCTCCCAGAGTTAACTGACCTCAGTGGAGTGCTGAAATTCTAACCAGTTTGAAAGGGTGTTGAAGTACCTCGCAGCGCCACATACTGTTTTGAAAGAGATTTTGAATTATCAGAAGACTTTGATTTTTGATATTTTTTTATGAGATAACCTGACCTGTCTTGTAACTACTTTTAATGTTACTGTTTAATATATTTCCCAGTCTCGGGGAGGATCTCTCTTTGCCTCCCTGTAGTTTGCCGCATCTGAAAATAGATCAAAAAAGAAGACGGGTCGCACTTGGGGACCCGGATGGATTCTCTCTGATGAAGTGTGCAGGAGACAGGATTTGCCAAAGAACCAACCGCAATTGCACAACAATTTCAAAACCTCAGCGGCCAGTTTGAGCCCAAACAGCCAACTTTCCGCTCACAACTCGTTTCAACTGGACTAAACCTGGTGTATCTTCCCAGGATGAGATATAGAAATGAGCAATGCTTCACTGAACTCAGAACCGAGAAATAAAACCTTGCAAATACACGTGCAAAACTTCAAACGATATTGAAAACTTGTTAAGGCGAGAGACAAGGGGATTTTTCAGGGGGTGAGGGAATTGCAGAGAACTCTTTCTTTTTACTAAAATTCACTTTCTAAATGAACATTTCTAAAAGTGCTTTCCACGACCAGTAAAATCTGACATTCCATAAGATACAAACCAGCTAACTTTCTTCCAATACTGCACGTTGTTCACCACATTTACAAATAGAGTTGACATTTACAAGACAAATCTTTGTCTTCTTAAGACCTGACTAACTCTTTGCCTTTCTATGAATTTCACTGACTTAATGCTTCAGGTCAGAGCTCGAAAAGGTTATACACTTTACAAGTTTCACGCAAAGAGCGGGGAGGTGAGGAAATGAAGATAAACGATCGGCCTGTGATAAAATGGAGAAGAGGGCAGATTAAATGCTGCAATGTGTCTTTGTGAAGCAACTGTGGAAAGAGAGACCGTGGTCTTTGCGAGAAAGATCCTGGGCTTTATCCGTGACGCAGGGCTCTGTGCTGTACTTGCTGTTCCCAAGGATGCACACTGAGAAAAACGCCAAATACAGTCCCATAGGACAGCAAACGGTTGCAGGCGGTGTGCTACTTTCGTTTTCCAAAACAACATGCATTTTTAATACGAAATGTTAAGGAACATAACATGGCTGTTCCACTTTGTGATAAAGTGCAATACAGTTCAATCTCTTTAAATACATTACATGGGGATCTGAGGTGCTTCAACACCCCTTATTCTGGACTTTAACAGCCCACGCCCCGCCCCCCATCCCGCCACCTGCCATACAGATGCACTCCGTCCACGGTAGGAAATAGTTTCTGTCGCTCCACCCAAATTAACTTAACTTTTCTTAACCATCCCAGTTTAGTTGTTGATTGAGAGTCTCCGATGCTTTACCCTGACAGTTAAATTGGGGACCCCGCCAACATTGGATCCGTTTAGAAAGCTGATAGGGTACATTTGAGCTCTCCCTCCGATCCCTCCTTCCTATTGGCGGCGTTTTCAATACAGCCAATCTCATTCATGTATTAAGAGTCTATTGAAGGCATTACCCCCTAAGCCTTAACTTATGTTTGTATTGTTAGGTGACAGAGAGATTCCAGATAAAGCGATAAAAGAGATAAGGGTGCTAATGAAGATGATCATTATAGACTCCTAATAACCTCTGCTAACGGGGATAAATATTCCATGCAAACTAAAACTATTAGCAGGCAATAATGTCAAACAAGCAGCGCTGGTTGTAAATCTAAGAATGAGAGGTGAACTTATTGAAACATATAAGATTCTGAGGGGGCTTCGCAGGGTAGATGCTGAGAGGATGTTGCGGATTGTAATTGCGGAATGTAGAACCAGGGGCACAGTTTCAGAATAAGTGACCTCCCTTGTCAGACGGAGGTGTGGACGGTTTTCTTCTCTCTGTTGGTCGTTGCTTTGTGTTGGATTTCGCTTCCCCAGAGAGCACTGGAGGCTGGACTATTGAATATATTGAACGCTGAGTTGTGGAGCCCAGTGTTACAGGCAGAAAAGTGCACTTGAGGGCACAATCAGATTAGTCAAGGGCTTGTTGAATGGCGGAGCAGGATCGAGGGCCTGCTCGTGCTCCGATTTCTTCTGATCTTTTAATCTTTGGTCTCTTGACATAAATATTGAGATAGGAATCGTTGACTGGTCTCAGAATCAATCTGAAAAGATCGTGGAACATGTTAAAATATCGTTAGCGTGCGAATGGGTGTTTGCATTCAACTGGTTTAGACTCAGCGTTAAATGCAGCGAGATTGTTAGTGATAAACTTTAGAAAATAGTTCAGTTACTCGCTTTCCTTTGTGGTAGATATTCACTCGGCTTTCTGAATCAATAAACTGCTATTAATATTTAAAATCGATGCACATTGAAGAACAGCTTATTAAAGTGTCCCTGCTAAACATCAATATTCAACCGATCAACCGCTTTACTGAATCTAAAGGCGAATAAGGATGAAGAGTAGGACCCGGATAATGTGGATAGTTATGGCGAAGGATCAAGATGCATCATCCCAACAGAGACAAATTGCTTAGAAACTGCTGCTGGGGCAAATCATTTTTTATGGGACTCCCTCTTGGGAAACTTGACCCAATTATAAAGTCAAAACAGCAAATCCGCACTGCAAATTCTCTGCAAGACTCCATAGGAACCTATGTCAAGGAGTCTTCAGGAGAATGCTGAGGAACGGAAGCTGGAAGGGAAGAGCGAGATGCATTCATCTTAAAGTGATGAACCTCATAGAATAAAATACTGTCAGAATGTGTTTTGAAATGAGCAGACAGTGTTACGCCTTACTGAGTGCCTGAACTGCTCTGCAGAAATGCTTGACCTTGAGTAGCAAAGAAGCGAGTCAGTAAACCTTGCAGCAGAGAGCGGGGCTGGGCAGCAAAGAGACGGATTGGTTGTGTCCGCGGCTGTTTACCGCGAGCCTCAGAAAGACGCCTCGCTCACAACCCATTCAGTAGCTGTGCAAAACTCATGGATTGGCGTAAATCGCTGGCCGAGATTCCGACCACTTTTCGCTCGAGATGGAAGACGGTGTTCGATGCACAAGCTCCCGGTGGTTATCCTGTTTTTAGAGTTGAGGCGCTTCATATACATGTGACTCAATGTTAAAACGCAGACAGAAGAGGCTTTGCCGTCAAAGGTAGATGCAGCTGAACAGACAACAGACTGGTGTACATTCTCCTCATTTACAGTGTCCACATCGACCTGACACCGGGTCACTCTTTATCTGCGATGTCCGGTATTTGAAAAAAAAAACTGATCCCCAATATTATTCGCAACTGATCCACTCGCTTCATCAGAGGTTCAGGGAGATTGCAGTTTGTACTATCTATTCACAGGCTGCATTGCAACCAATCGCCAAGGCTTCCACCGCCTCGAAGGACAGGGTACGAGGGAGCACGTGAGCACCAGCATTTCCAATTACCCGGAAGACAAACACCATCCTGACTTGAAGCTTTATCGCCGTTCCCTCACTGTCTCTCTGTAAAAATCCTGGAACTCCCCCCCTGACAGCACTGTGGGTGTATCTATACCACAGGGACTGCAGCTTTTCAAGAAAGCGGCTCACCAGCTTCTCAAGGGGCAATTAGAGATGGGCAATAAACGCTGCCCCAGCCCGCGACCCTCACATCCCATGAACGGATACAAATAAATTAGCAGACTCTTGCCTTAAGCAACAGATAAAGGGAAGTTGGTATTTATAACTGATCCTTATAAACCTTTCACCCACTGTCCCTCAGTTTCACTGCTCTAGACGATTTTCTCACTATAGATTCCCGTAGGCTCTCTCTATCCGGCTTGTGCTGAATTGCCCCCGAGAATTAGGTTCCATTGAACTCGAACGCGGCTCTTTCGGAAAACCTGAGCTTTTTAAAAATCATGTCCACTGTTAATGCCGCTGGTTATGTGAGTCGGTTCTGCCCGGGTTATTTACTGTGATGCCGCTCACTCAACAGCAGAATGCGAGAGTGTGATCCCCGTTCAGCATCTAAGTACAAATCCGGTAAACAGAGACCTCAGGTTCTGAAATAATAATAGAAAATGAGGGAAAAACTCAGCAGGTCTGAATCAGGAACAGACGTTTCGAGTCTGCATGACTCTTCTTCAGAGTCTTCCTCCTGAGTTTTTCCAGCATTTTCTGTTTTTATTTCAGATTTCCAGCATCCGCAGCATTTTGCTTTTATCTTGCCCTCAGCGTCTGGTCTGTTTCTGACGCAAATTAAACTGTTGGTCCGTTCGCTCTGTGAACAATTCTAAAGCAAATACCTTTTGATGTAATTGCAAGTGATAGTCACTGGGTAAAATGCAAATCAGCACCGGGACTAGGAATGTAAGTGAAAAACAAAGAAGTTATGTTCGTTCTTGGAACCTTGTTCAGACAACACTTGGACTAACTGTGCACATTTCTGGACTCAATTTTGTGGAAGGAATATCGAGACACTGGAGAAGTGCAAACAAGATTGATAAGCCTGATTCCAGAGCTGAGAGGTTAAACTAACAGGAATGACTGAACAGGTTATGTCTCTTTTCTCTAAATACAAGACTGAGGAGCGACCTGGTAGGAGTTTTCAAATTGGCTCACCAGCACCTTCTCAATGACAATTAGGGATGGTTAAAGTAGAATTAAACTTTAACTGCAATATTGAACATTCATCCGCACAATTATTATTCTGACATCCCTCCTGAACGACACCCCAGCAAAGTTCTTTATAGACATTCTGCCACTTGACTGTTTTGACGCACAGACAGTGGCCACTGTAAGTCAAACGCATGTGCCGTTTACCAGAACACTGCACCCGCAATGGTGTCATACTTTCCATAGCATAGCTCGTCATAGTTTCCACCGCATCTGAAAGGGGAGCAACTCATTCGGACTGAGCTCAGGTCAGTTTGCGGCCACTCCGCCTGCCGAAACAAACTGCTGAGAGTGAAAACAGGGGGAACTCACCGCGTCAAGATGTCCAAGGATTTTTTATCTCTAATGCTCATTTTCCAAGTACTGCAGATTCCTGGTGAGTAAGAGACGGGGGAGAATTTTAACCTGGAATCAGTCAGAAAGAATGTTTACTAAGCTGAAAGTGTGACCCAATGATCAGGTGAAGGGACTTGGCCTGATCATGCGAGCTTATGTATTGCTTCCTGCTATACGGCAATGAAAAACATATTGATGAACTAATTTGACCAAGAATAATTAATGATAATGATGTGTCTGTTCTTAAATTTCAAAGCAGCTGCTTCCAGCCTCTCAACAACCAATAGTAATGTAACAATAATCTCTCTAGTTACAGAATCAGAGCCCTCTCTGTCTCAGAGCCCCTTCATAATGACAGCTGAAGTCGGAGACACGGTAGAATTAACCTGTCAATACATTTACGAAGTTGACGTTGTATCTAGCTTTATCTGGTACCAACAACGTATGGGTGAAGCCCCGAAACTAATCGACAACCAGTCCTGTAAAGGGGTCAATTGTAAGTTTATTTCTAAAAAAGGCAACAACAAACATCAATTGATACTGAAAATTCGCAATGTCCAGGTGAATGACGCGGGCTCCTACTACTGTACTCATAGGTATACCACTTCACCACTCCAGAATGGGCCCAATCTACTTGTGGGAGGTAAGACAACAAGTGAAATGAAATCAGATCGTACACAACATTATAATTTGATACAAGTTAATCGTTAACCGTGTCCCAATCTCTGTCCAGACAGTTCCAGCAACAAGACGGCTGTGCTGGTGTTTGTCCCACCCGGTGAGCTGCATTTGAGGAAAACCGTCTCCCTAGTGTGTTTGGTCATTGGAGTTTCTTCCAAACAAATTGCTATTTTCTGGAATATTTCTGGCCTGGTCACCGAGGGACCGAGAGATACTGGTACAGTGGGGGCGGACGGGACCTACAGTATAAGAAGTCACGTCACAGTGTCGAGGGAAACCTGGAGAAGTGGCAGTCTCTGTACCTGTATTGTTCAACTGGGATCTCTAGACAAATACTTGACAAAGAGCGTGTCGTTTCGCAAAGCAGAAGAGGCAGGGCCAGGTGAGTTGGTGATCTGTTCAATGAAGGCTTTTATTCGACTTTAGAGTCAGTTGGAGAAATGCACTAGCTTCTTAGAATCGTCAGGCTGCAAATTAAACTATACACATCGTGCCTGTGCTATCCCCTTTGTGAGAGTTATCCAACTATATCCACCATTTCTCCATAGCCCGCTCACATTTTCCACTTCAAGTTAAGATGCCATTTCTTATCGGAAAGTTATTTTTGAATCTACTTCCACCGACCTTTCAGGCATTGGACCTTGGAATTGAAATTCCGGTCAGTTTAACAATAGATGCATTTTACACGCAGGAAACAGCCAACAATGCCTTGGAGAGGGTATAGAGGAGATACACCCAAATGGAACCAAGGATGAGGGACTTCAGTTCATTTGGAGATACTGCACAAGCTGGGATTGTTCTCCATAGAGCAGAGAAGATTAAGGGGGTGGAGTGGGATTTAATCGAGGCGTGCAAAATCACAAGGGGTTTCGATAGAGTACTTAAGAAGCAACTGTTTCCACTGGCTGGTGGGGTGATAGAGGAACACAGAGTGAAGATAATTGGCAAAAGAAGCACTAGGGGAGTTGAGGAGATTTTTTTTTTACAGACTGAGTTGTTGTGACCCGGAAGGAGCTGCCTCAAAGGGCAGTGGAAGCAGATTCAATAGAAATTTTGAAAAGAAGAATTGGATATATACTTGATGGGGATAAATTTTCAGGGTTATTGGGGGAAGAGCAGTGAGAATATGGCTAGTTAGACACCTCTTTCAAAGAGCCTGCACTGGCACGATTGACCGAATGGACTGTTTGAGGGCTTCGATTTGGGTCACGTTTCTCATCAGAGAATCCCAGAAAAGGATGATTTGACCGGGCAGCAGTTTCTAAGTCTTTTGTCTCTGTAGGATGGTGCAGACCAGCCCT
Organism: Carcharodon carcharias; assembly: GCF_017639515.1. Taxonomy (NCBI): domain Eukaryota; kingdom Metazoa; phylum Chordata; class Chondrichthyes; order Lamniformes; family Lamnidae; genus Carcharodon; species Carcharodon carcharias. The sequence continues at coordinate 5,066,784 of NW_024470726.1, forward strand.
TCCTGTTATCATACCTGTCCTGGTGATACTGGTTCTACTCTTGGTCCTTAGTTCCATTTGGATTCTTAAAAGCAGCAGATCAGGTGAGAATTGATATTTATCAGGGATATTTTAATAACTATCTAATCTGATTCACTTATCGGAGTTTTAAATGGCTAATTATAGCTTCTACTTACAGGAGAACGAGGCGAGAATTCGCACAATGAAAAGTGAGTAACTGAACCATTTGAAAAGTGCATCCCAAACACTCTCCATATTTAACACTGGGTGTAACCCAGTTCATCCCCAACACTGATTCAAATCGTATTTGCTCACATTTGCCATGAACTTTTAAGATTGATTCTAAGACAGCTTGACAATTTTCTTCTCATATATTTCTGGCACCTGAGCCAGGATTTACAAGACTCACTCTGGAGTGTCAGTCCAGACTTCCTGCACAAGTTTCTGGACACACCTGCACCCCCCTCACCACACACACACACACACACACACACATACACACGCACACACAGACACACAAACACAGACACAAACACACACGCACACATTCTCCCCAAATGGATTCCCGTGTTTAATATTTTTGTTTCAATCAGTTTTAGTTTGAGAGAGAGAAGGCAACGAGATGGCCTGAATGAGGGACAAACGGGTAAGTTGCATTGGAATGTTGGTGCTAATTAAATGTCAAGTGGACGGGATTGAAAAGATGCATTAGAGCATTTCCCGCCATTAAAATGTTCCCAATCACTTGGCTATCTGTGAATCCCATATAAAATGCGAATTACTGGTTGATAATAGTGGCTGTAATATGCCAGATGGACGGTGCAAGCCAGGCACAGTGGGTAGACAGTGCTTGGCCATCCTTTGGCGAAGTTCACTCCAATGAAGTATTGAGGGAACTTTCACGTATTGTGGGAGCTTACGCAGATTGGGGTCGTGGCGACATACTGGGCCCATTGAAGTATTGGGGCCATTGGCACTTTGGCAGATCATTGGCGCATAGTGCATCTGTATCTAAATAATGATGAGCCAAACTGGGATAACATTTCAATTCATATCTTAGCCACTAATAACACAGATGACCACCGTCAAACAGAGGCAAAGCGGACACATCAGAGTGCAATACAGGTGAGTTTTTTGAATCTGTTGTAATAATATGCAAAAACTTGTTTTTTTGGGATAAGTTGCAAGGCATCCCAGTCTGGGTATTTGACGCGGTCAACAGAGAACAGGTCAAAGTCTGGAGCATCTGAATTTGTGTCAAATTCCACTCGTTGCCCAACTGGAATCAGAAGATATTCCCAGCCCCTTTCGGCATCTGATAACAAAATGGATAGGGTAATGTTTCGGGAAGAATGTCTCCGTTAGGCTTAACGGCGGAGTTCTAGCAGTTCATATTTTAACGTTATGCTATTTTCTTTTATCTCTACAATCTCCCCTACAAGTTCCTCATCTTTCTCCCTCCCCCGACCGAAACCATTTCATAAAAACATTAGCCAAACGAATGACAAGCAAAATAAAACCAAACCCAGGGGAGTTTTATAGATAAGTCAAAATATGTTTCTGTTGTAAATAGGTAAACAAGGAATCCGTTTGTGGAGAACGTGCGTGCGTGTGTGTGTGCGCGTTTGTGTGTGTTTGTGTGTGTCTGTGTGGGATGAAGGGAGGGTCCAGATACTTGAGCATAAAGTCTAGATTGACACTCCAGAGCGAGTGCTGCACTCTCTGAGGTGCTGTTTTCACATGAAACATTAAACCGAGGCCCCATCTGCCCTCTCAGGTCAATATTGCAAGAAAGGCAGTGGTGGGGGAGGGGATGTTGGGGAAGGGGTGTGTTGGGTGCTTTCTGGTGTCCCGTTTCATATTTTACCTCTCAACTAACATCATGAAGAAAACAATTAACTGGGTCATTACCTCCTTGCTGTATATGGGATTTTACTGTGTGCAAATTGGCTGCCACGTTGCATACAATAAAAAAACAGAGGCTGCACTTCAAAAATAATGGATATGAAATATCCTGAGTCTTCTCAAGTTCGTGCCAGGCGCAGTAAAAATGCAAGTCTTTTGAATGTATGTGTGTGATTCCTCTCAATGCAATTATTTCTATGGGCTTCACTCAATCGTGTAACTGGCACATGGCGAAATATGGTAATCCAATTGGCTAATTAGCAGCAAAGCAATCCAATCAAATTGATAGACTCATCGTTCAACTTTTTTGATTAAACTTTGGTGGTTTCCAGTTGCTGTCTGAATTGTGCTTCTCTGTTACAGAAAAATAATTCAGGCAATGCTTACACATGCAAATGAAATTTAAAAATCCTCAAATTGATATAAAGGGCAATGGAAGCAGATTTAATAAAATCTTCCAAGAAGAAATTCGAAATATAGTGGAAGGGAGAAATAATGGCAGCGATGTGGGGGCAGAGAAGGCTGCATTCTAGCTCGTTAAAGAGCTGGCACAGAGTCAATGGGCTGAACGGCCTCTTTCTTTGTTGTATCATTCAATGCTTCTATGAAACGCGATTCCGGGAGTGGACAATCTGACCTGTCTTTTAACTTGTTTTGGGTGCTAATATTTAATATCTCTCCCAGACTCAAGGAGGACCTTTCTACACCTCCCTGGACTTGGCTGCATGGGATAAAAGACCAAAAAAGACGTAGGTTCGCAGATGAGAATCCGGAAGGTTTCTCTCTGATGAGTTACGGAGAAGACTGGATTTGCAAAATAACTCCCAGCCTTGTGGGAGCCAAGGAGACTCGGATCAAACAAATAAACTTTCCCACTGCACTGCCCAGAGCTACAAAGGCTGGTCCATTTTGTTAAATTTAGAAGTTGTTTTGAGTATTGCTAAGGACATTCCACTGTTATCATGTAATTAAAGTGTGAAGGAAACATTGAGCAAAGACTAAGACTTTCCATGGTTTTTCTGCTGATCCTTTAACTCCAGTTACTGATAGGATGTTCATTTCTTGTCAAATGTCAGAATGTAAATAAAGTAAATTATTTTTCGATTATAATGGTGCACTGATTAATAATCGAATTATAATTAAATGTCACCTGGATAAAACTGCAATTTCTGCCGTGCTGAGAATATCAATCCTGGATTGAGATGCTGTTAGTTGTGGGTTTCTCTGTCTGGGATGTGATGTGTTTTATCATTTACAGACTTGGAATACAGCAGGAGAGGGACACGGGCAATGATTCAGGGAACTTGTGATGGTTCCATTTCAGTTTTACGTAGTCTTTTGATTAGTGTTCAACTTTGAACCGACATGTCAGAGATTTACTGTAGGTGTAGTGCGTTTTGAAGCAAGAGGTGCTGTGGAAAGTGGAGCGGAAATCTGCATCTCTCTCCCCCAGAGAGCTGTTAAAGCGGGTATCCGTTTCATTTTCTTGTGTCAATGTATTAAGGGATAGGGAAACAAGGTGAATGGCTGGAGTTTTACACATGAAGATGGATGTTGCTTTCATGCATTTTGGGGAGAATGTTGGTATTCTGTAAAAAAAGCTGTGTTTATTTCTGTCCATGGGAAATCAAACTGTGGAAAGTTAGTAAAGACAGCTTGTCTTTGAGAAGTGAGAGAGAAAAGGTAAAGCTGCTGGATGCATGCATTTATAAAGAGCGGCTATGTTGAAGTTGGAATTACAAGTAAATAAGTTACGTATTTAAATTGCATTAGGTGATAGTTAAGGACTGTACTTACAGTTGCAATATTTCGGTGGGATATTAAGGACTCTTAAACTTTCAGAGTTTTCATGAGCAAAGAAGGGAAGATTATTACATTTTATTTGAACCCGAAAGTGGAAGCAGTAGGAAGACATGAAGGATTTTATATTGTGGAAAATTTGAGTTAAAGGTGTGCTTATGTCGATGGAGTCAATGATGAAATGGAATGATAATATTTAAGGGGCATGTTTGATGAGTTGAGGTGGCTGAGGGTGGGGAGGTGTCCTGAGACCAACTCTGTACTGAGAAAAAATTGTGGATTAGAATCAGTCATGCGATTTCAAGAAAGAGAAGGCTTTGTTTTCATAAGTGAGTCTATTTCTGAACCTCCTTCGGAATTCTACAGCTAAGTGGAAGAGAGTGAGAAGTCGTGTGGTATACTTTACTGAAGTAGCAGCAGCTTTTGCCTTAGGTAATATTACTGGGATTTTTCATGGTTAAAAATCTATATGGGAGCTCTTGCCAAATAATTTGCTTGTGAGTTCTGATCAAGTCGGTTTTTTTTGGAGGAATATTTTGTATTGTTATTTCAACTATGTAATTTTAATCTTGTGTGCTTAAGTCTTTTTTCTCCTTGTTCAGAAATCGTTTAATTCTAAAATCGACAAAACGTTACTGGGCTTCTATGCTCCTGCGAATAGTAATATTACTCTCTTTTTCAAAATACAGTAAAAGAATTATCAGTAAGACAAGTCTGGCTCTGGGAATTTGCATCCTTAGTGAATAACAATTGTTCCAGTCGTAACATTTTCTCAAGGCTAACTTTTAATTTTTACATTATTGAACATGTAACGCAAAAATATCTCAGTGAAACGTCCTTTTGAATTCTAATTTCACATTTAACTGTTTCGTTTTTGAGAAGACCAAATTGTTTTATTGATGCAAATTATTCACATCGCCAGCAAACCACTTTTAACCACCGCTCATGTTATCTGCTTTACAAAATTCAAAATCATTTCCAGAGCGGATACAAGCCATTTGACCTCTCTGCTCCATGCTGGCGTTTTTACTCCACACTACACTCCTCCCACACCATCTTCATCTCACCCCATCAACATATAATTGCATTCCTTTATTCATGATGTGTTTATCCAGCTCCCCCACCTCCTAAAATGAATATCAGCTATTTACCTCGATCACTGCCTGTGGTTTCGAGCTCTGCATTCTCCCCTTTCTCCCGGGAAAGTAATTATTCCTGAATTCTCCATTGGAATTATTAGTGAATTTCTTATATTTGTGACGTTTACTTCAGCTTTACATGCAAGTTTAAACATTAGTTCTATGTCTACACATATCGAATCTTTTCATAATTTTAAACAACTTTCTCAGGTCACCAGTCAGTCTTTACATTTCTACAGAAAAGAGGCCCAACCTGTTGAATCTTCCCTGATATCATTATACCTCAGTTCTGGTATCATTCTTATAGAACTGTTCTCCACTATTAAGCAGCACACACATGGTGTATAAAGATGTCCTGTAACCTGCCTTTTCAGATTCACTGAGCACATCTGCACTGGAGGATCAAACAGCCTGAACTCCCAAATACAATGCTTGAGCGTCAAGAAGTGTTTTAATGAATTGCTAAATTGAACGCTGATTCGATCTTTCCTGCTCAAGCGCCACACAAAAATGCAGAATGAACTAAAAAAAACACTACCATAAGAAAGTGGGACCGTTTTGAGACTGAGCACAAAGCTAAAATTTCAGAAGATCAAGTTGCGCTTGAAATGGAACATGTTCTGTCAGACCTGAAAACTCTCCAGTAGGTGATGAACCGGCATCCTGTATTGCTCATTATTACTGTTAAATATGCATTCTGCCGGGAACAGAGTTTGCGATGGCTGTCTTTTGGAAAGGGTCACACCTCCAGGCTTTCCTGCAATGAGGATACAACAGAGGAAGCTTTCCAGAACACGTCATAGCTCGAAAGCAGAATATGAGCTCTCAAAATCGTTTGCAGTCAGATTGCCGGATCCGCAATAAGCGCCAACCGAGCAAAACGCGTCTGTAAGAGAAAACGCAAACAATTAGCGTGAGCCACACCATCATCAGGAGGCCATTCAGCCTTTCCAGCCTGTTCTGCCTTTCAATGTGATCCTTTCTGAACTGTATCTTAACCCCATCCCCTCGCCTTCGTTCCCCAACACTTAATTCTCTTTAATAAAAATCTATCAGTCTCAATTTGACATAATTGAACTCCAATCTATATTTTCCATCTATTGCCGTAGTGTTATAGGGCGGGTAAACAGTGTTATCTTGCAGTATGCACTGTACAAAATCTCCTATACTCATATAACAGTAACTTTGAATGTTAAACCTTGGATTAAAATTCAGTGAAATGTATCTACACATTTTGCGAAACAAGTCCATTCATAGTTAGCAACTTATTTTTGTGTCCGTGCTTTGGAATTTGACAGTTCCGCATCACTGTTCATGTTGCCTGTTAGAAAGTGAAGTTTAATTTGTGTCGAAATTTCCTTATTTCATATTCAAACATTCAAAAACCCAGTGAAAAATGGATGCATTGAGAGCGCCGCGGAGTTTAATTGTCTCTCTATAATCGCCACTTGACTGCCGGCTCCTGGAGCTCCTTCTCCCGGCCAAGAGAACCATCCGCGGGCGAACTCCCGGAACGTGGGAAACTGCAGATGGTAGGGAGCAAAAATTGAAAAGATGTAATTGTATTTGAGAAGAAATTGAGCAATCCGAGCCTTTTGGTTCATGCACAAGTTTCAAGGAGATCCAGTACGACCAGCAGAGGGCAGCTGGTGTTGGGCAATCAATGTCAGTTTTGTCACTGTCAGCAACATCACCGAGCACATTTAAGAACATTGAAAATGATTAGATAAGCGCAGCAGGTTTACAATGTTGAAGGAAGGTGGATTGCTAGATAGAGGGAGGCAGTCACATAGACAGCGTGTGAGAAGATGATAAAGAAGGAGAGAGGCGGATAGATAGATAGATAAATATAAAGAAGACAGGCAGCGAGCTTTAGATGCATCGATAAATTTATTAAAACTGAATAAAATGATAGAAATAAAAACAATGACCAGCACAGTGTAGGACACAGACTGAGGCAACGAAGGCCTCCATTTTCTGTTGACTATTTGTTAAATCAATTCAAAGCTTTTCTCATTTACTCCACATTCTTACATCAATTCCAAACTGATCCCAATGTCCTCACCGGAAAGCAGCATTTCCAACCGCCCCTCAACATGAGGGATAGTCATTTTCCCTGTCGGGACCTATGTTTCTATCCATCTTTCTGCATCTCCTTCAAACTGAACTCGTTATTATTTCCATCAATGATCATTCGAGGCACATCCAGACCTTGTGGAAATTCATACAAGTTCTGTCTACTGCTTTCTCTTTAACTGTCTATTCCGAAACTCCGTGGAAAAGAAACGTCTATGAAATGGGTTAAGCAGGACTACACTTTCACAATTCGGTTGTGCCTGTCATAAACGAACCCATATATTCAGAAATGCTCACCCATTTCGCTTATAATAATTAATGCTAAGAGTTTATCTGCTACGCAGGAAATACTAACTAGTTTCTAGTTATCCAGCGGATTCCCTTATTTTTTCTTGGATGAAAATTTACATAGAGAACGTTTGGCTGGGAAGCTTAAGGATTGGGGTTTGGGTTAGACTTAGTGACAGGGTTTGGGCGAAACACTCACTGGAAAATAAGAGTTTAAATCGGATAGAGGAGCAGTGGGCTCTGAGGTATTGACACAAAAATCATTGAAATTGGTGACAGAGGTTAATAAGGTCATAAAAAAAACACCAGCCCAGGGTCTAGACATGTCCACATAAATAAGAATGAAAAGAAGGAAGGCTATATTAAACGGCTATTAAAACTGAGCCTGACCAAACATGGGGTTTTGTGAATAATTCTGATCTCTAGAACATAAAAATATTATAAACAACCACGGGAAGGTGAGAAAAGTCTTTACTGGAATGATTACAAAACTGAGAGGTTAAAACAGCCAGGAAACTTTGAATAGGCTGTCTTTTTTTCTCAAGGAAAGAGGAGATTGAAAAGTGACCTGAGATGTTTCAGATTATGGAAGGTTTGTTCACGCAGGCGTAGAGAAGGCTTGCACTTGTTGGGGGAGGACAGAGCTCGAAGCCATCAATATCAGATAATCACCAATAAATGCAAGCGGGAATACTGGAGAAATCTCTTTAGCCAGAGACCGGGGAGAATGTCGAACTCACTCCCACACAGAGTGGATGAGGTGAATAGCAGAGACGGATTTATGGGTGACGTTGTATAAGCATTTGGGGGAGAAAGGAAAAGGAGAACATGTTGATGGGGTGAGATGAAGAGGGGGTGGAAGGAGGTTCGTGTGGAACAGCAACACCAGCACTGAACCGAAGGGCCGAATGCACTGTTTCCGTGCTGGAAGCTCAATGGAGTACAGAATGACAGAGAGGAATCGAGAGAGAAAGTGCTAAACAAAAAATTGGGATTCTATTTAATCGCTGACATGTCAAAATAACTTATCTCCTTCCATACACTTTTATCCCAGCTAGACAGATAGACAGAAAAACTCGGAAAGGTAAACAATGAAATGAAGAGACATATGGGAGCCGGGTAAGGGATCAGATATTATACATAGACACATAGAAAGGGGGAGTTTTAACGTACAAAGGAATATTGCAGCAACTTAAATACACAAGGTAACTGTTAATACCTGCCTCTCTGAAATAAGACACTTTCACTTGGAAGATTTTCACTGGAGTAGTTTTGAACGGAGCAAGTACAAAGAGAGCCGCTGCTTCAAGTTTCCGCACAGGGGATTCTGCAACTCCTGATGGTGAAGGCCCCGTCTCGCTCTATTGTCCCAGAATCACTCTGGCCCTGGGGACCCCGCCCAGAAACATTCCAGCGGACGGCAAAAGAATCAGGGTCCGCACTCTTCACGAAACATAACAAAGGAATTTTCATTGGAAGAATTTCAGCGTGTGGCGGCGTTAAAAGGTCGCTTATTGGAGATGCTGGCAGGATGGGGGCGTTAGGATTCGATCACTATTGGCCATAACCTCCTGTCCAGTGATGATGAAATGAGTAAAATAACTAATTTTTACCTATTTTGAGTAATTTTGAACCATTTCCAAACGCAAAGAGCACCCCACTGAGCTCCTTAGATGCTGAGTAATACATACACGAATTACTAGCCTGGACATCTGCAATGATCAGAGAGTTGAGAGTCGATTTGCCGTTAACTTACCCCGAAAAGCTCACGGTTGGAGGGTTGTATTCTGTCGCGGCATAAAGCAGCTGCAGATGCATCTGGTGCTTCCGTTTATTGCAGTGGGACGCTCCCCACCCCCAACTCCTCCCTCACCCCCACCCCAACACACAGCGGCAACCAAGGCGTGAAACAATGCACCTTGTCAGTATTTCCGAGAGACTCGGAACCGCCGGAATCTCGGACAAAACTGCTTGAGATACAATAACTGAGGAGTACAAAAACAACACCGTGAATTTTGTTACGACAGGGAGAGAGAAGATACTTCCTATGACGAAACGGCTACAACAGTGCGGCAGCCGTCATTGCGCACAGCAAGAAACAGATAACAACGTGTTTATGACACAGGTCATGCTTTTAGTGAAGTTGTTTCGAGGATAAATATGGGCCCCAGGGACACAGGGGAGAGGTTGGCGGTGGGGGGGTCGGGGGGGGGGGGGAATCCCGCCTTCCCCCACGAGCACCACAGCCCCCACCCACCCTGCAACCACTGCGCGTTTCTGCCATTAGTGGCCCAAAGGGTAAGAGAGCGGGTCGCGGATCAACATCCGACCCGATAGAATCGAGGATGTTGATATGTAGTCGATTTTGTTGAGATGGACATAATTCAGTCCTTCAACATGAAGCTAAAGTCATGCAATATAGATGTGGGGGCAATTTTCTACTTGGCTGACTATATCAGTGGACTTAAACCATTCTGAATTAGGAGTGAAGAATACACAAACCCGGAACCGGATGCAGCGACTTACAGGACGTAAGAAGCTCACGGTCTTCGATCCCGGGACGGCTGGTGTGAGGCTTTCACCATCTCTTCGCTTGGGTGTCTCTGTTCTCGTTCCCGGGCTCAGAAGACGTGGTGAAAATGTACATTTTGCAGAAATTACGTGCAACGTATAAAAATAGCTCACTGGAAAAAGCAGCGCGGTGTTAATTTTAGCTGAGGGTTTCCTGTTTACAGGTTAGGAGGCGACACACGGCTCTGCCTGCAAAGATCGTGGTAAACACGCGTCACAGGCGCTGAGCAGTTCAGTCAGGCTCAAAAAGAAGACAAAAGGCAATTGTGTTGCAATCAACATCATTACTGCTTCGGACATTTGTGTGTACAGAGGTGCGATACACCCTCCGAGTGTTCTGTTCAATTCACCGAAACAACATTAATTTATTCTGGTTTCAACAAATGTCTCGAACTCGGGGAGAGAGACTGCGAGATTCTTAAGCAAATTGATATATGGAGTGACAAGGTATTGGTGGTGTCGGCAGGCTTAAAAGTGGACAAATTTCCAGGCCCGGATGATTTGTGTCCCAGACTGCTGAGGGAGGCTAGGGAGGAAATCGCAGGGGCTATGACCCAAATTTTCTATTCCTCCCTGGCCACGAGGGAGGTGCCAGAGGACTGGAGAACAGCTATTGTGGTTCTGCTATTTAAGAAGGGTTGTCGAGATAAGCCAGGGAACTACAGGTCAGTGTGTCTCACGTCCGAAAATTCTGAAGGAGAGAATCTATCTCCACTTGCAGAGGCAAGGTTTGATCAGGGATAGTCAGCATGGCTTTGTCAGAGGGAGGTCGTGCCTAACAAAATTGATTGAATTTTTGAGGGGGTGACCAGGTGTGTAGATGAGGGTAGTGCAGTTGATGTAGTCTATATGGATTTCAGCAAAAAGCCTTTGACAATGTCCCACATGGGGGACTTATAAAGAAGGCAAATGCACATGGGTTACAGGGTAATTTGATAAGTTGGATTCAAAATCGGCTAAGTTGTAGGAGACAGAGAGTGATGACAGAGGGATGCTTTAGTGACTGGAGGTCAATGTCCAGGGGTGTACCACAGGGGCCTGTGCTCGGTTCCCTATTATTTGTCATTTATATAAACGACATAGACGACTGTGTGGGGGGTAGGATTAGTAAGTTTGCAGATGACACAAAGATTGGCCAGTTGGTTGAGTGTCCTGGGCTACAGGAAGATATAGATGGGATGGTCAAATGTGCAGATAAGTGGCAGATGGTATTTAACTCTGGAAAGTGTGAGGTGATACACTTTGGAAAGAGTAATTTGACAAGGAAGTGTTCAATGAATGGCATGACATTAGGAGATTCTGAGGAGCAAAGGGACCTTGGCATGTGTGTCCATAGATCTCTGAAGGCAGAGGGGCATACTAGTAGAGTGGTGAAAAAGGCATATGGGACACTTGCCTTTATCAATCGAGGCATAGATTACAAAATTAGGGAAGCCATGTTAGAGTTGTATAGAACCTTGGTGAGGCCACAGCTGGAGTACTGTATGCAGTTCTGGTCGCCACATTATAGGAAGGATGTGATTCTACTGGAGGAGGTGCAGAGGAGATTCACCAGGATGTTGCCTGGGATGAAACATTTAAGTTATGATGAGAGGTTGTATAGACTTGGGTTGTTTTCGTTGGAGCACAGAAGATTGAAGGGCGACCTGATCGAGGTGTGCTAGATTATGAGGGGCATGGGCAGCGTGGAAAGGGAGCTGCACTTTCCCTTAGTTGAAGGGTCAGTCACAAAGGGGCATAGGTTCAAGGTGAGGGGCAGGATGTTTAGGGGGGATGTGAGGAAAAATCTTTTTACCCAGAGGTTGGTGACGGTCTGGAAGGTGCTGCCTGAGAGGGTGGTGGAGGCGGGTTTCCTTACATCCTTTAAAGAGTACCTTGGCACATCATAGCATTCAAGGTTATGGGCCAAGTGCTGGTAAATGGGATTAGGTAGGTAGGTCAGGTGTTTCTCACATGTCACTGCAGACTCGATTGGACGAAAAGCCTCTTCTGCATTGTGTGATTCTGTGATTCTGTGAAAAATGCACCAGATTGAAGAGTCCGCGAATGAGATGCTCGTATTTTAATAAATTCTTCACCCAGTATCTGTCTGCCTGGATGTGCTTTTGTGTCAGATTTACTCCTGTGAATCAACGGAACATGGGCCATTTGTTCTGTCTCGGTCTTTCTTCTCCACACAACCCACCTCCCATAGTAACATAGGAACAGGGGAAGGCTATTCACCCCGTCGAGCCTGCCCCTCCATTCAATGCGATCATGGCTGACTGAACACGTCAATGTCATTTACCCACACTATCCCGCCATCCGCCGAACAAGTCTGGTGAACTTTCGTTGCCATTCCTCTGCGCCAATAATACCCTTTCTGAGGCAAGGGGATCACAACTGCACACAGTACTCCAGGTGCGGCCTAACCAAGATTCTATACAATTGAAACAAGACTTCACTACTCCTGTACTCAAACCCTCTCGCGATACAGGCTAACATTCCATTAGCCTTCCTAATGGCTTGCTGCATCTTCCTGTTAGCCTTCAGTAACTTATGGACACCCAGGTCTCTTTGTACATCTACTTCTATACTTTCTAATCTCTTAGTATTTAGGAAATAAGCTGCACATCTGCTCATTCTACCAAAGTGGATGAGCTCACATTTACCCACATTTTATTCCATCTGCCATGTTCTTGCCCATTCAATAACGCTGTCTAAGTACTCCTTTGGCCACTTTAGATTTTCTTCACAGCACACACGTTCCCGCCTAACTTTGTGTCATCTGCAAACATGGAAATGATCCGTTTAGTCTCCGCATCCAAATAATTGATACATACTTGAACATCTGGGGTTCAACTAGAGATCTTTGCAGTGCCACACTAATCACAGCCTGCCAATGTCAGAGGATTCTTTATTCCTCCTCTCTGTTTCCTTCCTGTTAGCCAGTACTTAATCCATGCCAGTATATTGCCCCCTTTCCCAAGTGCTTCTAGTTTGTTCACAACCTCCTGTGGGGGACTTTATCAAAAGCCTTCTGAAAATCTGATAATAATACGTTGATCGACTCTCCTTTATCAATTTTTTTTAGCAATATCCTTAACAAACTCCAACAAGTTCGCCATAGGTGTTTTCTCATTCTCAAGTCCATGCTGGCTATGTTCAATCAGACTACGATTATCCAAGTATCCATTTATCACATCCTTTATAATAGATGCTAGCATTTTCATTACTACTGATGCAAAGCTAACAGGCTTGCCATTCCCTGTTTTCTCTCTTCGTCCCGTCTTAAATAAGGGGTGATATTTTCCACCTTCCAAACTTCAGCAAAAATTCCAGAATCTATAGAATTTTGGAAAATAATCACCAATGCATCCACTATCTCTAGAACAACCTCTTCTAACAGCCTGGGATGCAGAAAGCCATGTCCAGGGAACTTACCAACTTTCAGTCCCATTAATTTCTCCGATACAACGTTCTTACTGATGCTAATTTCCTCCCACCGCCTCCCCCCCTTCATCTCACCTCGTCAACATCTCCTTCTACTCCTTTCTCCATAATGTGTTTACGCAGCTTCCTGCTTAAACATATCTCTAAAATTCACCTCGACCACCCCCTGTGGGAGCGAGATCCACATTCTCCCCACTCTCAGGGTAAACAAATTCCTCCTGAAGACCCCATTGTATGTATTAGTGAATATCTTATATTGATCGCCCCCTAGTTCTGGTTTCGCTCCCAGAAGTGAAAATGTCACTTTACGTCTTCCCTGTCGAGTATTTTCAGAATTTTAAAGCCATCTATGAGGTCACCCCCTCAGCATCCACTTTTCTAGATGAAAGAATCTCAGTCTGTTCGATCTTTTCTGATATTTCTGTCATCGAAACCGGGATCAATAATTTCGTGACTCGACGCAAACCATTTAACCTGGTGTCCATTAACATGCATTTTGTGATATCCTGAATCATCCTGGTGTACAAAATGGGTGGGGATATCAGTAAATCAGATTCCCTCGTAGAATGATCCACATATAAACGTTAAGCCAATATTTTGGACAGCGCATTTATAAAATCTTACATCTGATTTATTTAGAAAAACTAATTATACCGTGTCAGATTGTGATAATCGGCTAACATCTATAAATCCACCATTAAGGTATTTGAATCCGTCATTATAAATTTCAAACCAGTTTAATTGTGTCTCTGAAGGGCTGCTTAACTATTTCCTGTCAACTAGTCTCAGTTCTTTTGGGAAATCTGCTCTCTGCAGTTCCTTCTCCCAGTAGACTGTTTCTCTCGAGTCTTGGCTTCAACTTCAGTTTGGGACTTGCTATCTGTCCCTCTGCTGCCCAGCCTCTCTCTGGCAGCTGCTTTCAAGTGAACTCAGACTGTTGTTTTCTTTTCTCACTCTATCTCTGTGTGCGTCAATGTGTGCGTGTGTGTGGGTGGCTGGGGCCGGTCTCTCTCAGGACCCCAGTTGTTAGGCAACAGTGCGATCTTTTTTCTACTTTTGCAATTGCTTTATGTTCTCTTCAAGAGTCATAAAACCCATTAGAAATGGAGTTATGCAACAGAGCTTCAGTTCAGTTGTCCCAACTCTAAAATGGAACTAGATCCGAGGTTTCACCTTTTAACCTACAAATAGAAAAAAATATAAATAAAACTTAAACTGAAACATATACCTGATTCGTTAACACACCCAAATACACATGTAACTTACTTAAACTATCTGTTTGCTAACTTCAGCCATCATCCGATTGAATGCTAGGACCAACCCAAGAGAGGGACTGGATGGCCTTCTCTTTCTCCAATATGCTTCAGGGATTAGCCGTTCAGAATATTAAGAGGGCTGATGTCTCGAAGTCGATGACAGCCAGAATGATCAGCATTGAGAATGGTTCTCTTGGTGGGGACAATGGGGAGGCGCCTGCCAACCCTTGATTGTTGTTGTCCTGCATGTTGAAGATGACAGAGAATTTCCGGGCGGATGGACTGTGTTTAACAGAATGACCTTTCCCAGCTGCATCTTGTAATAAGCGTCTGGAAATACTCTGGAAATATCTGTGCAGAATGTATTTTACAGCAGAATAAGCCAGTGTTAATTTGGGAATGCTTTGATCCGAAAGGAATAGGAATCACAAAGAGTTCTGCAGCTCGGAGTTTAATCATCAGCAAAAATACCCAGCAATCAACACATCAAGGGTTTCCAGTCCAGCGTTTTAATATTGATGAAATAAAAGATGTCATGGAAATAGACTACATTATCACAGTGAAACATCATCTCAAATTTACTCATGCGTTTGACTGGTCTTCTAAAGTGAGGAGCGAATTGTGTTCACTTTTGCTATTTAATTAAAATCGCCAGCAAGCTGCATTAGGTCACAACCTGTGGGTTGTGCTGTATGCAAGATAGATACTTACAATGACTGGGAGGTGTCCTACAAGAGGACTAATTCCGAGGGCCATGAGAAGATAACTGGTGTTTGGGACTAAAGTGCACATTCAAAGAGCTGGCACTGGGTTGATGGGCCTAATGCCCTCTTTTTGTGATTTAATGTATGCGAACCAGTGATTATAGACGGAAGAATCCACTCAACTGGATTATCGAAAGGGCGGATGGATTGTAATTAATTTTCATTCCAGACTAAATGTTACATTCTTTACCCTCAGGACACAACCAGTGAAGGCTCGGGATCCAATAACACTGCAGCTTTCGTATCAATGCAGCCTAAATCCCCATCCAGTACCTGTCGGCCCTTAACCCTGCTCCAGTCCTGCTTACATTCGCTCGAAGAATGTCTGTAAATTGGCCTCAGAGATACCCTGATCCGAGTGCTCAAAGAATCTCGAATCACAGCGCGATCATTCATTTTCAAATCAGCTTCAATGTATTGCTATCTCGGGCACAGATGCATTGTAAAACCTATTTGAATAATGTTTTGCTGACATAATGTATAAAGGTGCAGAATGCAATTATAAACACTAACACCAGATAACAGAATTCTGGAGAGGCTGGAGTGGAACTACAGGCAATATTAAATCGTTAGATGAGCGGACACTAAGAGATAATTTAGGTTCCGCTTTGGGCGAAATCACAAAATAGTGCCGAGAATAAGCATGAATTTGCATTGGTTGGACTTTCCCTCCCAACAGAGGAAACTTTCTACAACACGTCATTTTCACGAAGTGGACTGCTTTCCCTCTTTCCTCTTCAGAGTGTGGGATCTTCCTGAAAGGCCAAGCAGGTATAACGTGTCTGTGGATAAACAATAAAAACAGAACTTATTAATATAACAAACACCATCATCAAAGGGATAGGAGGAGGCCATTCAGCCCCTCCAGTCTATTCAATTAGATCATGGCGGATCGGGATAATTCCCATCTATACACCTAGGTTCCAAAATCCTGAATCCCCTTGCTCCACAAAAACCTATCAATCTCAGTTTTGACGTTTCCAATTGATAACGCATCCTCAACAACTTTTTTTTTGGGGGGGTGGGGGGTGGTTGTGGGGGTGGGTGGTGGAGAGATTTCCAGATTTCCACTCGCCTTTGTGAGAAGGAGTGTTTCCTGACATCACCCTGAAAGACCTGGCTCTAATTTGTAAGGTTCTGCCTCCTTGTTCTGGATTCCCTGCATGCAACCTACCCCCACCACCACAAGCATTCTTTCGCCCTCCACCCCCACCGCCACCTCCTCCATCAGAGGAAATAGTTTCTCTCTATTGACCCTGTTGTATCCTTTAACCATTGTAAAGCCCTCGGTTAGATCACCCCTTAATATTCCGCACTCGAGGAGTTGAAGAGCAGCTTCTGCTATCCTGTAGTGTATACTACGTAAAGTTTTCCAGGCTCTTATAACAATAACTATGAACTTTAAAACTTGGATTAATATTTGGTGAAATGTATCCACGTGTAGTAGCAACAATTCCATTGTATTACCTCTTTATTCTGTCGGTTTACTATGGAATCTGTCAGTCCCTCATCAATGTTCACATTGCCTGTTAGAAAGAAAAAATTGAACCGAGCATAAATGGCTACATTTCACACTGACCCGGCTGAAATTGTCAATAACCCATTGATAAATGAATGGATTGGGAGCACCACGGAGTTACAGCGCCTTCCAGCAATTGCTACCTTTCTGCCGGTTCCTGCAGCTCCTTCTCCCGGCCACAACTATCATCCCCAGAAGGAGAACCGCTGCAGCCGACACACTGCCAGAAAGCAGGAAACTGCAGGTGTTAGGGAACGGAGAATCTGCAATAATAATAAAAATAATAATATTTCCTTTCATGTAAAATAAAGTTTGTGGAATTATTTAAACAAGTGAAAAATTATTGGCAAATCAGATGAAGAGATAGATGGGGAGATACATTGGAGAGAGATAGGGAGATTAAGAGAGAGTGATTGTTAGAGCAGATCAATTGTACAGAGATAAAAACAAAAAAACTGCAGATGCTGGAAATCCAATTATATAGAACTGTTTTACCAGGATGGAAAGGGATAGAGTGAGAGAGAGATAAATTGTATGGGTGTGTGCGTGTGTGAGAGAGACAGTGGGAGTGCAAGAAAGAGGGAGGGAGAAAGAAGAGAGAGAGAGAGGGTTGGAGGAAGACAGATAGGTAAGAAGATAGATAAATGAACCAAATGCATTTTAATCCACTATTTAACGAGGATAAAAATAGACACGTTAAACAGAGGAAAAGTGAAGTGGATGGAGAGATCAATAAACAAATCAATAGATAAATGCAGGGAGCGAGACAGACAGAAAGTGACAGACAAACAAAGAGAGGGACCAAGAGGGACAGAGAGAAAGGGGGAGATGTAGAGAGAGAGAGTCACACAGACTGACAGAGAAATAGATAAAGCAGGTGTCCTAAACTGCACTAGGACAGAAATAGTTTGATTGATGGAGACAGCGAGAGAGATGGATAGACAGATAACAGGTAGACAGGCTGATAAAGAAAATATCTTATATCTCACTGCTTAACTGAGCCAGACAAAAATATTGTGAAAGTTAAGTAGATAGAGAGATGAATAGATAAATGTACACAGGCATGGTGAGACAAAATGGTACACTGGGAATGTAATCACACCTTTGAATTTTACACACTGACAAATAATCCAGTGGCATGCAACCATGTCAATATGCCTAGCCAGACACAAAGCAGAATAAGTAGGAGTTGGAGGCCATGCAGCGCCTCAAAGCTGATCCGTCATTCAATAAGACCATGGTTAGGACCATGTACATCAACTTCACATTCGCACCCTGTCCACATCCCTTATTCCCTTAGCGTACAAAAATCTATCTCAGCGACTGAACATCTATAACCCCCTGGGGTAGTGAGAATTACAACTTCAGAACACTAAACTCTGAAAGATGGAGAGATCTGCGATAGGTTAATGATGAAATGATATGGACACACACGGAGAGAGTGGACCGTCTAATTTACAAAGTTGATAAAGCCTCCCATCAGCATTAAGTAGATTGGTAAACGGTCACTGTTAATAGCTACCTGTCTGCGATGAGACACTTGCACTGAGAA
Organism: Carcharodon carcharias; assembly: GCF_017639515.1. Classification (NCBI taxonomy): domain Eukaryota; kingdom Metazoa; phylum Chordata; class Chondrichthyes; order Lamniformes; family Lamnidae; genus Carcharodon; species Carcharodon carcharias. The sequence continues at coordinate 5,085,086 of NW_024470726.1, forward strand.
GATTTTCACTGGAGTTTATTTGAACGGCGCAAGTACAGAGAGCGCCGCTGTTCCAAGTTTCCGCCGAGAGGCTGGTGTAACTCCTGATGGTGTTGGTCCCGTCAGTCTCAATTGTCCCGGAATCGGTCTGTCCCTCGGTATTCCAACCGGAAACATCCCAGCGGACGGGAAAGGAAATGGGAGACAAGCCTCTGATCAAACACAACAACGGGACCATTTCCATGGAGGGAATCTCATCCTTCGGCGGGGTGAGGAGGGATATGGTGGGGGAGCCCTCTAAATTTGGCAAACGAAAGTGAAACTCCATTAACAGTTCAATCAAGGCACCTTTAATTGCTGTAGAAATATCCAAAACAATAGGATAATCTTGAAATTCACCTGTAATCACTAACTGGGAGCCATTTCCGAATATTCGGGCCATGTCCTGGTAATTGCGGATTGCACAGTAATATATTCCAGAATCATTTCTTCGTGTATCCGCAATGAGCAGTGAATACGTACCCGTTTGGTCTAATCTCTCGCTGGAAAACCTCCCCTCTGCAGGGCGTTGCTTCTTTGCTGTGTAAACCAGCTTCATGTTGTTTCGCTCCCGCTGTCTGTACCAGAAGACGTAGCCAGCTGCAGAGCTCTGCGTGTGGCAGCTTAGTTTAGCGCGACTCCCCGCAGGGAGTGTCTGAACCGGCGGAGACTGGGACAAGGCGGGCTGAGACACAATAACTGAGCAAGAGAGAAATAAACAAGAGTCACCGCAGGTTATGGTGCCACCCGTCACCCCGAACTCAACGCCCTCTCACCCCTGGAGCCTCCCGCGAAGACTTCCCAATAGGGAAGAAGCAAAATTTTTTTTTTTTAAATAGCCCATATTAAAAAAGCGCACTTCCGCCCTGCTCACAATTAAAATCGAGCTGATTCAGCGATTGTTTACGCCGGTTTACCTCATGTGTTTCTGAAGACACAGTACGAGCCCATTCACCAGTAAACCTGTTTTAAACACTCGGGGTACACACATGGGAACCGTGCGAAGTTAAGAACTTAAAAGAGTTCCTGCAAAGCCAAACCCCTCAGTTGTTTTATTTTCCTCTCATGCACCCTTCGTCGTCTCTTCCTCTGCTGATTTTGGGCATTTTGGAGATTATAACGGCTAACTGAAGCCCTCTCCTCTCCTCAGTCGCCAGCAACGACAATGGTACCAGCTCACATATTTTATTCCAAGGAAGATTACATTTCGGACTAATTCTACTCTTGTTACTGACTAAAACACAACATTTATCAATTTGCTCATTATAAGCATCTCGTTTTTATATTGAACGTGAACGCTGAATTACATTTTATAGATCCGCACAGCGCGGACGGAGGCCATTCGGCCTTTGAAAGGGTTGGCTCTTTGAAAGATCTAACCAGTTACCCACTGTCCCCCGCCACCCCTCACCTCCCCCCCACCCCCCCAGCACCCCGCTTCTTCCCCATATCCCTGAAACTCGTTCCCCTTCAAGTATTTATCCAATTTCCCTTTTGAAAGTTCCTATTGAATCTGTTTCCACTGCCCTTTCAGGCAGCGCCTTCCAGATCACAACAACTCGCTGTGTAAGAAGAAAACCTCATCTCCCACCTTTGGTTCTTTTGCCGATTCTCTTCAACTTATGTCCCTCTGGTTGTCGGCCCACCTGCCCAGCGGAAACAGTTGCACCTCATTTATTTTATCCCAACTCTTCTCCACTCTATCTAAACATGTTAGGATATCTTACCCTGGAAGAGATGGGACAATGCACACACACCGAGGAAGCTCATTGTCCGCGACTTCAGACGGTCAGACTCTGAGCCCCCGATCCGAACCTCACTGAGAACTTGCTCTCGTTCTCTCGGTGTGAAGGGGGTTGTGAAATGTGCAGACTGAATAGTGTTGTGTCTTTAATCATGGATACACGATAGCGGTTGGAAAATGGTGCCGAGTTCGACAGCTCTCTGCGGCCTTCTTGTTTATTGCAGGTCAAAGTGCTGCCACGCACTCATAATCTGTTTCAGAAAATACACAAGGTATGTACTCACATTAGTTAGACCACACATGGAGTGCAAAACACAGTTTTGTATAGCCTGAAAATGATACAGAAATACTAAAAAAGTGCAGTTAATGTTTCACAAGAATGATAAAGGAACTGAAAGCTTATAACTATCAGAAAAGAATGAACCGGCTGGGTTTCTTTTCTCTAAAAGTGAAGGTCTGGGTGGCGGGGGGTGTTGGGGGGTGGGGGTGGGGGGCGGGGTGTTGTGGAGATTGAGGGGTGACCTGAACGAGGCATTAAAAATTATATAATGATTTATTTCGGGAGACGGAGGCAAGATGGCGCTACTTCTGCAGGATTTCGAAAGAATTGGTTACCAATTAATCAAATCAGGAATTCCAGATAAGTCAGGGATCACTATTGGGGTTTAGAAGAATGAAAACATATATATTCCTGAGGGGCCTAGATAGGGCGGATACCCGGAGGATGTTTCCTGTTGTGGCCAAAGTTAGGGGGCATGGATCAAAAATAGAGGTCCCCATTTTAAGACAAAGGTGACGAGTTTTTTTTCCACCCAAAGCGTCGTTGGTGTGTGGAATTCTCTTCCCCAGAAAGTAGTGGCGGCTGGGTCGAAGTGCCAAATGGCCTAATTCTGCTCCTGTGTTGCTATGGACCTCTGTAAAGCGAGTAATTAAGATGATATAAATCCAGTCGGGAATTGGACAGACAACGGGGAGAATGTGGGACTCGTTCCCACAGCGAATGGTTGAGGCTACTGCAGAAATATATTTAAGTGGGAAGCTGGATAAACACATGAGGGAGAAATGAATAAAATTATATTCTGATGGGCTGAGATGAAGAGGGGTTGGAAGGAGGCTCGTGAGGAGCACAAACACCAGCACGAGCAGTTGGGTCGAATGGCCTGCATCTGTTCTGTAGATTTTATGTAATTCTGTAAACTGTAACATCAAAGGAGATTAACAGCTGATTCAAAGTCATGTGTGCTGTGAATTTTCCATTGAACTGCTGTAAACGCTTAGAGCACAATACAAAGTGTAACATATATTAATGTTTGAAACCCTATTCACGGGGTCAATTAATCAAATCATTGGTAAATGGAATCCTACAATGAGCTCAGAACACTAATTTCATGATAATCCTCAATGGCGTTTTATATCATATAATAAGTCAGTCGCAAGCCTACTCAATGAGATTTAACAGAAAAGAGGGCGGTGCACGGAGATTTTAAAGAGTAAAACTGAGTTCGAAAGAGATCCGTTCATTCACATCCTCGATAAGTGCAGTGAATGACCGTGTTTGTTCCATTAGAATTCCACTCTAAATCTCTGCGTAATTTGTGTTGTGGAGAATATGATACGAGTAATTAAAATTCAAATCTATCCACATACGTTTCTTTCAATATTTTCCAGTCTCTGTCTTAACCAGATTGGATCATGAGTCTTATACAACCTGTTTACATAGTTAATTGTTTTTGAATACAATGACATAACACCCTGAATTCCTGGCATTCACCTTCCAAACCTGTGACCTCTACAAACTTGAAGTGCAAGGGCAGCGGTTACATGGGAACACCACCACCTGCAAGTTCCCCTCCAAGCCGCTCACCATTCTGGCTTGAAAATAACCGCAGTTTCTTCACTGTAATAGATTCAAAATCCTGGAACTCCCTCCCTAATAGAACTGAGGGTGTACCTACACCACATGGGCTGCAGCGGTTCAAGAAGGCAGCTCACCAGCACCTTTTCAATCGGCAATTAGTGATGATTACTGCATGCCTTGCCAGAGACTCTGACATCCGAAGAATGAATCAATATTTAGCTGCAATGTTCAGCATCCATCCATACAATGAGCATTCTGTGAGACCCGCGCCGCATCCACCCTGAGAGATAACCGAGTAAAGTTCTTTATAGACATGCTGCCACTTGACCACCGTGACGCACGGACGGTGACCGCAGTAAGTAAAATGCATGTGACGTTCATCAGGACACCACACCCAAGATGCTGTCATACTTTCCATAGCATAGCTCGTCATAGTTTCCACCGCCTCTGAAAGGGCATCAACACTGGGCCTGAGCTCTGGTCAGTCTGCGGCCACTGCGCCTGCGCAAACAAACTGGTGAGAGCGAAAACAGGGAGAACTCAGTGCGTCAAGATGTCCAAGGAGTCGTTATCTCTGATGCTCATTTACAAGGGCTGCGGGATCCTGTTAACTAAGACGCGGGTGATAATTTTAAACTGAAATCAGCCAGAATCAGTGCTTAATAAGCTGAAAATGTGACCCAGATAAAGGGATTTGACCTGATCCTGTGAGTTTATTTACTGGCTCCTCTTATAAGGCGAAAAAAAAATGAAATTGGAGAATTAACCAAGAATATTTAAAGATAATGATGTGACTGTTCTTCAGCCATACGTCTTTCAAAGCGGCTGCTTCTTATCTCTCAATACCCAGTGGTAAAGTAACAATAATCTCTCTAGCTACAGAATCCGAGCCCTCCCTGTCTGAGAACCCCTTCATAATGACAGACGAAGTCGTAGAGACAGTGGAATTAACATGTAACTAAATTTACGAAATGGTATTGGTGTCTAGCCATTTCTGGCACAAATAACGTGTGGGTGAAACCCCGATACTACTCGACATCCTTTCCTGTCCGATTGTAAGTTGATTCCAAAATGGCAACAGCGAAAGTGTGGTGATTCTGCAAATTCGCAATGCTCAGGTGAATGACTCGGGCTGCTGCAGCTGTGCTCATAGGGATAATTATGTGCCACTGTAGAATGGACCCACACTACTGGCTGGACGCAATAGTGCTAGGACAATGAATTCCGATCGTATACAGCATTATCATTTGGTGTAAGCTAATCAATTACCGTGTCTCAAATCCCTGTCCTGAAAGTTCCATCAACAAGATCGCTGAGCTGGTGTTTGTCCCGCCGGGTGAGCTGCATTTGCGGGAAACCGTCCCCATAGTGGGCTTGGTTAGCAGGATTTCTTCCAATCAGATTGTCATTTTCTGGAATATTCCCGGCCTGGCCACGGAAGGACCGATTGATATCGCTTATAGGAAATGGGCGGAGCTTGCAGCATCAGAAGTCACTCCATGGTGTCGATGGAAACCTGGAATAGAGACGCTGTGTTTACTTGTATTGTTCAACTGAGGTCTCCAGGCAACTATTGGACAAAGAGTATGTCGTTCCCTAAAGCAGCAGAGACAGGGACAGGTGAGTTGCTGATCTATTCAACGCAGGTTTTGATTCAAAGAATCAGTTGCATGAATTCACTAGATTCTAAGAATCTGCAGTCTCCGAATTAAACATCCCTGCGAGATAGACAGATAACTATGGATACATATAATATACATTTGTAAGTGTGTGTGTGTGTGTGTGTGTGTTTGTGTGTGTGTGTATGTGTATGTGTGTGTGTTTGTGTGTGCGTGTGCGTCTGGGTGCCTGTTCATATATATACGTGTGTCCCTGTGTGTGTATGTGCATCTGTGTTTTACTCTATATCTAAGACCGTGCTTTATATGCCCTGGGAGTTTTTGATGGGACATTGTAGAGTTAAATTTCCTCTTTATCTACCAGTGTTAGATAAACACTCCTTGGCTGTGGTTTTTGGGACTGTATAGCGGTATATGTATCTCTATTCAAAAATCACTTCATCTTCCACGAAACTGGTATTAGAGTACCCAGGGTAATTTACTCTTCATCTAACCTGTTCTGTACCTGAACTGGGTGTCCGTTGGGACAAAATAGAGCTTACCCGGTGCTGTACCTGCCCTGAGGTATTGTTGAGATATTGTAAAGGAAGTATGTGTACCCTGATGTATATGCCATGAATGCAAAGGGGCAGGGCTAAAGTAATTGAAATCGGGATATAACCCAAGCTATATCTGTCCACGATTTGATGCTGTGGCATTTAACTTTGATGTTTACACTGTATACAAGCCACGCTTTATTTGCCCTTGTAATGGTCATCGACTGCAGAGGGAACATTACTCTCTACCTAGCCGGTTCTGTGCCATCCCTGGCAGTATTTGAAGGGACAGCTGTACCTAAGTTGTTTCCAACGCCTGCTGTAATTTCCATAGGGTGCTTTATGATGCATTTTAGAGGGAGATTTACCCTGTATTTAACCCCTGCTGTACAATAAACAGGAGCGTTTTGTGGAACATTGTATAGAGGGATATTTACTCTGAATCTAACCCCTGCTGTACATTCAATCGCACTGTTTTGTGGGTCAGTGTATGGGGAAGATTTACTCTGTATCTGAACCCTGTTTTATCTTCCATATGAGTGTTTTGTGGAACAGTGTGCAGAGGGTGATTTACTCTGTTTCTAACCCCTGTTGTATCTTCCAAAGGGGTGTTTTGTGGCACAGTGTATAGAGGTGATTTACTCTGTATCTAAAATGTGCTTCACTTGTCCTTGCAGAATTTGATGAAACAGTGTAAATTGAGCTTTCATTAGAATTGAACCCTTGCAATACAAGCTCAGAGCATGGTTGATGTGACATTTTATAGGGAAGTTTAATCTGTATTTATGCTACGTTTTATGATCGATTAATGTGCAACTAACCTGCATTGTACATTTTGAGATTTGGTGTTTGATAGGAGAGCACAGAGCGGTTTCTCTGTGTTTAAACCGTGCTGTATCTAATTGGAATGTTTTGAGGTGACCTTCTACAAGGAAATTAACTCTGCAGTTAATACATGCGGTAACTATAGTGCGAGTGCTTCATGGGACCCTGTATACGAAGCCTAACTCTCTATACATCCGGATTTTTACATTTCCTATAAGTGTTTAATTAGTTATAATTCAGGGTGTGCTTTTCTGCATCGAAGATGTACTCCCTCTTCTGGGCCATTCGACTAGGGAGTGCAAAGGGAGTTTTAGCCTTTCAGTAAATAATTCTGTTCCTGCCATGAGGAGAATTAATGGTACAGCATAGATTGTGTTCAATCTGTATGCATTCCTTGTTGTGCCTGTTCTTTGAGAGTTTGTGGTGTTAGGGAAACAACAGTTTACATTTGTAAAGTGTATTTGAAGCAGCAAAACACCCTCATATCGAGAGATTTATGATTAACAATAACATAAACAGCTATGGGGACAGTGTGGGTAAAAGGCATTGAAGTGTTTGATCAGCCATGATCGTATTGAATGGCGGAGCAGGATCGAAGGGCTGAATGGCCTTCTCTAGCTCCTATCTTCCTAGGCGCTTAGGAAAAGCAATATTTCCCACAGATTTTTGTTTAACGGTTTAACATTGAAATACACAAGGTGATAGGAGGTCAGATGACCGGAAAGTTGATAAAAGCTAGAGGTCAAGGCAGCATCTTAAAACAGGAAAGAGATTTAGAGGGGTGGAGATGTTTGGGAAACTAATTCTAGCGTTTAGAGTCAAAGCATCTAAAGGCACTGGAAGCAAGGTTGAAACATTTAGGATAAGGGATGCGCAAGAGGAGAGCATTAGAATAACGCAAGTATCTCAAAGACTTTAATGGCTAGTGCAGGTACAGAGAAAGGGAAGCACAAGGATATTTAGGGATTTACATGCTTTTACATGCTAACAGAAGGGTTTTCGATCAACACATACTAAGAGAAGGACAAGAAATATTTAGGGTTTCAAAGGAGTTCAAATGATGGTGGAAGCCTTTGAGATGTATGCCCGTTGAGGGATGGGCAACAATATTTCGCGACTGAACAGAGTTTACTTGAGGTCAAATGAGGTTTAGATGAGCACACATGTAGATTTGGAGATAAAACTTACTTATAATTGGCAGGTGAGGGGAGATTATCTATGGAACTGAGAAATTGAGCTTTGGCTCTTGCTGTGCCTTCTTTTCTTCGGAAGTTATGATATTTTATAACTAATTTATTTTCTCTCTCAGTTTCAGAGGAATACATCAATTGACTGTTGGAAAGACCTGTAAGAAGACCTGTTGACCAGGAGAGAGTTTTTGAACACAAGACAGAGATGGGGGGAGGGGGGCGTGGGGGGTGGGGGGTGGGGTGGTGGGGGAGAGGGGTTGGGTTAGCATCTCTCTGGTGAAAGGCTCCCTCTGCAGGCTCTGGCTGGGAGGGCAGGTGGTGAGGGCAACAATGCTGGAAAGAGAATGGACGCTGCTGGGCCAGATTACCGCACTGAAGTCGCAAACCTCTGCTGAGGACGAAAATACTTCACTTGGGAAAGACAGATGTGGAAGGTGCCATCACAGCTGCAGAAGAATATGAGACAGAGAAACTGGGTGGATAGGACAGTGTCCTTACAAGAGGCGGGGTTTCAGGGTGCATGGGGAAGGGCATCCAGACGGCAACTTCAAACTCTGAGACAAGTAGCTGTTGACTTCAATGTCTGATATTGGTAGAAAGACTATCTGCTGAAATGGAGATGGAAAAATTGAGGAAGGAAAGAAAGAGAGATGAGAAGGCAAGCCAGGGTGAAAGAAGGCAATGGGAGTGAAATGGTCAAATGAAATGAACGAGCTGGAAAAGAAAAGTTTGAAGCAGGAAACCTGAGCAATGCACAGCCGGTAATGAGGAAAAGATTTCCAATGAAATTTGTAGCTAAACGAAACCATACTAATTCCTTACAAATGGGGGCATCGAAAAAGTAAGCATGGGAGATGATCGAGGGAAGCTGGCAAGGCAAAGACTGACTTTTATAGGTCAGTTTATGGGCAGCTTGAGTTTCTTGCCTTTGGACCAGAGAGGGCACCCAGAGGACAACTACAAACTCTGAGGCAAGAATAATGTCATATCTGAGAGAAGCTAGCTGACAGGAAAAATAACTGGCTCTGATGCTAATCTTTAGAAAACAGGCAGCCGAGGAGTAATGAAAGGGAGAACTTTAGAATATCAAAGAGATTGAGGGATGGAAACGTCAGGATGATACTCCCCTTTGGGAAAGATGGAAGGCGGAGTTAATTAATGTAGGACGATTTCCATTGAATACAAGAGTGAACTCCAGAGAAACAACTTTACCGAGAAAGTTGGGTGACTGTGGATCTTTCGAACACATAGGGTTTTCAGTTGCTTGACAATATTGAAAAGCAATATTTATTGATGCAGTGCGTTATTTATTACATTATTAACGGCTTACCAACTTTATTTTACTGTCCTCTCGCTATTCCCTGTATTGTGAAAACATGAAATCTGTCTTCCTCATTTCTAGGAGTGTCTCCTCGCAGGGACACAACTCACTAAACGACAAGCAGATGCCAAGCAGGTTACATGTCTCGAGACACTTACGTAGACACACAAACTGGTTCAGGAAAATTAATCAGTCACAAACCTGAAATAATTAGGAACCAGTTCCCAGTTTACACTCTAGAAAAATTCTAGAAAGATACTATACTTAAGCACTCATGACCTAAACTCTCTGACTTTTCTGCATTTGGCGATGGCTAGCGGCCTGAACAATAAGCACCAAAGCAGCTGCAGTCTTTAGAATTACTATGATTATGCAAACAATATATAATTTTAAAGAGGAATTAAATAGAGTAACATTGTTCTGTTGCTGCTTACCTGTTAGCCAATAGTTAAACGTAAATTTGAAAAGGGAAGAGAGCAGTATCAATAAATTACAATTTATTAACTTATTGCCAAACATCAACCAACAGCGAAAAGCTTCCTCTTTCCTATCAATTATAAAACACAGAAGTACAGCCAGTGCGTTCAATTATTTAACGTGAAACTAACTTGCTTTACATCAGTTGAGACCCATACTCTGTTCAATGCCAGAATGACAATTATTCCTAGTGGCACATCATCACAGGGGTGAGTTTCCTCCACTGCAGTTAGCGACCCACCCTTAGTGAAATTTCACAATGATAAATACCCTCACTAACACATCCTCACTCGGATCAGGAGCTCTGTTCTGTTTCCTGACACGCCCTAACTATAAATCTACAGTGCCAGAAAAAGGTGGAAGACAGAAGGTGTTTGCTTTTGTCCTGTTAATGACTTGGGCGGTATCCTTCGGGATAGACGGTCCTTGAGGAAGAAGGAAGTGAGCCACTTGGTAGGAAAAGAGTTGTTGAAACTAAGCATCGCGGTAGAGAACTCTGGATCTTGGTTGTGGCGTCCGGGGACAAGGGCACCAACGTTTCGGAGGCCAGAGTCAGTAGTCAGCGAATGGATTCGGGGTAAGGGCAGGACGCTGAGTTCAGGGATGAGCAGGACATGTCGGAGCTTCGCCCGTGATGGGAGTGGAAAGGCTGGCAGCAACAAGCCGGGGATGCCTGGACTCAGGCAGTTTCACTTTAGCTAGCATTCATTTCGAGTAAATGTTGACTCAGCCTAATTTTTGAACATGCAACTTGAGAACATGGGGGCAACCTGTGTTCAATGGACAAGGAAGGATTTATGGCTGGTAGCTTTGCTGAAGCTCGCCACTCGCTGTAATATGTTCTCTGACATGTTGGAATCTAGATATTAAGAATTATCGGCGGCAGAGGGATGGGGGCTGGGGTGTTGGGGGTGGGGGTGCTGGTGGTTGGGTGGTGGGGGGGGGGGGGCGGTGGGCAAGTACATGATCCAACCCGAGAATATCTAAGGGCCTCCCCTGAGGACGTGGATGGAGCACATGTGCACACACCATATACATGCATAGTATTTGATGGGGAATCCATAACATTCCCCACAGTTGATAGTTCCATAGCTGAGGATCCCATCAAAAAACTGAACGAGGAAGCAGTGAACAGGCCGTGTGGCAGCTCCCTCTGATTGGGCTTTCAGAATGGTTTGGCAGCAGAATGAAAGTTATATGGAGAAGGGAAGTAGAAAGTCTCTTGAGATGGACATTAGGAAGCAAAAAACTGGTCGTATCGCAAATATGCTTCTTTCAGTCCTCAGGTACTGTATCCTCTACATGCTAGTTTTATATTTTGTTTCCAAACTTCTGTTGGGTTTTGCTTCATAAGTTGTACAATATCGGGATGATTCAGTAGATAGATAGATAGATAGATAAGTATAAAGAAGCCAGACACAGAGGAATAGATGCATAGATAATTTATTAAAACACAATAAATTGATAGAACTATTCAACAATGACCAATTCGGTGTGGGGTACAGAATTAGGCAACAAGGATCTCGAAGTTTCGACTGACTATTTGCTAAATGAATTCAAAGCTTTTCTCATTATCCACCTCTCTCTCCATATTCTTACATCAATTCCAAACTCATCCCAAAGTCCTCACCGGAATGCAGTACTTTCAGCCCTCAACATGAGGGATAGTCATTTCCCCCTGTCTGTACCTGTGTTTAAATCCACCTTCCTACATCGCCTTCACACTGGGTGCTTTATTATTTCCATCAAACATCTTGCGATACACATGAAGACCTTGTGGAAATCCATACAAATTCTATATACTGTTATCTCTTTAACTCTCCGTTCCTACACTTCGTGAAAAAGAAACCTATATTACATGTGTTCTGCATTGCTGCACTTTCACAAATCGGTGCTAACTGTTCATAACGAACACATATTCAGAAATTCTCACAAATGTCATTTATATTAAATGATGTTAAGCGTTTGTCCACCAGGCAGGAAAGACTCCAGTCTATCCAATCTCTCCTCATTACTAAATCTCTCCAGCCTAGGAAAAATCCTGGTAAATCTCCTCTGCATTCTCTCTAGTGCAATCACATCCTTCCTTTAATGCGGATTCCAGATGCACGCAAAAATCTAGCTGTGACCTAACCAGCGTTTTATACAGTTCTAGCTTCCTGCTCCTATATTCTATGCCTCGGTTAATAAAGGCAAGTATACCACATGTCTTCTTAACCAGCTTATTTACCTGTCCCGCTACCTTAAAGGACAGGCGGACATGTACACCAATGTACGATATGTTGGGGTGGGGTGTGGGGGTGGGGGGGGGGGGGGGGGGGGCATTAGGGTGGGGGGGAGGGCGCTAAATTTGGCAAATGAAACAGAAACCCCATTAACAGTTCAATCAAGACACCTCCAATTGCTGTAAAAATGTCCGAAGCGTTGGAAAGAATGATGCAATGTAACTGTAATCACTACCTGGGAGCCACTTCTGAATATTCGGGCCATGTTCTGATAATTGCGGATTGCACAGTAATGCATTCCAGAATCATTTCTCGGGGTATCCGCAATGAGCAGTGAATAATCCGCTTTGTCAGAAATCTCGCTGCAAATCCTGCCCTCTGCTGGGAGGTGTGTGTTCGCTGTGTAAATCAGCTTCATGCCGTTTCGCTCCCACTGTCTGTACCAGAAGGCGTAGCCAGCTACTGAGCTCTCCGTGTGGCAGCTCAGATTAGCACAATTCCCCACAGGGAATGTCTGAACCGGCGGAGACTGGGACAAGACAGGCTGAGAAACAATAACTGAACAAGAGAAAAAACAAGAGTCAGGTTATGTTGCAGCCCGCCACCCCGCACCCTTCTCCCCAGAAGCCAGCCTACAACAAATACACCCCAATAGGGAGGAGATAAAATCAATTTTATGAAATAGCCTATATCGCAACATTGCACACCCGCCCTGCGCACAGTGAAAATCGGCCTGATTAAGCGATTACTTGCGCTGGTTTACCCCTGTCTTTTCAAAGGCACAATACAATCCCGTTCACAAAGAAATCTTGTTGAATCATTGGGGTACGTACATTGGAACGGTGTGAAGTTAACAACTTATAAGAACCGCTTCATAGCTAAATTTACAAACACCTTAATTTTTTTCTCTCGTCCACTCTTCGTTTTCTCTTCCTCTGCACTGGCCTTTGGCGCTTTATTTTATTCAAGAGTTTATAACTTCCTCTAATCATTTATCAGAAACTCTCCCCTTTCCTCAGTCGCCAATAATGTCAATACGGACAATTCACATCTATTATCTCAGGAAGGATTACGTCCCGGATAAATTCCATTCATTGTTCCTGGCTGATAGGCGAAATTGCCGGCTTTGCTCAATGCATCTGTTCTGGTTTTAAATTGAACTTGCACGCTGATAGAACCGGAGAGGACAGGCGGAGCCCATTCGGCCCTTCGAAGTGCTGGCACTTTGAAACATCTTTCCAGTTAGTCCCCGCTCTCCCTGCGACTCCGTTCCTTCTCCCATATCCCAGCAAATGTTTCCCTTCCCATTATTTATCGAATTCCGCTTTTGAAAGTTCTTATTGAATCTGCTTCCACCGCCCTTTCAGCAGCGCCTTCCAAATCTAGTTATAAGAAAGTTAGAAAAAGATCTTCCCGTCTACGCCTCTTTTTTTTTACCGATTCTCTTCAATCTGTGTCCCTCTGGTTACCGATCCACCTGCCAGTGGAAACAGTTTCTCCCTATCTACTCTACCTAATCCCTTCTCCACTCTATCTGAATATGTTTGGATATCTCACCTTGGAAGAGATGGGACCATGCACAGACACCGAGGAAGCTCATTGTCCGTGACTTCAGACGGTCAGACTCTGAGCCCTGATCCGATCCTCAATGTGATTCATAGCAAATGTACGGATTTGATGTTGAATGATACAATCAGAGAGATCGATAATATGTGTCAAACACAGAAGCATGATGTTGGCGGATGTGCTGAAGAGTAAAATAGAAGAGAACCCACTGGTTTTCATCTTTGGCTCATTGTGATTTTTTCCATTGCTCTTACCCATCAGCCCCTTATGAACTCGACTGGCAACTGAAATGTATCAGCCTGTCAGAGTGCTGAAATTCAGAAATAAAGCAAATTACAACAATTGGTTTAAAACTATATCAAACCAGTCAAATTTCAAACACTCTGGTTCTGTAAAACATCTCTTTCTAACACAAAGCAGTAGCACATTACCAATTATGTCTCCAGGCTCATATATAAAGTAAATGGGGATTTTGAAACAATCAGGGCAGAATGCAGGAGGTAGGTAGAACGATAACGGCTGTTTTCTCGCTGAAATATGTTATTTTCAGATTTTAGCAACAAATAGATAGGGTTATAGATAGATATACAGACCTAGGGACGGATATATAGATAGATAGATAGACAGATAGATAAATAGATAGATAGACAGACAGATAGGCCAGACTCTGGGTGCACAGATAACCTGCAAGAACGTTCCCTGGCATTTCTGCATGGTAATTTTATTTTAAAGCATATCAGCGAGAAACGTGGATTGTATTTACTGTAGAAGCGACTTCAGCGTTATGACTGACTCTTGGTTACAGGGCAATGACGTCAGTGGTCTAATTGGATCTGTAGTTATAATTCAGTTGCAATCAGCGATGATGCTGTATGGGTAATTATAGAACAAATGACGTCAGGAAAATGTTTGGATGCGTATATACAATACAATAGAAGTTGCTGATTTATCTGTGTCGGTGGGCCCAGCGCAAGTGAGGCCAGTGCCACATCTGGTCGTTTTGTTGCAAGAGAGTTCAGTGACACATCCGGATGGTTAGATACAACACAACTAGTGACACTGATATATCTCAAAGAATAATAACAGTAAAAGTGGGCTCAGTGATACATCTGAATTCAGGGTAAAATTGCAAGTACTTTCAGACATTTTTCTGGATCCAGTGTTGCCGTCGAAGTCTGAGCAGTGCAGGAACTGAATTACAAGTTATAGTACAAGTGACCTCACTGAACAATCTGCCTGGATAGTTACAGTACAAGTGACGTCAGTGATATACTTGGATGGATAGTTATAGTTCAAGTGGGGTCAGTGATGTATCTGAAAGTGTAGTTTCAGTAGAAAAGGGTTTGTTCACATGTCTTTATGATGAGTTGTAGACGTAGCATCAGGACGGCAGTTTAAGCATAATGGTATCACTAATTGTTCCGGTTCGGTAGCTAAAGAACAAGTCAAGCAATGTTACACACGTAGAAAAAGGCAGTCTTAGAGTTGGATTTTAACCCCAAAATCAAATGCTACGCCGAAAATGCGGATAGAATGTGTCCAGTAAAAATTGGTGGAAAGAGAACAGAGTTTGGGGCGGGAGCGAAAGAAATGACTACATTCCTGTAAGTGTTTAATGCTAGGAAATTTTTACTCACCCAGTTTCAATAATGGCCGGCCCTCCATCATAATGTCAGCAGTGAGGATCTTTCTTGATGATTGCACAATCTTCGGCATCATATGGACACTAAAGCCGTCCGTGTCCATCTGCATTCTGCACATCTGTCAACTTTTGGCCGATAAGCGGTAACTAACTTTTCCGCCGCACAAGTGCCAGACAATATCCATCTTCAACAAGGGAGAAGCTAACCATTACTGCTCCTTTTGCATTTTGTCCACGACAGTTTTGTCATTTAAGTTTTCCCGCTGTCTACCTCATCCTGGAAATCCCTCTTCTGTCCTTCCCTCCACTCTCTGTTTCAACAAATCCCATCACATTGCTCCTTCCCTTTAGTTCGTAAGAAGTCATATTCGACTCGAAATATGTTCCTCTTTCCACAAATGCTGCCGGACTGGCTGAGGATTCCCAGCCCATTTTGTTTTCATATCAGGTTTCTGGCATCCGCACTATTTTGATTTCATTTTACTATTAAATTGCTAGTTTTGTACTATGAACCTGCAGACGCATAGTAGTGAAAAGAAGATATAGAATAAAAACTGCAGGCAAACTTTAGAGAAATCTAAAGGATATAGACTGGGGATGGGGCAGAGTAAAGTGCAAGACCGGTAAAAAAAAAGCAACATAAAATTATACAGGAAACCTTTATCCATCATTGTAATTCTCGTCCAATGCGAAAGGACACGGCAATAAGTCAAGTTCTGGATGAATCCTAAAAAGGGCAAAGGAAATTGTCTGCAATGCATTAACATCTTTGCAGTAGAGAAGATAATCTATCAATTATTTATAAACAAAAAAACTGCTGATGCTGGAAATCCAAAACAAAAACAGAATTACCTGGAAAAACGCAGCAGGTCCGGCAGCATCGGCAGAGAAGATAAGAGTTGACGTTTCGAGTCCTCATGACCCTTCGACAGAACTTGAGTTTGAGTCCAAGAAAGAGTTGAAATATAAGCTGGTTTAAGGTGTGTGTGGGGTGGGGGTGGGGGTGGTGGGTGCGGAGAGAGAGAGAGAGAGAGAAGTGGAGGGGGGGGGTGTGGTTGTAGGGACAAACAAGCAGTGATAGAAGCAGATCATCAAAAGACGTCAACAACAATAGATAAATGATATTATCACCAACTTTAACACCTACGTGTTCTTTTGTTCTATTGTTGTTGACATCTTTTGATGATCTGCTTCTATCACTGCTTGTTTGTCCCTACAACCACACCCCCCCTCCACTTCTCTCTCTCTCTCCGCCCCCCCCCACACACCTTAAACCAGCTTATATTTCAACTCTTTCTTGGACTCGAACTCAAGTTCTGTTGAAGGGTCATGAGGACTCGAAACGTCAACTCTTTTCTTCTCTGCCGATGCTGCCGGACCTGCTGAGTTTTTCTAGGTAATTCTGTTTTGTTATCAATTATTTAAGTCGTTTCGGAAAGCGAAAAACAAATATCCACGTTGAACCCGCCCAACTGTGCTAATTTCCATGATTTGCAAGGGGTCGAGCACAATTGTTAACAAAGAACATAGGAAATAAGCAACGTCAGGAACTTAACGTGGAATAGTTAAGATCCAAATCAACAAATGTTCACTCTAAAATTAAATATGGGACATACAAAGCTGAAACTTCCTGGATGACAACACAAATATATTTAAAATAAATAGAAAAATGAAGTTTATGTCAGCGCAGAATAAAATTGAAACTAAAGCAGAATCCAGAGAACATTACGGAAAACTGAAAGGAAAACTCTTATGAGAAGGCCTTAATTACAGCATAAGAATGGATTTTTCTGGTCACTAAAGGGTAATGCAATTTTCTGAAATGATATTTTATAAAATCAAAAGTTGAAGGAATTGTGTTTTGGGATTGAAAAAGGAATCAAAAAGGAAAAGCGTGACTGAGAAATTATGAATGT
The DNA here is from genome assembly GCF_017639515.1 of Carcharodon carcharias. Classification (NCBI taxonomy): domain Eukaryota; kingdom Metazoa; phylum Chordata; class Chondrichthyes; order Lamniformes; family Lamnidae; genus Carcharodon; species Carcharodon carcharias. The sequence goes on from NW_024470726.1 coordinate 5,102,023, forward strand.
TTTTTTTCTGTTTCTAAATAATTAATAGGATAAACGTGTTTGATTGTCAGGGAAAGACTATCTAGGCATGAAAGTCAATTATTGTTTTTGTGAGGAGTGTGTATGGTTGAAAGCTACTGAATGTCTACAGGGAGATGAGTGCAGGAAAAGTTGTCTGGAGGAGAATGCGTGGTTTTTATCTGCAGACTGTACACAGGCCAGTGCAGTAAATACTTTGATTGCTCCCAGGGAGAAAGTGCTCGCGTAACAGCTGTGGCATGTACGCATTGAGAGAACTGAAGAGATGCTGAGGGTTTTTTGTGGAGTTGGATGGAGCGAAAAATGCTTTATGGGGAATGGCAGAATTTGAATTTGATAAGTGATATTGGGAAGGAATTAGGTATATTTAGTTATTCTGGCTTGGTGCTCAGGGTATTAGCAATGGTTGGAGGAACAAAGAATATTGCATAGAGTCCGATTGATTTTAAAATATTAAATGTGATAGGGGAAATGCCGAAGATGCTATGTAGAGACGAAAAAACACGGAGAGGTGTGAACAAAGAGACCAACAGTTCTGCCAGTTAAGTTAAATCATATTTCCACAAACTTCATTGTAAAGCCCTAGCAACAGGTGCGGAATCCTGGGGAGAGCAGGCCGACCCCAAAGTGTCTCTGTTACAGGCCATTTGGGAAAGCAGACCAGCTAGAAGCTTTCAACACATGTTAACACGGATTGTTTTTGTTTTCTTCATGAAATTCCAAAGCCTCGTCCTTTTTGGAGCTGTCCATCACATATTTAAGAAGGATTTTTCTAAAGGCGACCGAGCTCTGAGTGCTTATCCCTCCAGTAAATGGCCAACGCATCAGTGCACCACAGAGCAGGACTTACTCTTTCCACATGACTCCTGGCGCAATGCAACAAGCTCGTGATTGTGCGCAGAAAGAAAATATCTGCACTGGCAAACAGAAATAAAGTGTGCCCGAGAGACAGTGTTTCCACGGCCACAGTTTCTGTTTTCATATCAGCAGTGATACTCTGTTTCATTAAGTTGATGGAAGCCTGGGAGTGAATATTATATTCACGAAATGGGCACATGGGGAATTGCAGCTGGTTTGGTTTCTTAATCAACTGAAAAATCATGGTAACTGGATATTTCACTGCGCTCTTGAATTTCTCTTTGAACATGGACTGAGTCACCCCATAAATAAATGTGTTTGTGCAGCAATGTAGATTCATTAGCATATATCCGTCAGGTCGAAAGATATATAAAGAATCAGGATAATCTGTGGGATTTGTGCTTGAAATGTTGCAATATAAAATATGTATAACAAATGACAACTTCAGTCGTATGAAGCTTCGGGATATGGTGAAGAGTACGTTCACAGACTTCCTTCTGCTCTGCATCCCTGGGACAAAGCAATTCTCTCCATTCCGCCGACATCTCAATTCCTTATGAGTTCGACTGACCACTGAAATATGCCTGACTGTCAGAGCGTTGAGCAGGATAATTAAAGCAAGTGGTAACAATGGCGTTAGAACCGTATCAAACCAATCAAATCCCAGCCATCCAGTTTCAGTATAATAGCTTGGGATTCTGGAACAGAACCAGGAAATATTGTTACTTATATCTCCCGGTGCATATGTATAATAGTAGGGAACGGTTTTTTAAACAGGGCAGAATGCAGGTTATTGTGAGAACCAAGGCTTCAGTTTTCTCCGTGCAATATTTCGTTTACAGATCCTCGCAGCAAATGGCCCAAAATCGATGAAATATGAAATTGACATTCAACCAGACAGAGCAATGTGTGGCTGTAAGCCTCAGAACATTGAAAATATCACACACATGGATAATTCTCAGGAAACATAAGAAGAAATATTAATAATTGATTTTGTACAGTATGATATCTAGTGAAATTGGTAATGAGTACGAGAGAGATTCTGGCAGTGTCCAGTGGAGTGCAGATTGATGAAGGTTTGCGAGTGTGTGTCTGTGTGATTCGACAGTATCCAGCAGAGGGTAGATGGGTAAAGCTGTGTTTATGCGTGTGCGCGTAATTCTGACAACATTCAGCAGAGGTTTGGTTGGTGAAGCTGTGTTTATGTGTGTTCGCGTGTTTCTGACAGTATCCAGCAGATTGGTAAAGGCGAAGTGTGTATGTGTATGTGTGTGTGTGTGTGTGTGTGTGTGTTGTGTGCGCGCGTGTGTGTGTGAATGTGTGCGCGTGTGTATTATATCGAGAATTTCCAGCAAACGGGATGCTACTAAAGATGAAGGTATGCCTGTTTCTTTGAAATGTGTAATGCTGCGTTGTGGTTCAATTGTCCCCTTTCTCCTCTCTGCACCACTAATTCCTTTAACTCTGTCATCTCTGCCTCCTAACCTCCAAATACTAATTGCACATTCCTATTCCTTCCCTTCAATGCCATCAGTTCATACTGACAACAGAATGCTGAGTGTGTTATAACTAGTGTTACATTTAACTTTGGTATAATATCTCTGCATTTCAATTCAATAACTTTGGGAATTAGCATCAGTGCTTCCTTCGCATTGTAATGGTCTTTCTCACCTGATTGTCGTTAGAAATGATTTGTTAACCTGCACTATGGAAGCTACTTTACCAATCATCACCCACTTTATATTTTAAAGGTCTTTAATGAATGCATTTCTTCATTGCTGAATGCGATATTGCATTTATCAAAGTCAGTAAAAGGTCATTAATTGTTTGTGAGCTTGATTTCTAGGTTGTGAATTCACAAGATTCAACATTTCAGATCAAGAAGGCAACACAACTTGATATAGGCAGGCGAAAGTCTGAACCAACACGTCGAGTGGGCAGATTAGAGAAAGATTTCAACTGTAAGAAAGCCTGGAGTCATCTGTAAATATGCTTTCATTTTGTAGCCGTTAGTCTTTATTACATTGAAGTGAATGGAAGATGAGAAAGGGATTGGAGAGGAGGGCATTAAGCAGAATTAGGGCCACTAGTACTGTGACACTTGATGCTGTGTAAGTGTCTGTGCGCAAGCGTGTGTGTGAAAGCTTGTGTGTGAAAGAGAGAGAGAGAGAGAGGGAGAGAACGAGTGAGTAAGAGAGGGGGAGTGTGCGCGTGTGAGAGCCTGCGTCTGAGAGAACGTGTTTCTTTGAGCGTATGTGTCTACCTTTGTGTGTTTGTGCTCGCACGCGTGCGTGTGAGCGTGTGTGTGTGTGTGTGAGAGAGAGAGGGAGACAGTTTTTGCATGTGAATGTTTGATTTTGATGATACCCAACAGATAAAATTACGGATGAACAGCATTGCTGACCGAGCCAGCGATGCAAGCAACCTGTGAAAAAATAAATTTAAAAACAAGTTAACGCCTCGGCTCCCGTTGTTTGTTTACCCTGTACATTTGAGTTGAGTGCCTCACAGTCCGAATAATTGCTATTATCATAGTCCGACGACCACCGTGAGGCCCCCGGGTGTGAATTGCACTTGATAATGGAGGCAGCAGAAGGTTAAATGTGGTCCTGACATTCTTCGAAACTCAGTTCCACATTCTGAAATGACCTGTTATATTTGCAGCTTCTTCTTTACTCTGAAAGAAAAAAGTGAGCTCCCAGTTGTTCAATATTAGTAATGTGAGTTAGAGCGGTACAGAGAGAGTCCTCACATCACTGAGCTGTAAGCACACTTCATGATTTTCGTGGTGGTCAGGGAGGTGAAAAGGATAACTGCGAAAATAAAAGTCAAAAGCCATTTTCTTCAAAGATGGAAGCTGAAGGAGAGCTGACGCTTCTTGAATACATGACAAACTCTCTCAGAGACCAAGGCATTGTCCAGTATCATCTCTATCCTGTTTTCCATTTGATCAGAGAAGAACTCAACTTATATTCTTTTCCTCCACTCCCCCAACCACCTCATTCGCCCCAAACCCACCCCACCACCCCACCCCACCTTTGTGGTAAACAAGTTCAATGTGCCAACTTCTGCCAGCCTTGATATAAGGTCAGTGTGTGGAAACATTAACCCTGTAGAATTATCATTGGCATCAGTAAGGTCTGAAATCCAAAGCTGGATTCAGTCAGGATTTATATTGGCAAAGAGGTTGTCTTGAAAATACCAATTGCAAAAGCAGTAAGTAACACACCGCATTGGAAGAAACTGACTTAGTTGGTATCTTACAGAATGTATTGTGGATGATGAAAAAGCCTGCCTGACTTAGTCCAGTGTCAAGGAGCCGTTGAATGAATGATCTTTTATCAAAGTTGGGTTGCTGAACATGTTCAATATGTTTGAGCTTCATTTATACTGAGGCTTGGGGCTGGTGTGGAGGGTCGGGAGGAAAGGGACAGAGACAGAGGCAGCCCGGGGCTAAGCCATTTTAGACCCCATCGAGTCTGCTCCGCCATTGATCATGGCTGATAAGTTTCTCAACCCCATTCTCCCGCCTTCTCCACGTAACCTTTGATTCCCTTATCAATCAAGAACCTATCTACCTCGGCCTTAAATACCCTCAGTGACCTGGCCTCCACAGCCTTCTGTGGCAATGAATTCCATAAATTCACCACTCTCTGGCTAAAGAAGTTTCTCCTCATCTCTGTTGTAAGAGAGGCTGCGCCCTCGGGTCTTAGTCTCTCCTACTAATGGAAACATCTTCCCCATGTCCACTCTGTCCAGGCCTTTCAGTATTCTGTAAGTTTCAATCAGATCCCCCCTCATCCTTCTAAACTCCATCGATTATCGACCCAGATTCCTCAAACATTCCTCATCTGTTAAGCCTTTCATTCCTGGGATTGTTCTCGTGAACCTCCTCTGGACCCTCTCCAGGGCCAGAACACCCTTCCTAAGGTACGGGGCCCAAAATTGCTCACAAATTCTAAATGTGGTCTGACCAGAGCCTTATAAAGCCTCAGCAGCACATCCTTGCTTTTATATTCTAGTCCTCTCGAAATAAATGCCAACATTGCATTTGCCTTCCTAACTACCGACTCAACCTGCAAGTTAACCTAAAGAGAATCCTGGACTAGGACTCCCAAGTCTCTTTGCACTCCAGATTTCTGAATTCTCTCCCCATTTAGAAAATAGTCCATGACACTATTCTTCCTACCAAAGTGCATGACCTCACACTTTCCCATGTTGTATTCCATGTGCCACTTCTTTGCACATTCTCCTAATCTGTCCAAATCCTTCTGCAGCCTCCCAGCCTCCTCAATACTACCTGTCCCTCCAAGTATCTTTGTATTATCTGCAAACCTAGCCAGAAAGCCTTCAGTTCCTTCATCTAGATCATTAATTTATATAGTGAAAAGTTGTGGTCCCAACACTGACCCCTGCGGAACTCCACTATCACCGGCCACCATCCTGAGAAGGACCCCCTTATCCCCTCCCTCTGCCTGCTGCCAGACAGCCAATCTTCTATCCATACTAGTGCTTTGCCTCTAACACCATGGGCTCTTATCTTACTGAGCAGCCTCCTGTGTGACACCTTGTCAAAGGTCTTCTCGAAGTCCAAGTAGATCATATCCATTGGTTCTCTTTCGTCCAACCTACTCGTTACCTCCTCAAAGAATACTAACAGATTTGTCAGCAGGACTTCCCCTTGATGAAACCATGCTGACTTTGTCCTATTTTACCATGCACTTCCAAATATTGTGAAATCTCATCCTTAATAATGGACTCTAAAATCTTACCAACGACCGAGGTCAGGATAAGCGACCTGTAATTTCCCGCCTTTTGCCTCATTCCCTTCTTAAACAGGGGAGTTACATTAATGATTTTCCAGTCCTCTGGGACCCTTCCTGACTCGAGTGATTCCTGAAAGATCACCACTAACGCCTCCACTATCTCTTCAGCTATCTCCTTCAGAACTCTGGGGTGTAAACCATCTGGTCCAGGTTATTTATCCATCTTCAGACCTTTCAGTTTTCCTAGCATCTTCTCCTTGGTAATGGCTACCATACTCACCCCTGCCCCACGACCCTCTTGAACTTTGGGGATCTTACTCGTGTCTCCACCGTGAAGACTGACGCAAAGTACCTATTCAGTTCCTCTGCCATTTCTTTGTTCCCCACTACTATTTCTCCTGCATCATTTTCCAGCAGCCCAGTGTCCACCTTTGCCTCTCTCTTACGCTTTACATATCTAAAAAAAACTCTTGCAATCTTATTTGAGATTGCTGGCTAGTTTACCCTCATATTTAAGCTTTTCCTTCCTTATATCTTTTTTAGTTGTTCTTTGTTGGTTTTTGTGGGCTTCCCAATCCCCTGGTTTCCCAGTGCTCTTCGCCACATTGTTTGCGTTCTATTTAGCTTTTATGCTGTCACTTGTCATCCATGGTTGCCTCGTCCTCCCTTTAGTATGATTCTTCTTCCCAAGGATGAAGTTTTGCTGTGCCTCCCAAATTACAGAAACGCATGCCATTGCTGTTCCACTGTGTTTCTTGCTAGGCTCATCTTCCAGTCAATTCTGGCCAGCAACTCCTTCATGCCTCTGTAGTTGCCTTTATTCAACTGTAATACCGTTATATCTGATTCCAGCTTTTTTCTCTCAGATTGCAGGGCAAATTCTATCATATTATGATCACTTCTTCCTCGCGGTTCCTTTACCTTAAGCTCCCTTATCAAGTCTGCCTCAGTACACATCTAAGTCTAGAATTGCCTGTTCCCTAGTGGGCTCCATCACAAGCTGCTCCAAAAAGCCATCTTGCAGAGATTCCACAAATTCCTTTTCTTGGGATCCACTTCTAACCTGATTTTCCCAGTTTACCTGCATATTGAAATCCCCCATGATCCCTGTACCCTTGCCTTTCTTACACACCTTTTCTATCTCCTGGTGTATCTTGTGCACCACATCCTAACCACTGTTCGGAGGCATGTACATAACTCCCACGATAGTTTTTTTTTACCTTTGCTGTTTATCAACTCCACCCACACTGATTCTACATCCTACGTCATTTCTTGCTATCGATTTAATTTCATTTCTTACTCACAAAGCAACCCCACCCCCTCTGCCAACCTGCCTATCTTTTCGATAGGATGTATATCCTTGGATATTTAGCCCCCAGTCCTGATCCCCTTGCAGCCATGTCTCCATGATGCCCACCACACCATACCTGCCAATTTCAACCTGTGCCACAAGCTCATTTAACTTATTTTGTATACTGCGTGCATTCAGATACAACACCTTCAGTCCTGTATTTCCCCTCCCTTTTCTCATTGTAGTCCCTTTAACTGATGTGCTTGAAGTTAGATTCCTAGCCCTTTCCAAACACTCTGTTCTATTTTGTGGTCTGGAGAATTTAATAGCCTCTCCTGGGCTCTCCTTTCTTTTCAGTTTATTCATAATTTTCCATGAAGTTGAATCTACCCACCCCCACACACTGACCTGTCGCTTTGTTTCCCAATAATCATGCGTCTTGGAGTTTTACCCTTCACTTCGCCCCCACTTTCTACTTAAAAGTTGTGTTGACCACCCTATTTACCCTTTTCGCTAGAACATTGGTCTCAGATCGGGTCAGGTGGAGACCATCCCAACTGTACAGATCCCTCCTGTCCTAATATTGATGCCAGTGGTGCATGAAATGGAACCCCTCTTTCCTACACCACTCCTTTAGCCACGTGTTTACTTCTCTTATTCTCGCATCCCTATGCCAATTTGCACGTGGGTCGGGTAGTAATCCAAAGATTATAACCCTTGAGGACCTGTTCTTTAATTTAGTTCCTAGTTCCTGATAATCCCCAAACAGGTCCTCTTTTCTAGTCTTAGTTATATTATTTGTCCCGGCGTGGACCACAACAACTGGATCCTCCCCCTCCCTGTCCCTGTCCAATATCCATTCAAGCCAGGCAGAGATGTCCCTCACCCAGACACCGGGCAGGCAACATACCATGCGGGACTCTCGATGCTGCTTACAAAGGATGCTTTCAGTTCCCCGAATTACAGAATCCCCTACAACTATCAATTGTATTTTCCTCTCACCTCTTGAATGGCCTCCTGTGCCATGGTGCCGTGGTCAGCCAGCTCATCCTCCCTACAACTTTGGTCCTCATCCACACAGGGAGCAAATACCTCGTACCTGTTGGACAAGGTCAAGAGCTGCGGCTCCTCTGTTCCTGAACACAGGATCCCTCTATCTGCCTCACTTGCAGTCACACCCTGCTGACCCTGACCACTGACCAAATTTGAGCTACTTAATCTATCGGGTGTGATCGCCTCCTGAAACAAAGCATCCAGTTAACTCTCCCCCTCCCTGATATTCCGCAGTGTTCGGAGCTCGGACTCCAGCTCATCAATTCTGAGCCGGAGTTCCTCCATGAACAACACTTGCTGCAGATGTGGTCACTGTGGCTCGCAATGGGATCTGCCGGCTCCCACATTATACAGCTACAGCCTATCACCTGCCCAGCCATCTCGACTTAGTTCATTAATTTATTAATTAGCTTTCAGTTTCTTTTTTTTCAAATTTGTTGTAAATTTCCTACCAACCAATCAGGTCACAGCTTTCCTGTGATGTCACTTTTTCAGTTTTGGCTTCAGTTACTTTGTGCCCCGATGTCACCACTCCGGTGCTCCTCCCTCCAAGTCTGCTCCCAGGTTTTACTCACGAATCAATTGCTTTTTCTTTAAAATCCAGTTTCAGAAGAGTGTCCCTCGCAGGTCTGGTGCACTCCTGAAGGCCCTGCCTCTTCCTCCATCTCTTGGTTTTAGGTTTGAGGAGGAGGGAGGGATGGAAACGCTACAGCAATGTAATGTTAGGGGCTATTCCGTTCTTTGACAGTGGATCCTCCTCGATTCCCTCCTGAGTCGCAATCATATTTCTGGTGGTCTCCACACCCACTGTCAAACAAAGATTCATGTTGACTTGTGCCACAACTGGGGAGGTGTGTTTCAGGTGCAGGAAGCTGAAAGCTGTTTGGACGGGGTTGATTTAAGAGGTGTGGGGTGTCCGAGTGACAGATATGGAGGCATAAAAGTATTGCATAAGCCATATTTATTTCTCTTGACCATGCGGAGTCGGGTGAATATTAGTATCTGTGTGAGGATTGTCTATCTGTCTTTGTGCGTGTGTGTAGGGCTTGCATGAAAAGAATCACTGGTCTGATCATTTAGACCCCACTTCACTGCCAACCAGCACCAAACCCTCTGACCCAGGGTCTCTCCCCCTATCAAGGGAGAGGTGACGGAGGGATTGTGAGGGCCCATCCAGAGAACCCAGGCCACGTGGAATGGTGAGGATGATCTTTGATATCTCTCCCTGACTTTCACTGCCTCATGTCTGTTTTTCTCTCTTTGTCTGATTCTCCATATCCATCTCCCACTCTACTGTTATCTCCCGCTATCTAACTCTCTCTCTCTTTCTCTGCCTTCCTCCCTTTCTCTCCCTGACCTTGAACCACCAGCCAAAACAAACAGCTTCTGTGTGTGCATGTGCATATGTGTAGCTGCGTGTGTGCCTGTTTGTGTCGCTCTGTGTGACTGTGCGTCACTCTATGTGTGTTTGTTTGTGTGCATTTGTGTGTGTGTGCATGTGTGTGTGTGCGTCTGTGTTGCTCTGTGCGTGTTTGCGTGTCACTGTGTGTATTCTTGGTACAGCTGCTGCTGTCAATATTAAGTTTCAAAAGGAATTCAGATAAATACCTAAAGAGAAAAACAATTCCAGCGACTAAAAAATAAATTATGAGTTCTGGAACTGATTTTATTGCCATTGGGTTCAAAAGCCTAAAACCATGTCAGAAACAGCAGGTGTCGTTGCAATGGCTGATGGTTTGTCTCTGCAAATGATTGAGTTAAGAAGGATCAAATTCTCTTCTCCGCAAACATGTGTCTCTTGTAGCTACTGCACAGGCAGATGGGAAATCATCAGGGGTTCACCCAGAGGGAGGACATTATCAATCGAAAATGGCAGGGACATCAATGCAGCCGCAAGTTCAGCATGGAGATAGAGCTGAGCATTACTAAACGGGACTCAGAGGAAAACCTGGAAAGACTTTGTTCTTTGATTTTTTTTGTGAGATAACCTGACCTGTTTTTTTAAACTTTTTTAATGATAATGTTTAATATGTTTCCCAGTCTCGGGGAGGATCTCTCTTTGCCTCCCTGGAGTTTGCTGCATTGGAAAATAGATCAATAGAGAAGACAGGTCGCAGACGGCAACCCGGAATGGATTCTCTCTAATGAATTGTGGAGGAGACAGGAATTTCCAAAGAACCAACCGCAATTGCACAGCAATTTCCAGATTTCAGCAGACAGTTTGAGGCCAAAAAGCCAACTTTCCACTCCCAACTTATTTCAAGTGGACTGAACATGGTGCATTTTCCAAGGAGGAGAGATATAGAAGTGAGCTATGCTTCACTGAACTCAGAACCCATAAATAAAACCTTGCAATTACACGTGCAAACATCAAATGATTTTGAACACTTGGTCAGGTGAGAGACATGAGGCTTTGTCGGGGGTGAGGGAGTTGCAGAACATTCTTTCTTTCTTCTGAAGTACACTTTATACATGAACACTTCTAAGTGTGCATTACACCACCATTAAAATCTGACATTCGATAAGATACAAACCAAATAACTTACTTTCAATACTGTATGTTGTTCACCACATTTACAAATAGAGTTGACACTTACAAAACAAGTCTTTGTCTTCTAAAGACGTGCCGAGCTCTTGGTCTTTTATGAGTCTCACTGACTTAATGCTTCAGGTCAGAGCTCCAACAGTTTACACACTTTGCCAGTTTCACACAAAGACCGGGGAGGGGAGGAAATGAAGATAAACGATCGGCATGTGATAAAATGGAGAAGAGGGCAGACTAAATGCTGCAATGTGTCTTTGTGAAGCAGCTGTGGAAAGAGGAGCCCTGGTCTTTGTTGAGAAAGTCCCCGGGCTTCATCCGTGACGCAGGACTCTGTGCTCTACTTGCTGTTCCCAGGGATGCAGACTGAGATAAAGGCCAAATACCGTCCCATAGGATAGCAAACGGCTGCAAGACTGTATAACGCTTGAGTTTTCCAAAAAAACATACTTTATTCATATATGTTAAGGAACATAAAATGGCTGTTCCACTTTGTGATAAAGTGCAATACAGTTCAATCTCTTTTAATATAGTACATGGCGATCTGCGGTAATTCAACACCCCTTGTTCTGGTCTCCACCAGCCCAGCCCACCCCCACCCCGCCCCCTGCCACACAGATATACCCCATCCACGGTAGGAAATAGTTTCTCTCGGTTCACCCAAGTTAACTTAACTTCCCTTAACTGTCCCAGCTTACAATAGTTTAACTGTTGGTTGAAAGTTTCCGATGCTTTATCCTGACAGTTAATTAATGGTCCCGCCAACTGTGGATCCCTTTGGAAAGCTGATAGAATCCATTGGAGTTCTCCCTCCTTTCCCACCTTCCTATTGGTGGCGTTTTCAATACAGCTAAATCCATTCCTCTTTAAGAGTCTATCGAAGGTATTACTCCCGAAGACAACTTATGCTTGCATTGTTAGGTGACAAAGAGATTCCAGATAGAGCGAAAATAGGGATTGGGGTGCAAATATTGATGATCAAAATAGACTCCTGATGCCCTCTGTTAACGGGGATAAGTATTCCATGCAAACTGAAACTATTAGCAGGCAAAAATATCTTACAAGCATTGTTGGTTGTAAATCTAAAAATGAGAGGTAAACTTATTGAAACTTATAAAATTCTGAGGGGGCTTCGCAGGGTAGATGCTGAGAGGATGTTGCGGATTGTAATTGCGGAATATAGAACAAGGTGCACAGTTTCAGAATAACTGACCTCCCTTGTAAAACGGAGGTGTGGAGGATTTTCTTCTCTCAGTTGGTCGTTGATTTGTGTTGGAATTCGCTTCCCCAGAGAGCACTGGAGGCTGGGCTATTGAATATATTCAAGGCTGAAACAAAAACAGAATTACCTGGAAAAACTCAGCAGGTCTGGCAGCATCGGCGGAGAAGAAAAGAGTTGACGTTTCGAGTCCTCATGACCCGCCGATGCTGCCAGACCTGCTGAGTTTTTCCAGGTAATTCTGTTTTTGTTTTGGATTTCCAGCATCCGCAGTTTTTTTGTTTTTTGTTTTTATATTCAAGGCTGAGTTGGGCAGACTTCTGATTGACAAGGGAGCCCAGGGTTATGGGTGGGAAATTGCACTTGAGGCCACAACTAGATTAGCCAGGGACTTATTGAATGGCGGAGCAGGATCGAGGGCCTACTCGTTCTCTGATTTCTTCTGTTCTTTTAACCTTTGGTCATTTGAAATAAACACTGAGATGGGAATTGTTGATTGGTCTCAGAATCAAACTGAAAAGAACGTAGAACATGTTAAAATATCGTTACCTTGCGAATGGGTGTTTGGGTTGAACTGGTTTAGACTGTGTTAGATACAGCGAGATTGTTAGTTATAACTTTTAGAAAATAGTTCAGTTACTCGCTTTTATTTGTGGTAGATATTCGCTCGACTTTCTGAATCAAGACACTTCAATTAATATTTAAAAATAATACACATTAAACAAACGCTTATTAAAATGTCCCTGCTAATTCTCAATACGCAACCAATCAACCGCTTTACTAAATCGAAATCCGAATGAGGATGAGGATTAGAAATCCGACAATGGTGACAGTGATGGCAAAGGATCAAAATGCACCATCCCAGCAAATTGCTTAGAAACTGCTGCTGGGTCAAATCATTCTTTTATGGAGCTCCCTCATGGGAAACCTGATCCAATTATAAAATAAAAACTGCAAATCCGTGCTACAAATTCTCTTCAAGGCACCACAGGGACCCAAGTCAAGGAATATTCAGGAGAATCCTGAGGAACAGAAGCTGGGAGAAACGAGCGAGTTACATTCATCTTAATGTGACTGACCTGGTAGACTGAAATCCTGTCAGAATGTGTTCTGAAATGACCAGACGGTGTCGCGCCTTACTGAGTGAAGTGTTCTGCAGAAATGCAGCTATTCATAAGGTATTCATACTTGAATAACAAAGATGAGAGTCTAAGACCTTGCAGCAAAGAGCGGGGTTGGGCAGCAAAGAGACGCATTGGCTGTGACCGCGGCTGTTTGCTGCGAGTCTCAGAAAGACGCTTCCCTCACAGCCCATTCGCGGGCTGTGCAAATCACATCGATTGGCATAAATCGATGGCCGAGATTCTACCGCTTTTCGCTTGAGATGGAAAATGATGTTCGGCCCAAAAGGTCTCGGTGGTTTTCCTGTTTTTAACGTTGAGGCCTTTCATGCACAGAACCGCCTGCATTTAACACAATGTTGAACCGCAGACTGAAGAGGCTTTGCCTGCTCGGGTAGATTCAGCTGAACGAAGAACAGGCTGGTGCACATTCACCTCATTTACACTGTCCTTGAGATGAAAAATGATAATCGGCACAGAAGCTCTCCGTGGTTTTCCTGTTTTTAACGTTGAGGCCCTTCAAGCACAGAACCGCCCGCATTTGACCCAATGTTAAACCGCAGACTGAAGAGGCTTCGCCGGCTAGGGTAGATTCAGCTGAACAGAGAGCAAACCTTATTTCCTGTGTCCTCATCGACCTCACACCGGGTCACTACCGGATTTGCGATTTCCGGTACTTGAAAAAAAAAATAAGTGATCCCCAATATTATTCACAATTGATGCACTCGCTTCATCGGAGGTTCAGGGAGATTGCAGTTTGTACTATCTCTACACAGACCGCATTGGAACCAATCGCCAAGAAGGACAAGGGCAGATGGGGCACATGATCATCACCAACTCCAATTACCGCCCCCCCCCCCCACCACCCAAGACAAACACTATCCTGACTTGGAACTATATCGTCATTCCTTAATTGTGTCTAGGTCAAAATCCTGGAACTCCCTCCCTGACAGCACTGTCGGTGTACCTGCATGAAGGGGACTGCAGTTTTTCAAGAAAGCGGCTCGCCACCACCTTCTCAAGGGGCAATTACAGATAGCAATGAACGCTGTTATAGCCCGCGACCCTCACATCCCATGAGCGGATGCAAAGAAAGTAGGAGACCCTTGTCTTCAGAAAAAGATAAAGGAAGCTCGTATTTATATCAGATTCTTATAAACCTGTTACCTACTGTCCCTCAGTTTTACTACCGTAAAGAATGTTTTCGTTACAGATTCCCGGAGATTCTCTCTGTCCGCCTTGCGCTGAATTCCCCCTGAGAATTACTTTCCATTAAACCGTAACGCGGCTCTTTAGGAAAATCATGTCCACTGTTATTGCCGCTGGGTTACGTGAGTCGGTTCTACCCGGGTTATTTACAGTGAAGCCGCTCACTCAACAGCAGAATGCGGGAGTGTGATCCCCGTTCAGGATCTAAATACAAACCCGGTAAAGAGAGGCCTCAGGTTCTGAAATAAAAGCAGTAAATGCTGGAACATCTCAGCAGGTCTGAAACTGAAGGAGACTTAACGTTTCGTGTCCACGTGACTCTTCACCAGAGTCTTCCTGCGGACTTTTCCCAGCATTTTCTGTTTTTATTTCGGACTTTCAGCATCCACAGTATTTTGCTTTTATTTTTCCCTCCGGTCCTGGTCTGTTTCTGACGCGGATAAAACGGTTGGTTCATTCCCCCTGTGAATAATTCTATCGGAAGTTCCCTTTGATGCAATTGCCTGTGACCTGAAGCGGAAAAATGCAAATCAGCGCCGGGACTCATTTGCAACGGAATATAAGTAAAAAGCAAAGAAGCCATGTCCGTCCATAGAACCTTGTTCAGACCACACTTGGACTAACTGTGTAAATTTCTAAACTGAACTTTATAAAACGAATATTGAGGCACTGGAGTCCGAGTAAAAAAGATTGACCGGTTGATACCAGAGCTGTGGGTTAAACTCACAGGGATGACTGAACAGGCTGGGTCTCTTCTCTCTAAAGACAAGACTGAGGAGAGACTTGACAGAGGTTTTTTTAAAACTGGCTCACCGCCACCTTCTCAATGATAATTGTGGATGGTTAAACTAGAACTAAACTTTAACTGCAATATTCAACATAAATCCATACAATTGTTATTCTGTTACCCCTTCTGAACGACACCCCAGTAAAGTTCTTTATATACTTTCTGCCACTTGACTGATGTGACGCACAGACGGTGGCCGCAGTTATTCGAACGCATGTGACATTCACCAGGACGCCGCACCCAAAATGATATCACACTTTCAATAGCATAGCTCGTCATGGTTTCCACCGCATCTGAAAGGGGAGCAACTCACTGGGACTGAGCTCAAGTCAGAGTGCGGCCAGTCCGTCTGCAAAAACAAACTTGTGAGCGCTAAAACAGAGAGGACTTACCGCGTCAAGATGTCCAAGGAACCTTTATCTCTGATGCTCATTTTGCAGTTTCTGAGGGCTTGTGGTGAGTAAGAGGTAGGTGAGAATTTTAAACTTGAATTAGCTAAAATCAGCGTTTACCAAGCTGAAAACGTAACCCAAAGACCAGGTGAAGGGATTTGACCTGATCACGTGCGTTTATTTACTTGTTTCCCCGAGAAAGAAAAGGAATCAATTTGGAGAATTAATCTAACCACGAATAACTAAAGACGATTATGTGACCATTCTTAAATTGCAGGCGAAGTCTTTCAAAAATGCCCCAAATAACCAATAATAATGGAAAAATAATCTCTCTAGTTACAGAATTCCAACACTCTCTGTCTCAGAGTCCTATCATAATGACTGCTAAAGTCGGAGAGACTGTGGAATTAGCCTGTCACTACGCGTATGAAGTGCAATTGGCGTCTAAATTTTTCTGGTACAAACAACGTGTGGGTGAAGCCCCGATACTAATCGACAGCCAGTCCTGCGAAGAGGCCGATTGTAAATTTATTTCCAAGAAAGACAACAGCAAATTTCAATTGACACTGAAAATTCTCAATGCCCAGCTGAATGACTCGGGTTCCTACTACTGTGCTCATAAAGATAGCTATGCACCGCTCCAGAATGGACTCCCATTACTGGTTGGAGGTAAGAGAGCAAGTGAAATGAATTCTGATCATACACAGCAGTATGATTTGGTACAAATGAATTGTTGACTGTGTTCCAATATCTGTCCAGACAACTCCACCAACCAGACGGCTGTGCTGGTGTTTGTCCCGCCGGGTGAGCTGCTTTTGATGGAAACCGTCCCGTTAGCGTGTTTGGTCAATGGAGTTTCTTCCAACCAGATTGATATTTTCTGGAATATTTCCGGTCTGGTCACCGAGGGGCGGAGCGATCCCGGCACAATGGAGGCGGACGGGACTTACAGTATCAGAAGTCACGTCATGGTATCGAGGGAAACCTGGAGAAGTGGCGGAGTCTGTACTTGTATTGTTCAACTGTGGTCTCCAAACAAGTATTTGACAAAAAGCGTGTCGTCACCCACAGCAGCAGAGACAGGGGGAGGTGAGTTCGCGATCTGTTCAATGGAGGCTTTTATTCGACTTTAGAGTCAGTTGGAGAAATTCATTAACTCCTTGAACCTGCAGGCTGTAAATTAAACTATAAATATTTAAATTATAAATATGTTAAAATAAGTTAGGGTTACCTGAGCCCCAGGTGTAGACTTGACCTTGTAAACAATTTCTGGTTTTGTCTTATATTTCCCGGTCACATCGTAGAATCCTTGGAAGATAGACGCGGAAAGAGGGGTTTCGGCCCGTCGTGCCTGTGTTATCTCTTTGTAAGTGTTATCCAATTGGATCCACCCTTTCCCCACAACACTGTCACGCTTTCCTTTTCAAGTGAGAATGTGATTTCTCTTCTAAAAGTTATTGTTGAATCTACATTCATCCACCTGTTCAGGTAATGGATGTTGGAATGAAATTATGGCCAGTTCCACATTGGATGCACGTTACAAGCAGGAAACAGTCAAGAATGCTTTGGGGAGGGTGTGCACAATGGGACCAGGGATGGGGGACTTCAGTTAACGTGGAGGAACTGTAGAATCTGGGAATATTCTCCTTAAAGCAGAAAGAGTTGAGGGGCAGATTTATTCGAGTCGTTCAAAATCATGAGGTGTTTCGATAGAGTAAAAAAGGAGAAACTGTTTCCACTGGCAGGAGGGTTGGTAACCAGAAGGACACAGATGGAAAATAATCAGGAAATGAACCAGAGGAGAATTCTTTTTAACTCAACGAATGGTACCCAGAGAGCTCCACCTGTAGCAGATTCAAATGGAACTTTCAAAAGAGGAATTGGATAAATACCTGATGGAAAGACAGTTTCAGGAATATTGGGGCAAGAGCATGGAAAATAGGACTAATTAGTTGCCGCTTTCAAAGTGCCTGCATTGGCACTACCGTCCGAATGGACTGCTTGTGTTCTTCATTTTGGGTCACGGTGCCCATCAGATAATCCCAGAAAAGGATGATTTGACCGGGCAGCAGTTTCTAAGTGTTTTGTCTCTGTAGGATGGTGCAATCCGACCCTTCCTGTTCTAATAACTGACCTGGTGATACTGGTTCTACTGTTGGTCCTTATTGCCATTTGGATTCGTACAAGCGGAAGGTCAGGTATGATTAATATTTATCAGGGATATTTTAATAATTGTTTGTCTATCTGATTCCCTTCTCGCAGTTTTAAATTGATAATTTACTTTCTGCTTTCAGGAGAACGAGACAAGAGATCCCACAATGAAAATTGAGTAACTGAACCATTTGAAGAAGTTCATCCCGAACAGCTTCCCTATATTTAACACTGTGTCTAACCCAGTTTAACCCCAACACTGACTCCAATGTTATATGCTGGCATTTTCCATGAGCTTTTCAGATTGATGCTAAAACCACTCGACATTCTCTTTTCTGCTAATTCTGGCACCTCCATCAGATTTACAAAACATAACACTTGTTTAATATTTTTGTTCTTATCCAGTTTTAGCTTGAGAGAGAGAAGGCAAAGCGAGAGGCAACATGATCGACAGACAGGTAAGTTCCATTGAAATGTTGGCACAAGGATTTGGAATTGGAAAGATGCATAAGAGGCATTTCCTGCCTTCAAAATGTTCACAATCACTCTGCTGTCTCTGAGTCCCATATAAAATGCCAGCCCTTTGTTACTAATAGCTGCAGTAGTGTACCAGATGGACACTAGATGCCAAGCACGGTAGGCAGATAGTGCTTGTCCATCCATTGGCGATTTTCACTCGACTGAAGCATTGAGGGAACTTTCCCGTATTGGGCGACTTTCCATGGATTTGGGGCCTGGTAACAAATAGGGCCCATTGGCGTACTAGGGCCATTGGTAAATTGGCACATCATTGGCCAATGGCGTATCTGTAATAATTATAAATTAGCTAGACTAGGATAATATTTCCATTCATATCTTAACCATTAATAAAACAGATGACCACCGTTAAACAGAGGGAAAGCGGCCACATCTGGATGCAATACAGCAGAGTTTTTTGAAATTGTAATAACACACGAAAACTTGTTTTTTTTGGGATAAGGTGCAATGCTTCCCAAGCTGATATTTCACGCATTTATGAAAGAGCAGGTCACAGTCTAGAGCATCTAAATTTGGATAACATCTCACTAGTCCCTCTAACTGGAATGAGAAAATATACCCCTGTCCCTCTCCCCATCTGATAATATAAATGAAAGGGTAATTTTCCAGACAGAATGTCTCCGTCGTAAGTAACAGCGGATTTTCAGCAGTTCATATTTTTGAGTTGTGCTTATTTCTTTCATCTCTACAGCGAGTCTAATCCCTTTCCCTCGTTTCACACCTGTGTTCCTCCTCCAACCTCACCGATTCAGTAAACACGATAGCCAATGGAATTAGATTGAAGATAAGACCAAATCCAGGAGAGTTTTATAGATACATCAAAATGTGCTTTTGTTGTAAGTGGATTAAGAGGGATTCAGTTTCGCCAGAAATTGTGCTTGTGTGTGTGTGTGTGTGTGTGTGTGTTTATGTGCGTGTGTGTGCGTGCATGTGTGTGTGTGTGTGTTTATTGTTTCTGTGTGTGTGTCTGGAGACTTGAGCAGAAAGTCTAGACTGAAACTTCGGAGCGAGTGCTGCACTGTCTGAGATGCTGATTTCACATGAAACATTAAACCGGGGCCCTGTCAGCCCTCTCAGGTCAGCATAAAAGATGGTGCCACCACTATTGCAAGAAGTGTGATGTGTTGGGGGATGCGGGAGGTGTGGGGCTGGGGGGTTCACTCTGGTGTCCCGTTTCCTAGTTTATCCATCAACCAGCACCTTAAAAAATAAATTATCTAGGTCATTAATTCATTGCTGTTTATGGGTTCTCACTGTGCGTAAATTGGCTGCCGCATTGCATTAAGAACAAGGAGTACACATCAAAGAAGAGGGAGTAAGTGTTCTGGGGTTCCTTCAGTTCTTGACAGGCGCTACATTAACACAAGTCTTTTGATTGTGTTGGTGTCATTCTTCTGAATGTGATGATTTCTGTAGGCTCTACTCAATTGAGTAGATGGCGAAACACAGTAACCGGATTTTTCACTTAACAACAAAGGAATTCAATCAAGTTTATATCAGTGAGACTAATTGTATTGCTCTTTCCAAGAGCTAGCACAGAGGCAATGGGCGGAATGACCTCCTTGTGTGCTGTATCATTGTATGCTTCTATGAAACGTGGTTGCGGGAGTACATAATCTTACCTATCTTTTAAATGCTTTTCGCTATTAATGTTTAATATCTCTCCCGGACTCAAGGCCGACCTCTCTATGCCTCCCTGAATTTGGCTGCATTGGATAAAAGGTCAAAAAAGAAGGCGGGTCGCAGATGAGAATCTGGTCTGTTTCTCTCTGATGAATTATGGAAGTGACAGGATTTGCCAAACAAACCACAGCCTTGTGGAAATTAACATGGAGCCAAGGACACTCCCATGAAACAAATCAACTTTCCCGGTGCCCTCGCCAGAGCAACAAAGGCTGGCTCATGTTGTTAAATATAGAAGTTGTTTTGAGTATTGTTAAAGATATTCCACCGATACTGTGAAACTCGGGTGTGAAAGAAACATTGAGCAAAGATGAAGAACTGCCTTTGGTTTCTCTGGACTTTTTCTGATGATTCTGTAATTCCATTTACTGACAGGATGTCAATTTCTTGGCAAATGTCTGTATGCAAATAAAATAAATTATTCTTCGATTAGAACTATGCACCAGATGTTTGTATTGATTAATAATTAAATTATGATTAAATGTCGTCTGGATAGAACTACAATTGCTCCTGAGTTGACAGAATCAGTCCTGGATTAAGATGCTGTTAGTAGTGGGTTTCTTTGTTTGAGAAGTGATTTGTTCTAGCATTTACTGAATTGCAACAAAGCAGGAGAGGGACACGGGCAGTGATTCAGGAAACATGCGATGTTTCCAGTTCACACTTAAATAGTGTGTTTTTATTTGTGTTCAGCTTTTAACCTGAATGTCAGAGATTTACCATGAGTGTCGTGTGCTTTGAAGCAAGCGGTGCTGTGGAAGGTGGAGTGGAGACCTGGCTCTCTCTCTGCGTCAGAACTCTGCTGAAGCTGGTATCCAGTACATTTGCAGTGCAAGCGTATTAAATGATAGGGAAACAAGTCGAATGGATAGAGTTTTGTAAGTGTATATGGATGCCGTTTTTATATATTTTTGGAAGCATGGTGGTATTCATTAAAAAAAGCTGTGTGTGCTTGTCTTCATGGGTAATTAAACTGGAGAAAGTTTGTAAAGACAGCTCGGATGTGGGAACTGAGAGATGAAAGATAACCATGCTGGATGCATGCATTTGTAACAAGAGGGTGCAGTGAAGTTGGGAGAAAAAGTAAATGCGTTGGGCTTTTGAAATTTGCCTTAGGTGATAGGTAAGGACATGCCTTTTCAGCTGATAAATTTCAAAGGATATTTTAGAACATTTACCATTTACAAATTTTTCATAAGTACACAAAGGAAGGTTATTTAATAATATTTGACCTGAAAGTGGAGGTAGTAGGAAGACATGAATGCTTTTTTTATATTTTTGAAAATTTGAGTTCAGAGTGAAGCTTCGGACAATGGAGGCCAGGATGAAAGGGTGGGGGGCGGGGGGTGGGGGGTGGGGGGGGCGGGGGGGGGGGGGTTTGGTGGGGGGTGGTTGGTGGCGGCAAAAGATATTTCTGAGCTTTTTTGAGCTGAGGTGGCTCTGTGGGGGAGATATCATGAGACCAGCACTGTGCTGTGAAAAATTGTGAATTTGAAGCAGCCATCTGATTTCAAGCCAGAGAAGTTTTTCCTTTCAAGAGGAAGTATGTATCTGA